>NW_026000057.1:8438265-8458506 GCF_001458135.2 Marmota marmota marmota | reverse complement strand
AAAAAAAAAAAAAAAAAAATATATATATATATATATACACACACACACACACACACACATGCGCGCGCGTCAAAAATTTGCTCAACACTATTAGTCTTTAAGGAAACACAAATGAAAACCAAAATCACCTGCCATTTCACATACTCTGGGATAGCTAAAATAAAAAAGACATTCAGAAATGTTTGTGGGATGTGGAGATCTTAGAACCCTATATATCGATGGTGTAATGTAAAATAGTAAAGCTGCTTTGGAAAACAGATTAGCATTTCCAAAAAAATCTAAACATATTATAAACACCCCAAAATTCAAAGTTGTATGCCCCCAAATTGAAAATAATTATTCAAACTCTTCAGAATAGCCAAATGGTAAAAACAATCTATGATTATTAATTTTATGTGTCAACTTGTAGTCATGAGGAACCCAGATTAAACATTATTTGTGAGTGTGTTTTTAAGGGTGTTTCCAAAGAGATTAATTAGCATTTGAATTGGTAGTTTCAGTATTTTTCTATCAATCAAGTTGTTAATCTCTAGATTAGTTTTCCACAAGTTGTCTCTGTTTTCTCTGAACTTCCTCTTGACTGTCTGGCTTCAAGGCAGTCTTGCTACCAGTACCACAGTCAATCACCACTACCTCCATTCCTTCTTGAAATTTCTCTTTGTAAACCAGTGCCCTCCCTGTCACCTAAGCCAATATTCACCTATTTGTATTCATTTTAATAGTTCTCAGCTCAGTATCTAATGCTATTAATTGTTATCTTTTCCCTAGACTTTCAAGTGATTTTTTTCTCTATTTACCAATTACTTCTTCTCAAAGGCTTTTCTGTTTTCTCTTTTTCTACTCAGACTTTAAATATTGAGATTCTTTGGGACTTTATCCTAAGCTGTCTCTTTTGTGTCTGTATTCTTTTGCTGTGCAATTCAATCTGTTTCCTTAGCTCTTAAATACTACCCTTATTCTGATAGTTTCAACCTTTGTGTCTTCAGTCCAGATTCCTTGTCTGATTTATGTGTTTAACCTTATTTTAAATATCCACTTGGACTTCTTACAAACATTACAGTTGAATTTGTTCAGCAGTGCCTTTTTAAGAGATGGGCCCTGGATGCAAACAACCTAGGTTTTTATATTTTTGCTAATACTGTTCAGGTTCTTAAAATCTTTTGTAAATGATTCCTTACTTCTCAAGTCCCTCATTTGTGAAGTGAGAATCATAATACAGTTGTGACCAACAAGGTTCATTTATTTGCTTAGTTGTTTATTCTTTTTGTTTTGTTTTGTGTTTTGGTGCTGGGGCTGGGATCCAGGACCTTGTGCAACTACGTATATGCTGTACGACTGAGCTATACCCACAGCCCTGTAATCCATTTAGAATAGTGTCTGGCATATTGTAAATACTCAGTAAGTGTGAGCTTGTATCTTTATTACCTCATAATCAATATGTTTAAAAAGGAACTCTTGGTTTTCCTTTACCCTGACCTATCAAATCAGAAAGTTAAGAATCATCCTTTAATTATTCATTTTGCATATCTATATCTATATCTATATCTTTCTATATATCTATCTATCTATATATATCTGTCTCCTTGGGATTCATGTTTGTACTTGTTTTGAAAATATGCACTTTCTGCATTATTTCCCAGATTATCATCTTGAATCTGTATTACAACAAAGTCCTCTGTTTTTAATATTATTCTGATCTTACTCTGTTATAATATTTTCCACATATCAGTAACAATGGTCCAAAAGTAAAAGTGGGTTATATTATGTCTTTCCTATAACCCTTAGTGGTTTTCAATTATACATTAAAAAATTGTTTCCCAGTGGGCTTTTGAGGCTCTGTTGAGCTTGCTCCTGTGTTTTCTCATTTCATCTTATGATCTATCCATATCATTTGACATCAGCCACACTGAGCTGCTTTCAACTCTGCTAAGATACTAACTTCTTTCTTCTTTTCTCTTCTTTATTCTTTCTTCTCTGCACATTCATTCAATACTTATTGTGTATAAGGCACTCTTCCGGGCTAAAAATTTCAAGACTTTCCCAAACCTGCATAGATAACCTGGTATTCAGGAATTTATATGCTTCCGAGGAGAAACAAATGATAAACAATTAAAATAGGTAAAACAGATGGAGTTTTAGATGGTGATTCTAAGAATAGACAGAAAGTGCACTCGAAAAACAAACAAAAAAAATGTGATATGGGCATTTCAAATAAGGAGGCAGGAAGGACATCTCTGAAACTGTGATTGAATGAAATGAAGAAGTCTTGAAGATAGCAGGAGGAAGAATCCTACAAACACGAGGAGCAAGTACTGTAGAAGCTTGGAGGCAGGTGCGTGCTTGGTACATTTTAAGAATAAGATACAAATTGGACTAGAGTGAGCAAAAGGAATGATGGAGAAGGACATAATGTTAGAGAGCTAATGTGGGGCCAGATCAGTTGAAGCTTTTTTTTTTTTTTTAATTTATGTTTTAGTTTTAGTTGAACACCATACCTTTAGTTATTTATTTTTATGTGGTGCTGAGGATTGAACCCAGGGCCTGGAACATGCTAGGCAAGCGCTCTATCACTGAGCCACAACCCTAGCCCCCAGTTGAAGCTTTTTAAAAGGCCATTGCAGTGACTTTGATTCTCAGAATTGGAAACTCTCGGCGGGCAATGAACAAAGACTTGACATAATCTGAGTAATGTTTAAATGGACCAGTCTGGTTGATGTTTTGGCAGGATACTATTGGGAAGCAAAAACAAAAATAGAAAGACCATATTGGTGTTTATTAGGGTAATTGAGATACAAAACGATGACCTTGACAAGGCTATTGACAGTAAAGATGGTAAGAAGTGGTCAATCAAAATCAACTTTGTTTTACAGCTGAGAGGATTTACTGATAGGTTTATTGTATTATGTGGGAGAGAGAAGGGGATCAAGGCTGACTGGAAGGTTTTTCTTTGAGTAATTGGAGAATGGAGTAACTCCAGGGAAAGGTTAAGACTTTTTTTAAAAGGGGCAGCTTAGAGCCACAGGCAAGGTCAGTAGCCCATTTTTGAACATGCTCTTTCAAGTGCTAGCAAGATGTTGAAGTGGAGATGGCCATAGTATTGAAGGGATGAAATGATTAGTTAAGTAATATTGCTTGTGTAGCCTAGAATAAACTATAAAACAGTAGTTCATAAAAACTATGTATAAAGCTTGAAATTCAGGGGAGAAGTCTAGGCTTAGAATACAAATTTGGGAATCTGTTTTGTGTTATTGGTATTTAAAGCCATGAGTCAGGATGAAATCACCAAATGAGTGAATATAGGTGTATGTGCATTGGTAGAAATTCAGGGTAGTTGGCGGTTCTGAAAGTGTATTTAAAAAATTCGGTGAAAAATGATAAACTATGTCAAATGATAGTAATGTCAAGGAAGAGTTAAGACTCATAATAAACTGTCTTAACTTACTAAAAAAATGACAGGACTGTTTATCTTCTTGTTTAGCTGGTTTGTATATGTAATAGAACATCATATTAACAAACAGGAAAAATGATTCTCAGAGTACATGAAATATCTTTGAACAGTATGTTCAAAAATTCCTCCAGAGTATCAAAGGTTGTCCTCTGATTTAAGTAACTAACTACTGTGAATCAACAGGAAAGAAAGTTTATTCTGGGACATGAAAGGCAATATTACTTAACTGATCATTTCATTCCCTTCAACATCAATCCTCTTCTCATTCTAAGCAGTCTTAACACTCTTGTTAAATTTCCATTGGTATCTAATACATGTCTATGCTTTATGTTAGTTATTTGCTTCCATTTCTTAATCTCCTCCTGAGTCCTAAACTCCTAGGGCAAGACCTGTTTCCCTCTATGGCTCTCTGCATCTTTCCCACATATCAGTTACTTAGTAGGGCAAGGAAGGAGTTGATGAGTCTAGCATTTTTGCTTCTAGTAAAATGTATCTCTGTTAATCATTCAGATATGAAGGTGAGATGGGTGGATTTGATCAATGGATTTGCAAATGTTTTGGCTCAAAATTTTATGAAGTAGCCCAAAGTATAGTGTGGCATGTTCATCCAATGTTGATTTTGCATGGGCACTTACAAATGATTATGTGGTAAAAATGCAAATATATGATTTATGGTCAGTACCTGTAATTTTTTTTGTTTTGTTTTTTGGCTTTGGGGGGTGTTTTTTCCATCAGAGGTTGAAGAAAGAATATAAACAGTCCTGTCATTTTTTAGTATATTGGAATTTTTAAAAATAAGGAAATTTGTATCTAATTTTTAAGTTTTTCAATATTTTTTCTTTAGTTATTTAAGAGAAAACTTTCTCTATAAACATAGATGCATAACAACAGCACTTTCTTTGTATTTTATCTATGTATTGCTGAGAGTTTCTATTTAAAGAGAACATTAATGACACGATGGCTAGGTGATAATTTTAGATGATCTATTTTGTCAAATCAGAAAAATAATTTTTCTAAGTCAATGTAACATGAAGATGCTGTCTTCTATATAGAAACAGCTTTTTTTCCTTATGTAGAAATCTGACATATACATACATTCTACCCTTTTAAAAGAGCCCATGAAATATTTTAAATAAGTTATTTTTAAAAATCAAAATTTTACATGTTTTGCATTTTTATATCAAGCTTTCTATGGTCTCCTATTATATATCTTGTGTCATTTTTTAAATAACAGTTATAGCTTATTTACTGTGCTAAAATTTGTCCAAATAGGAAGTGTTAATATTATTCTAATAATTTTTAAATTTGATGTAAGAATACAGCTAAAACTGATTAAGTCAAACAAATGTCCTCACTAACAATATAAATAGCTTATTTTGGATTTTTCACTGTATGAATAGTGCTTCCCCCCCCCACCCCCATCATGTTTCCTATTAATTAACACAGTACCTGGCAGAGAATAGATTAAGGTTGTTTGCAGAATTGAAGATGTCTGCTTTACAGTATCAGGCTTTTTCCCTCCTCTTTCTATAAAACAGAAACTTAATAGGGAAGGAGATATAAATGCAGGGAACTCATGTGTTCTTCCTAATTTATATGGTATCATATTAACTAGTAATTTAATCTGTTTTCTAATTCTTACTATCATTTTTTTGTGGACTATTGCTGTAGGCATAATTCTGTTTCATTTTCTCCTTGTGTTAACTGTATTCGTAAAAGTTAAAATGAATACAATGAAAACAGTAAGGATTTTTTGGAAAGAAGTATGTATTTGTAAATAATTGGTCATTTATTTTAGTGAGACATAAGTTTTCCATATTTTAACTACTTTCAATGTGGTTTATCTTTTTGGTATTAAGGGAATGAACTTGGAGGAGATATGTCCCAGTCCTTCCCACCCGTTTTTGGAGTGTCTCACTAAGTTGGTGAGGCTGGCCTTGAATTTATGATCCCTCAGCCTCCTGAGACACTAGGATTACAGGCATGCATCACCATGCCCAGTCATTTTTTTATATGACATTTTATAATATTTTCTTATGTTTAAATGCATGTTTTTATTATGAATTAAGGACTATGAAGTTTAAATGGTATGCAATTATGTTTAATAAGGATATTGATATTGTGGTTATATTATGATAACATGCTTTTATAAAGTGTTTACTAAGTGTCAGTCAGACTGAGTACATTACCTGGGTTCTTCATTTTATCTTTACAAGAACTTGTGAGGAGGTATTATTATTGTTAGGTCCATCTTATACACGATTAAAGAGGTTTGATAATTTTCCCATTGTTATACAATTAGTAAGAGAGAATTTGTAGATGGACACAATACCTTTATTTTATTTTTAAATGGTGCTGAGGATTGAACCCTGTGCCTCACATGTGCTAGGCAAGTGATCTATTACAACCCCAGCTCTGAATCCTGGTTTTTTACTTTGCTTTTTAATTCAATTATGTTACCTTTATTTTAACTATTATTATATTAAATGACATTCAAATTCAGATAAAATACATGTAAAATTTAAAAATTTGTACAGATTAGAAAAATTAACAATATACAAATAAGGACCGAACTGTGAGAAACTAATTGAAATATTTTGTTGCAGAAATATTAAGGAAGTGTAAGTGTATGCACTTTGAGTATAATATTTTTATTAAAATTTATGGCATTTCATGAGATAAAAATGGTTCTTTTAAAAACTGTTCCTTGGGGGCTGGGGATATGGCTCAAGTGGTAGCGCGCTCGCCTGGCATGCGTGCGGCCCGGGTTCAATCCTCAGCACCACATACAAACAACGATGTTGTGTCCACCAAAAACTGAAAAATAAATATTAAAAAAAAAAACTGTTCCTTTTCCTTTTTATAAACTTTCATCTTCTCCCTATCTTGTCATCTAAAATCTCTTGTGATAATTGACTAAATGTCATGGTGGTGGAGATGTATTACTTAAGATGAATGTTCTCCTCAGGAGAAACATGGTCCTGCTTGTCAATTTAGTTTTGTTTATCTTATTGTGATTCCATAAACAGAATGACGCCCTGAAATAGAAAGCTTGAGGACTCCCAAGTTACATGGCAGTTATTAGATAGCCCGGAAACTAAGAGTCGCCTCCTTTGCTGTTTTAATCATCCAATATAATAGGAAGTTAGCCATATGTGGCTACTTAATGTTTGAAATGTAACTAGTCTGAATGAGATGTGCTTTAAAAATACACCAGATATTGAAGATTTAGTGAGGAAAAAAGTTAAAATATCTTAAAACTCATTTTGATATTTTTCTAGATTCATCTCTAATTTCAGAAATTATTTTGTTTTACCACTGTTTTAATTTTAGTGAATATCCTTTTCATTTCTCAAAGAAGTATTTTACTTTTCATTTAAAATAATATCTTATTTTCTTGGCATGTGTATAATTCTTTTGCATCATTAATAATTTGAAATATAGTTTTTTCAATAATAGACTTTGGAGGATGGGGTTGAGGTTCAGCCTTGCTCATGCGAGACCCCGCGTTCGATCCTCAGCACCACATAAAAAGAAATAAGTAAAATGTAGGTGTTGCATCCAGCTACAACTAAAAAATAAATATTTTTTAAAAATTTAAAAAATAGACGTTGGCAGAGCATTTAATCCTACTATTATGTCTTCTTACTATAGTGCAAAATGCATTGTGATTTTGGTTTATCTTTACTACGATACTTTTGTTAATGATAATTCTTCATATCTTGCCAGGAAACATTTCTTCAGAGGGATTTATATTTGCTTCTGCTTTATGTCCTGTTCATATTCTCAACCAGTATATTGCTGTAACATCGATTTCTTAAATTGTACCTCAAATGAATGTTTAGGTAGACTCATGATTATGAATTCTCAAATAAGATGTTTTCTCAACTCAGAATAGTTGAAGATACCAGCTTATCTCCCTTAGTTGGTTGACTTCATTGAAAGAATAGTCCTTAAAGGTACTCAGCTTTAGGAAGATGTTTCAATTTCAACTGCCTACATTGCAGGGGCCCAGAGCCTGTTTCCTGTCATCATATGGTCTTTAAAGCCAAGCACTCCTGGTTTTCTACATAAGAACTTCTTTCCCAGCATACACAAATTCACACACACTCTCATACTCTCACAAAGATAAGGATGACATCTGTTTATGCTTACTTCTGTGGTTGTGAAATCTAGGTCTGATATTCGTTTCAGGGGTTTCTTTACATTCTTTTAAGCTCAACTATATATTTAAGACAAAAGCTTAGTTAGCATTTCTGGTTGCTTTATAGGGGATTATTTACAATAACATTGTCGGAAATGTTTTTGAATTATTGTCTATAAATAAATGTGGTTTATATTTTAGGTGAGAAGAAACAGCTACATCTACTTAGACAATAGCCTCAAAAACTCTTAAGCCACCTACAACCATCAGATTACATTTAATTTTTTTTAAAAGAACTGTTTCCCAGAGGATTCCCTAAATGCACAGTGAGAAAATTATTGCTTTTCAGAGAAAACTTGGACATTTATAATGTGTGAGATTCCTGAATACATAATCATCATGTTTAAAATGTGCTTATTTAAATGTTTTTACTGAATTTGTTTCTTTTGCTAAGTGTTTATACTTGATCCAAAGCAAACTATATGATTAAAAGCATAAAGAGTTTAAAGCTATGTAATAATCTAAAGTAGGACTTTTTAAACTCTATTTGAAAGATCAGGTTTTTTTAAAAATTTCAAATTTATCATAGACATATAACATTGAAAACAAAAGCTAACATTGAAAACAAAAGCAAGTTTGGGATGTAGCTCAGTGGAAATGTGTTTGCCTAGCCTCACCAAGGCCCTATGTTCAATTCCCAGCACTCCAAAACCAAACAAAACAATCACATAAGCCATTTAAACTATGTACAGTGGTGTAGGCTTGTAGTCCCAGCACTCAAGAGACTGAGATGGTATGAGCCTTTTCATTCCAAGTGTTTGAAGCCAGCCTGGGCAGTGTAGTAATCCCTCATCTCAAATAAATAAAATAAAAGTATAATGCTAGGGAAGGAAATGAAAAAGCACAGCACAGAAGTTCAGTTTTGACTTTTAGAGACAGTGGCTTAAGAGTGTATTTGCTGGGCTGGGGTTATAGCTCAGTGGTAGAGCTTGCCTAGCACATATGAGGCACTAGGTTTGATCCTCAGCACTACCTAAAAATAAATAAATAAAATGTGTTCACCTACAACTAAAAAAGTTAAAAAGCGTATATTTGAACAAATACAATCAGTACAAACAGCATAGGAAAAAGAAAGGAATTACGAAGCTTTATAGGTTCAATAAAAGGATGCAATAATAGAAATAATTGCAGTTCTGGTTGTGAGGTGTGTCATTCTGTGTCTGTAACAAAACAAATTACGAATGAAAGAGCAATTCCTTATATAAATGTTTGATGCATACTTGGCACTCATGGATATATAATAATATCCAAACACTTAAGTTTTATTAAGAGCTGGGATTGTGGCTTAGTGGTAGAGTGCTTGCCTAGCACTTGTGAAGCACTGGGTTTAGTTCCTCAGCACCACATAAAAATAAATAAATAGAAAAAAGGTATTGTGTCCATCTGCAACTAAAAATACCTTTTAAAAAGTTTTATTAAACTTTTTATACTCAAAGCTTTAAATGTGCAAAAGACTAGTTTTAAAACTCTTTTTCTACTTTGGATTGATTATGGTGCTCTTCTCAGGGGATAATGAAATTGTTAATTTTTTTAATTCTCTTATTGGTATTAATAATAATATAAATAACCCAAGATATGTTGATAGGAAAAGAAGAGGATATTCTAAATGTGTCTCAACAAACTTTTTATCTAAAGTAAAGCAGGGATTCTATGTTTTCAAAATTCAAAGATTATTCAAAGCGAAATGGAATATTAGAAAGATTAAAAAATCAACAAAGCAAATGTTTGATATTTTATGTAAACTATAATGTTTAGTGAAGTTATAAGATACCAAATATGGTTACCACAGTTTTTAAAAATATGTATGCATTAACATACTTCACCTTATATATGTGTGTGTGTTTGTGTGTGTGTTTGTGTGTGTGTGTGTGTGTATGTATGTGGTGAGAATACTTAGTTTAGTCTGTCACTATTTCAAGAATACAGTATTTTGTTATTAAGTGTGATCACCAGGTTGTGCAATAGATCTCTTGAACTTATTCTTCTTATCTCAATGAGTTTAAAAATGCAGAATAGAATAATTTGTTTTGAAATTACTTCTATTGTGATCATTCATTTGTTATTGTACTTATAGTTTTCAGGAATGAGTAGAGTGATTTCCAAGGTAGATCTTGGAATCCATGGATCTGACTAAGAATGGGAAAAATTTACTATTGAATTGGTTAGGATGGGGAGACCATAGGCAACGGTTTTGGCACAAGTGTTTATTAGTAACAGAAGATTAATAAATGAGTTTTTGCCCATGTGCACAGTCTGTTGTTCTGAAAAGGTGACTGTTTATTTAGAGCTAATCGTCATTTTTTTGTTAAATTACATTGGTTTCTGTACTACCTGAAATGAAAGTTCTTTATAGGTTTTCAATCTTATCTTCCTGGTCTAGCATTTTCCGAAACAAAGTGAAAAAATATTGTTTCTAGTGGTCTCAGTTTTTTCTCCTCCTTGTTAAATTGTGTAAATGCAGATGTGCTCGTTTCTCAATATGAAAATTATCGTATGAGGGATATTACTATAGAGTAAAACTGGTATAAAATATTTTTGAATTATCATTTATGTGTTTTAGTTGACAAATAATTGGATGATGCACAGCATGTTGTTTTGAAATATACATTGTGCAATGGTTAATTCAAATTAATTAATTCAAATGAATATATTACCTCCCATACTTATTTTTTTGTGTGTGTGGTGAGAACACTTAAAGTGTCTCAGTATTTCATAAATATGTTGTTATTAACAATGATCATAGTGTTGTACAACAGATCTCTTGAACTTATTCCTCTTATCTAACTGAATTTAAAATACAACATGGAAACATTTTTTAAATCAAAATTGGTGAAATTATAATCATTCATTTATTATTATCATGTTACGAAAAGACGTTTCTTTTCTTGATAAAAAATTCCTGTAGTTTCTCTGTGAATTGTTAGTAAAATTAAAAAATAAACATTTTGCCTCTCTTATTAAGCTAATGTTAAACCATTGACTTAAGTAATATATTTCATAGAAAATTAAAATAATTACAAAAATAAATTAGAAAAATAAGTCATTACATTTTGGGTTATGAATTATAAACCTTGAAGTATTACATATAATGTGGTTCTAGTATGCATATAATAGGAATTTAGGATCACATAAACTGTTTGTTGAGATGAATTCATTTATTATAGGCTTGGATATTGTGGCCTTGTCTGTTTATTATAATAATTTTAAATTTCCTCAGTTTGTATACTTTTCTCAAGGTGGATTGTTACAGTTCTTGGATTGGTGTCAACAAAACTGGAGCAGCAGTGTTCTAAACTGTTATGCTGGCTCATAAACTAATCTTTTTGAAGAGCATGCTCATCCATTCTTGATGATCAGCTGCTGCAAAAAGTCAAAATTTATTTTATATGTACCAGGAAACCCTTCCATGGCTTCCCACCTTTAGGGGGAAATGTTTATTATTTGTATTTATCTCAGTCTTACAAACTTGTTATTTTGCTTTTACATGCCCAAGAATGTAACTCTTAATTTATGCAACTCTTAAAGTTATATTGATTGAAAGTTAAACTTGCATTTGACTTTTCTGTTTCAATGTACTTAATATGCTGTACAAACATGAATTTATTCTATAGCAACAAAATGGTCCCTCTCTGCAAATAAACATTATCACTGACTTCTAGGTGCTAAGATGTTTAAACAAGGTAATTTTTTTCTCATTGCAGCTCACACTGTTTCAAAAAAATTTTGGCATGGCTTTCCTTTTACATTAAAATTTTTAATTGATTTTTTAAAATATATGACAGCAGAATGCCTTACAATTCATATTATACACATAGAGCACAATTTTTCATACCTCTGATTGTATATAAAGTATGTTTACACCAATTTGTATCTTTATACATGTACTTTGAGTAATGATATTCATCACATTCCACCATCATTGCTAACTTTCCCTGCCCTTCCCACCCCTCTGCCCTATCTAGAGTTCCTCTATTCCTCCCATGCTCCCTCTCCCTATCCCACAATGAGTCATTCACCTTATATCAGAGACAACATTTGGCATTTGTTTTTTTGAGATTGGCTAACTTAGCATTATCTTCTCCAATGCCAATCAATTTACCTGCAAATGCCAAGATTTTATTCTCTTTTATTGCTGAGTAATATTCCATTGTGTATATATACCAAAGGTTTTTTTTTTTTTTTTTTTTTTTTTATTAAATCCATTCATCTATTGAAGAGCATCTAGTTTGGTTCCACAGTTTAGCTATTGTGAATTGTGCTGCTATAAACATTGATGTGGCTGTGTCCCTGTAGTATACTATTTTTAAGTCCTTTGGGTATAGACTGAGGAGAAGGATAGCTGGGTCAAATGATGGTTCCATTACCAGTTTTCCAAGGAATCTCCATGCTGCTTTCCATATTGGGTGCACCAATTTGCAGTCCCACCAGCAATGTATGAGTGTGCCTTTCCGCACATCCTCACCAACCGTTATTGTTGTTTGTCTTCATAATGGCTGCCATTCTGACTGGAGTGAGATGAAATCTTAGTTTTGATTTGCATTTCTCTAATTGCTAGAGATGATGAACATTTTTTCATATATTTGTTGATTGATTGTATATCTTCTTCTCAGAATTGTCTGTTCAGGTCCTTGGCCCATTTATTGATTGGGTTATGTGATTTTTTGGTGCTTAGCTCTTTGATTTCTTTATATACCCTAGAGATTAGTGCTCTATCTGGTGTGTGAAGGGTAAAAATTTGCTCCCAAGATGTGTCTCTATTTACCTCACAGATTGTTTCTTTTGCTGAGAAGAAACTTTTTAGTTTGAATTTATCCCATTTATTGATTCTTGCTTTGAATTTTTGCTTATCAGAGTATTATTAAGGAAGTTGGGGCTTAATCCCACATGGTAAAGATTAGGGCCTACTTTTTCTTCTATAAGACACAGAGCCTCTGGTTTAATTCCTAGGTCCTCCATCCAGTTTGTGTTGAGTTTTGTGCATGGTGAGAGATAAGGGTTTAATTTCATTTTGTTGCATATGGATTTCCAGTTTTCCCAGCACCATTTGTTGAAGAGGTATCTTTTCTCCAATGTATTATTTGGCACCTTTGTCTAATATAAGATAATTGTAATTTTTTGGGTTAGTCTCTGGTCCTCTATTCTGTACCATTGGTCTATCAAGTCTGTTTTGGTGCCAATACCATGCTGTTTTTGTTACTATTGCTCTGTTGTATAGTTTAAGATCTGTTATAGTGATGCCACCTGCTTCACTCTTCCTGCTAAGGATTGCTTTAGCTATTCTGGGTCTCTTATTTTTCCAGGTGAATTTCATGATTACTTTTTCTATTTCTATGAGGAATGTCATTGGGATTTTGATCAGAATTTCATTAGATCTGTATAGTGCTTTTGGTAGTATGGTCATTTTGATAATATCAATTCTGCCAATCCAAGAGCAAGGTAGATCTTTTCCATCTTCTAAGGTCTTCTTTTCTTTCTTTCTTTAGGGTTCTGTAGTTTTCATTGTGTAGATCTTTTACCTCTTTCATTGATTCCCAATTATTTTATTTTTTTTTTTTGAGGCTATTGTAAATTGGGTAGTTTTCCTCTCAGAGGATTTGTCACTGATATACAGAAATGCCTTTGAATTAAATTTGTTTTTAAAAAAATGTATTGTTGTGCTTGGGGATCAAACCCAGGACCTTTCACATGTTAGGAACATATTGGTGGGATAGCTTCTTGGAATTAGTCATGCAGTTCGTGGTCATATACTTATTGGGGGGGCGGGTGTTTAGCTCTCACAGACAACTGGCATTTTAGCTTAACAGTGTTTTTTAGCCAACTGAGTTGACACATTGAATTAAGCAGAGACTTAAAGCATAGATCTAATAAACAAAGGTCCCTTTTTCTCCTAATTAATGAGTCGACAGCTTCCCTCACATTAGATGTACATTAAGACAGATTGTGATAAAAAGTAAAGCAATCATTTTTCACTGCCTTGTTTAGGGTCAAAGTAATTCACATGTAAGCAATATTTAATGATTAACTAATTTCCTGAATAAGAGAAACTTAAGGATTAGGTACATCTTTTTTGACTTGTGATTACTCTCAAGAGCTGGGCTAAAATGTGTGTGCTTATTGTGAATGGGGGAATGGTATTATGATGTTTTTTCATAATTTAAGAACTAACTTTATTTGTTCTTTTCTTAGCCAATAATCCTGAGGACCTTTGTCCTCTGCTTTCTTAGCACACATTTATTATCTTAAGCTCCTTGATTCTTATGTCTAATTCTGGCTGCTCTTCTGAGCTCCAGACCTATGTATACAACTGTCTACTTTTATCTCCACTTGAATGTACTAAAAGCATATCCACGTTTTTGGAAACAGTTTCCCAAACTGTCTTGTCTGTCATCTGCTCCCCTACTCTTCCCATCTGAGTAAATATGTCTGCATTCACTTCCTTGCTTACACAGTTTTCCTCTTACCCTATTGTAGGTGGCCATCTTCAGATGCTGTTGATTTTGACTCCAGATATATTTGTTATCAGTAATATGTTTTGTTGTCTTTACTACATCTTTTGTTCAAAACATCTGAAATACCTTTTAATCTGATCTTATTTGTTTCCCCACTTATGTTTCCTGTCTTTTCCAATGTAGAGCTAGAGTCCTCATTCTGAATCTTTTTGGTTGATACAGATTGTGTACAAAACCATCCCTTTTTGTTTGATACAGATTGTGTACAAAACCAGTCCCTTCCCATGGCTTAGGTTAAACCCACAATTCTTAACACCATCCATAAGCTGCTCTGTTATCTGGCCCCTGCCTACTCCTACTACTATCAAGCACTGGTCTCCTCTTATCTGTGTTCTGATCACAGTTTCTGAGTATTTATCCTAACTTCTAGTCATCATACAGAATTTCCTTTCAAGTGTCACTTTAATGTAAAACTTTCTCTCTTTTTCACCTTCTGCCCCTACCAATCAGGGTAAGTGTAAATCAGGTCTTTCTGTTACTTACTATAGTACTCACTAAATTGTTTTTAATCATATATTCACTCTGATTATTTGTTTCCTGTCTTGTTCTTCTGTAACTTCATGAGGGCAAGAACAATTTGTCACATATACATAGTGCTTGGCACATTTTCCACACAAGAGTAGGTCCTCAGTAAATAATTGTTCAATCAATGCTAATTCCAGTTGCACATTTTTTTTTTTCTGTTTGAAAACAAGAAGGCTGGTGTTCTGTGGAAGCTAAAGGGAATTAAATGTAATGTCATAGTATATGGTGATACAAAAGAGTCTACATGCATTCTTTAGTCTGTGGGTATCCAGTTTCCCCAATACATTTGTCCTTTCTCTGTTCTGTATTCTTGGCACTTTTATTAAAAAACAATTGACTTTAAATATGTGGATTTACTCCTGAGTTTTCTATTCTTTTGAATTGGTCTCTGGTCTGTTTTTATGCCACTCTCATGATGGGAGTGCATTGAATCTGTAGATTGCTTTGGGTAATATGGACATGTTAACAACATTAATTCTTTCAAGAATTGAATTCAGGGTATTTTTTCATTTATTTGTGTCAGGTGCTTTATTCATCATTGTTTTATAGTTAGATGTAGATCTTTTGCCTCTGGGGTTAAATTTATTCCTAAGTAGTTTATTGTTTTTATAACTATTATAAATGGATTTTTTTTCTTGATTTTTTTTTTAAAAAGATAGTTCGCTATTGGTGTATACAGAAACTACTGGTTTTTATATGTTTATTTTGTATCCTGCAACTTTACTGAATTTATTAACTCTAAAAGTTTTTTTTAAGAGAGAGGAGAGAGAGAGAGAGAGAGAGAGAGAGAGAGAGAGAATTTTAATATTTATTTATTTATTTATTTTTGGCGGACACAACATCTTTGTTTGTATGTGGTGCTGAGGATGGAACCCGGGCCGCATGCACGCCAGGGGAGTGCGCTACTGCTTGAGCCACATCCCCAGCCCTAAAAGTTTTTTTAATGGAGTCTTTAAAGTGTTATGCATAACATATTGTTGGGCTAGGAGTGTATCTCAGTGGTTCAACACTTGCATAGCATGCACCAGGTCCTGAATTCAATTCCCAGCATCACCAAAATACCCCCCATCCCCCACCCACAGAATCATGTTGTTTGCAAACAGAGGGGAGAATTTGACTCATTTCTTTCCATTTTTGAATGCCTTTTATTTCTTTCTCTTGTCCAGTTTCTCTTGAGATGACAATCAATGCAATATTGAGTAGAAGTGGTGAGAGCGAGCATTCTTGTTTTGCAGATCTCAGGTGAAAAGCTTTCAAGTTGTCTCCATCCAGTATGATATTAGCAGTGGGTTGATCATATGTGGTCTTTATTATATTGAAATACATTCCTCCTGTACATAACTTGTTTTTATCCTGAAGGGATGTTGAACTTTCGAAAATGCTTTCTCTTCATCTATTGAAATGATTATATGGTTTTTGTTCTTCAATGTGATGTATCACATTTAATTTAAGATCCCAACCTATGAAACCTTAAGAAAGAACATAGTCATGACCATAGGTAAGGACTTTTGTAAGACCTCAAATCATGAGATGGGCAGGGGGAAGCAAACTTAGATAAATGGGATTACATGAAACCTGAAAACTTCTTCACAGCCATGAAAACAATCAACAGAATTAAGAGATGATTTAGATGTGCAGAGAAAATTTTTGCAAGTCATACATTGACTAAGGGGCTAATATCCAGAATATATAAGAAATTGAGTCTCCTCAATAAAATGAAAACAGATAATCCTATACAAAAATAGGCAAATGAGTTGAATAGCTATTTCTCCAAAGAAGAGTTACAAATGGCCAACTAAAAATAAGAGTTACCATATGATCTAGCAATCCCACTACTGGTTATATGCTCAAAGGAATTGAACAAGGTATCAAAGAGATTATCTGCATATTTATGTTCTTTTCATCATTATTCAGAGTAATCAAGATATAGAATCCATTTAAGTATCTATAGTGGGTGAATGGATAAATAGAATGTGGTATGTGTACAAAATGAAAAGAAAGAAATCTTTTTATTTATGAATAACACGGATGAGTCTAGAGAACAATATATTAAGTAAAATAATTCAGACACAGAGAGACAGATACCATATGATCTTACTTAGATGTAGAATCTAAAAAAGCTAGAAAAAGAGTGATGATTACTAGAGGATGTGGAAAAGGGAAAGGGAAGATGTTGTACAAAGTAACAGTTATATAGAAGGAATAAGCTGTGCTCTGCTGCACAGTGGGGTGACTATAGTTAATGGATTGTTTTCCAAATAGAAGAGAAAATTTTGAATGTTCTTAACACAAAGAAATGATAAATGTTTGAAATTATAGATATGCTGAAAACCTTGATTTGATCTTTTCACAATGTTTACATGCATTGAAATATCTCATAGTACCTCATAATTATGTGTAATTATTTTTATCAATTAAAACTTTAAAAAAATATCATAGTTGAACTACCTTCAACCAGTTTTTTTTCTTTATGTCAATTTTTTTTTCAACCAGTTACTATTAAGGGCAGTAGGTAATTATAGTAGTTCAAATCATTATGATTGGTAAACTTTCAAATTGTAGGTTTGCTCCTTAAAATCAGTAAGTGCTGAATGCCCTTAACAAATGATGGAACAGGCAATTTGAACTATAAAATACAGGTTAGCATACTTTATATATTAAGTAAGTACAAGGCTCCTTGTAACTACATTCTTGGGGCTCTCTATGATATTTAAAGGGTAACCTAATTTTTGAGATTCCCCATGATAATGTTACAGAAGGAGTCATTAAATGTTCAGTTTCTATGCTGCACAACTTTGTGGAGAATATAGGAAAAAATTCCTTTAATTTCTTTGAGACTAATTTCCTTCATATAAAATAGATGTAATGTAACTTAAAGTTTTATTGTGGAGTAAAATTGCATAATGTGGGTAAAAACACATTGTAAACTGTGAGCAATTATTGTCATTGTGAGCTGTAGCATAGAATTAAGGATCATGAATAACCAATTCAGAATTTTCACTTGAGAAGTTTAATCTTTATTAAAGAAAAAGGATCATATTCTTTAATTATTTGAATTTGAATAAGTTTTTGTTCTGAATAATCTTTTTTTATGTCTATTTCAACTTAAGAAGCTTAAACTCTTAGAATTTCTGATATTTCTACTTTTTATTTTTTGATTTTCATTATAATTTACCAGCTGATTTAGAATATTGATGGGAAAATTCATTTTCTTTCTTATAAGAACTAGTATTTATTTTATTGGTGATTTAGAAAAATAGTATTTTACTTTCTAATACATATTTTCTAAAATGGTTTAAATTATTTAAAGATGAAGTAGTTGTGAGATAATAAGTACCATTTGATTAATAGTATTTTTTACTGGAGCTCAAGCTATTAGAGATAACAATATAAACAAATTGAAAGTCCAGGTAATTTACCAATGTTAGATTCATTGATATCATTTTCTTTGTTTTTAAGAAGAATGATTCATTTAGTCTTTTTATTTAAGTCATGGAAACCATTTCAGTTGCTTTTATAGCAGGAGAGTAACTGCAGACCATATATTTATCTCATGATTTCGTCTATCAAAGCATGAAGAAGTGAATTATTGAAAAGATAAAAATAAATTTGTTTGCTTTCTGTCAGAGTTCATATCCACAGCCAACCTTGATAGAAGACCAGAATGATTTAGACAAGTTTGCTTTGGAGATTCATAACATATGCTTGCTGGTCAGAATTGAGTTATCTCTGCTCTGTAGAGTAAGTTATTGTAGCAGGAGCTGACAGAGATGAAGATAACTGAGGGAAATTCAATTACCTTTTAGTGTTTTCTTTCTAATAGGATTCTTAATGTGAAAAAGATCCTTAGATGATGTGCCTGTTACTTTTGAGATTTGCCTCGATACCTGTTTCCAGAATGCCATGAGCTTTCAGTTCCAAACCTTAATTAAGTATAAAATAGGGTGCTTATTTTTAAGAGTAGTTTTGATTGAAAGGTCTTATTTTTTTTAATGCCATTGATAATGTTTACAATTATTGACTGTCCTCTTTTTTTTTTTTTAACATAGTGCTGTTATTTTCAATGAGGATATTCTTTAACATGCTGGGAAATTTTTTTCTTTATCTCAAATGACCTTTCTGGAATTATGATTTGGCTTCTCAGTGCTGATCTGTTTATGTTTCAGTCTAATTGTCATATGTCTGCTCTTAGCAGTCTTGTTTAAATGCTGCCAGAATTCTTAGACTTTGATTTTCATTCTTGTTTTTTGCATTCTGCCAGACTTTTTATTAGAATGATATCTTTATTTTCTCACTCCCTTCTACTTTTCCGTGTCTTGCAATCTGGCTTCTCTTCTTTTCGTTGCCAATTCTAGGAAAAACAATCAAAATTGCTTTCTTCAATATCATGAATACGTACTAATTATACTCTCCTGTGATTCTTTTTCTTTCCCTTTTTTTCTTGATTTCTAGTATTTGACACTGATGACAAATATCTCCTTTTGATAATTTTTTTGCTTGATTTTCTCACCTGGTGTTTTATTGATTGGGTTTTTATTTCTTACGGTTTTCCTTTTTTTTTTTTTTTTTTGGTGGTGCTGGGGATTGAACCCAGTGCCTTGCACATGGTGGGTAAGCACTCTACCAACTGAGCTCCAGCTCCAGCTCCCCATGGTTTTATATCTTTAAATCTTGCTACATTTCTTAGTCTTTTTATCAAAAGTATATTTCACAAATGCTTTCTCAGTGTTTTTAACCCATGTATATTGTTTTTACAAATCTCATATATGTTAGCACTCTCTAAAACCTCTATGTAAAATGTATTATTTTTAAAATTTCAATTTATGTCTTCAATTTTTTCTCTAGATACTTTTGAAACAACAACAAAAAAATTACAAGAAGGCGTCCAGTGAAAAACACCCTTCTAACCTCTTCCAGGATTCCTCCCCAGACAGGAGACCATTGTTAAATGTCTTCTTAATCTTCACAGGGATTCTTTGTTCACGCACACTGAAAAAGGAATATTCCTATCCCCTTCTTAATCGGAATGCTAGCATAGTACAAATAGTGTTCTGTATTTTGCTTTTAAATTTAATATTATTTTTAGACATCTTTTTATACACTTATTAGCATATAAAAGTCTCTTTCCTCAGAGTGTGTGTTCTTTTGGAGTTTTGCACTTTTGTAGGCTGCATGTGGTAGTGTGTAGCCTTGGTTTATATTTCTCAATTTTAGTTTTAAATTATCTTTATGAGTGAGGTTGATTATCTTTGAGCCCTTTTTATTTCTCATCCTGAGAGCATATTCTTTACTGGTTTTATTTATTTATTTATTTTTTTTATTGTGGGTTGTTCAAAACATTACAAATTTCTTGACATATCATATTCCACACTTTGATTCAAGTGGGTTATGAACTCCCACCTTCACCCCATACACAGATTGCAGAATCACATCAGTTACACATCCATTGATTTACAAATTGCCATCCTAGTGTCTGTTGTGCTCCCCTGCCTTTCCCATCCTCCACCCTCCCCCCTCCCCACCTCTCCCCTCCCCTCCCCTCCTCTCTCTCTACC
>NW_026000057.1:8414932-8435471 GCF_001458135.2 Marmota marmota marmota | reverse complement strand
GTAAGCTCCAAGAAGCAGTCCCCGCGGGCTCAGTTCCGGGAGCCTGAATTCAGCTGCTTAGTGCTTGGTGTATGCTCTGATAGGAGCAGGGTCCAAGAAGCAGCCTCCGCAGGCTCCGCGGGACGGTTCTGGGAGCCGGAACTCGGCCGCCCCGCGCTCGGTGTTCGCTCCGATAAGCTCAGGTTCTAAGAAGCACCCAGGCGCTGAACCCTAGCAATCTGTCTGCAAGCCGCAGGCGAATTGCAGCCTGAAATTACCTGATCTATGGCTGAATGAGCTGCGGTCAGTCGAAAACAGGGAAGGTGACGTCAGTTTACCAACATGGTGGCTGCTGGCCTCCTCTGTGGTCTGACCGGTGTGGAGAACCGAGATGGACTGCTTCCTTCCCCCGTCTCGAACCCAGAATTCAGCCCTGAGTACGGTGCTTGTGCGGCTGGCAGAAACTGCAGCGCTGTAACCCTGCGTCTCTATCCCAGCGCGCGCTGCAGACTCTAGCCGCGGGGCGATTTGCTGAATAAGCAGTTACCCTCCGTTCGACAAACCTCTCGCGTTTCAGTCCTTGTAGCCGATCTTCGTGCGATGGAAATCCTTCCTCCAGGTTCCGGAGCACCCCACTATTGCTGGAAATTCCTAACAAGATATCCTTTAGCCGTCCTGACTTGTCATACTCCCACACAGTGAAGCAGCACACGGTGGTAATTCACTTCCCTCGCCGCCATCCTTGTTTGTTTTTTTCTTACTGATATTGTAGATGCTTCTGGTATATTGGGGAATCAGTTCTATGTTTTATGATACAAATGGTTTTACCATTTTTCTTTGTTGTTGTTGTCTATTTGTTGAGTTGTGGTAGCTGCCACTTTTGTTGTCCTGCAAAATTTTTGAAAGAATGTTTTTGTTGATATATATATATATATATATATATATATATATGTATTTTCTTTTATCGTGTCTGCATTTTTGGTTGGCAGTTCAAAGGGTCTTCTACAAACATATAAACATATGTTTCTTCTAGTATTCTATAGTTTTATTATTTTACATTTAAATATTTTATTTATTTGGAATTATTTTATGTTTTATTATGAATCCAGCTTATGTTATGTTTGCCTAGTTTTCCCTAAGAAAACTACTATATAGTTCCAACTTTTCTGATTTGAGGTGCTGCTGTTATCATATTCTGTATACCTCTATGTTTTGGACTCTGTTTCTAAATGTTTGATTTTTTTCTCATTAGTCTTTCTATGATTTCATGTACTAATGTCAAAATCTGTTTCAATTTTTGGATGTTATGATGTGTTTTAATACTAGTTGAACCGTGTTTCTCTTCTCCCTCATTGCCCTTTTAAATTTTATTCAGAACAACAGTGGCTAATCTTATTTTTCTAATTTTAGATCCAGCTTGTTGGGTCAAAAGAGACTTTTCATTTGATTCTTTGGGGCTTTTCCGGTGTACAGTCATATTATCTAAGTTACTGACAATTTTACCTCCTCCTTTCCAACTTTTATTCTTCTAATTGCCTTTTGTTGCCTAATTGAATTGGTTTTAATCAGCAGTAAAATGTTTAAAAAATAGTGGTGTCTTTTTTGTTTGTTTGTTATTTTAGTGAAGATGCATTATTGTTTCCCTACAGAGTATCATGTAACCTTTGAGTTGACTTTATCATTTTTGTAAATTTTACTTCTGCTTTATGGAGTTCTGTTTTTTTTTCCCCCCATGAAGACTGTTATTTAATTTTGTCATCCTTAAATGGAACAGTAGAGATGATGGTATAGTTTTTTTCTGTGTTAGATATGTCAGTATTAGGCTAGTATGTTTCAATCATAATTTATTGCACTACCAGATTCTATTTACTAAGGCTTTTTTTGTTATTTCTGTGTTTTATTTATAACTTAAGTTGCATTGTGATCATTTTTAATTTTCCATGCTATGTTAGACATTTAACAGGTTTTGATATTAGTATTATTATTGCCTCATGGAAAAAATTACGAAATTTGTGTTTCTTTTATTCTCAAGAACAAGGTAGGTAGCATTGGAGTATCTCCTTTTAAAGATTTGGTGGGATTCCATTTTGATATAATGAGTATTGTGCACACTTTATCTCCAGTTTTATATTTCCAAAAATTATGTATATGTGTACCTATATTCACTTTACCTATGACTTAAATTCATCATTTTCCTTTCTAAACTTTTTATTAGTTTTATTAAGAAGCAAAGTTGTACGTCACTGGGAAACAAACTCTTTATTCTGGTTGGCTACAGGCTATGTTAAAAGTCTCTGAAGGTTTTAATATTATTTATGAAAGCAAGGTTTGGGGAAATAATTCAAAGTGTCTAATCTCCCTTCATTTTTGTGTTTTTAAATTTCTGTGAAATTTTCATTTATGCAGTGTCTGATATGTCACTTCATGTGAGTTTGTCTTGTTTTTCTGTATTGTTATGGTTTGGATATGAGGTGTCCCCCAAAAGCTCATTTGTGAGACAATGCAAGAAGTTTCAGAGGAGAAATAATTGGGTTGTGAGAGTCTAAACCCAATCAGTGATAGGGTTTAACAGTGATTAAATAGTGATAGGGATTAACAGTGAAGTGGTGAAGTGGTGGAGTGTGGGTGGAGGAGGTGGGAATTGGGGCCTGGCTCTGGGGAGTAGAAATTCTGTCTCTGCTTCCTCTTCACTTTGTGAGCTGCCTCCCTCTGCCACACTCCTCCGCCATGATATTCTTTCTGCCTGACCTCACGCCCCAAGGAATAGAGCCAGCCTTCTATGGACTAAGACTTCTGAAACCATATGCTCTCTAATAAACTTTTCCTTCCCTTAAATTGTTCAGGTCAAGTCTTTTAGTTACAGCAGTGAAAAAGCTGACTAAAAACATTCATGTAACCAATAATATTGCAATTGTTATATTACTCTGCCACAATAAGCCATTTTTATAATAGATACATAGATTATATATAAGTGATAATTGTTTTATAATTATATTTATATGCTTTATAATTAGTTACAAATTTATATAATCATGTATAATTGATATAGAATTACATGATTCTATATAATTTAATGATTTAATATTTATGTATTAAGCCAGTATTGAAATCTTTTTCTGTGAATGTGACTTCATTCAGGAAAGAGCAGTTTTATCATTATCATTGGTGAAATAAATCAAGTGAATATACTAATTTTCATGGTTTAGTTCATGTCATTTTTAACTTGATATTCTAATAATCCAATGCTTATCAATTTATTAAAAGTTCAACTCTTTCACTTTAAACTATCTTCCAAAATATAAATTCACTTATTTTTGCAATAGTGCTTGGACTTAATTTGGAATCGAAATGGTTATAGTTGTGAAGAAGCATAAATGTATTATGAACTACTGCTAATATCTATAATTCATGTAGCTCCAAATCTATTTTTATTTAGATTATTATGTAAATAAAAATTTTTAAAAATGGAACTCAAATACCTCTTATAAAGTTGACTTGAAAAAATTTCATTTAATTCACCAGGGAGAAGGAAAGAAGAAAGAAATATCAATAAAACATTGTATAATATAAAATAAGAACTTTCTTTAATCCTCCGCCCATCATGCATCACATAATTAACCTTTTAGACACTTTTTACAAACATACCTGTATATTTGTGTCCGTAGATATTTTTCTGTGTGTATATATTTCATATATATTAACAAAAATGAGCGTATATTATGTAAAATGTTATGTGCCTTATATTTTGAGTTAATGGATATTATCATTTACTTGTTTTGGCCTAGAAACTCTTTTTGCGAATCTGACCTTGAGAAATTTACACAAATATAACCAAAACATTTTACACGTGGTTTTCAGATGTTTGTAAATGCTTGCTTGAGAGTTTGTGTGCATCACTTCTCTTAGTGCATGTAGGTGGGGAAGTGGTTAAAGATTGACCTTTTCTCACTGCCATTTCATTTGTTATGGATATTACGTTTTTAGATGCTCTGTTGTCTTATTCTTCTTGGATACCTTATGAGAGAGTTACTTGTAATCATTAGAATGTTCTGAAATTATTGGTATTAGACTCCTGTTTTTAACAGAATCTGCTTATTATTTTAATTTTGACACCTAGTATAGGCTTGGGTCATAGGAAGCCCTCAATAAAGAATAGCTGAGTGAATGCTAGTATCAACAATGGAAGGTTCAATTTTGGGTTAATAAAGGATTCCTTATTCATCTAACATAAATTTGAGGGCTCAGTTTTTTCATGCGAGATCTTGATTTTTTAATAGCAAGAAAATATTTTGTTCAATGTTACTTCTGTTTACATCCTTGTAGGGGCAGAAAATAATAAGAGCAGATATCCTCACTTCTGTTTTTCTTAATGAGACTTTAATGATATATAAGACAGAGAATTTAAATCTCTGTGAAAATTGTTTCCTGAACTTTTAATTTGATAGCTGGAATATTGTCCTCATATAATTCTTAGATTTTCCAGTGATTAAGCATTGCTTTTTGATAGGATGAGAAAAATCTCTATCTTCCAATCTGCTTTTTTTTTTTTTGTTCATCCGTTCTTTCTTTAGTAGCTTTTATTTTTATGGGACAAAAGAGCATTAATTTAAAATAATTACACGTAAGTTGTAAAATTGTTATTGCAATCTGTTGTGTATGATAGAAAACAAACATTTGGGTTTATAACAGCTGGGATTCATTCCTGGTCTGCCACTGTGTGGTGTTGGACAGGCTGCTTCACTTATTTATTGTAGTGTGAGGGTCCTTAAAGATCACTAGTCTAGCTCCCATCTGAAGCTTATTTCTAGTCAGAAACGTGGTTAAATAGCAGTATCAGTTATTATAGTCTCATTTATGTAATTACCTTATACTTACCTTTCATATACATCTGTGGATAATATGGCTAGACCTTAATTGCATGTTCTTTTGTTTACTTTTTTCTACTGACCTTACATGCTTCTTCCTATGTTGGATGGGAAATGGTAGAGTGCAAAATAAGTCTAGGTTAACATTAGTTGAATTGGGCTGGGGTTTTGACTCAGAGCAGAGTGCTTGCCTAGCATGTGTGAGGCGCCAGGTTCAAGCCCCAGCACCGCATAACAAAAAATAAATGAGGGGCTGGGGATGTGGCTCAAGTAGTAGCTTGCTCACCTGCATGCGCAGGGCGCTGGGTTCGATCCTCAGCACCCACATAAAAATAAAATAAAGATGTTGTGTCCACCAAAAACTAAAAAATAAATATTAAAAACTCTCTCTTTCTCTCTCTCTCTCTCAAAAAAATAAATGAATAAATAGAGACATCTATCCATCTACAACTATAAAAAATAAATTAGTTGAATGACAAAGTTGTTTTCTTCCTTTGTCCAGGTCATTCCTTAAATATTTCCTTTTAATACACTGAATATACAATTTTATCTTTTATTTAGTGGTTAAAATTCAGTGCAAATGAAATCTTACAATACTGTGTTCTTTTATTAACTTTTAAAGGAAACTTGTAATCCAGAAAATGTGCAAAGTATTTTTAAATGAACCTTTATTTATGTTTTTCTAGATTTCTTTACTTCTTCATCTTTCTCCCAGTTTTTGTTTTCTTCTTTTTCGTTTTTCCCTCATACTTTTTTTGTCTCTAGCTACCTGTCTCATCCTGAAAATGGTCAGAGAGCGTTAGTCAAAGTCAAGGGTAATTTTTTATAAGCTCAGTGTGATATTCTTTTTCTATGGTGGCGCTCTGTTGATGATTAATGCACCCTTTTGTCTTCTCACATTCATTTCTTGGTGTATATTTTGCACTGAACACATTTGGAGAAAAGGTGGTTGCTTAATAGACTTTGAGTCTGTATAGCCTCGTAGGAAAATATTAGAATAGCAATCTTTTCCCAGCTTTTGTATCTTCTGAGCTTGTGGTTTTGTATAATTTTCCAAGTATTCGGCCGAAATAGTGAAACATTACCAACATTATTTGCTTATATATATTTGCACATATATATTTTTAAATTGTATCTTTTTGGCTATTGTTTTCTTTACCTTAGATACCAATGTTATTGATAAATAACCATAAAAGGGATAAAATACTAGCATAACTAACTAGATGAGTGTTCTTCTCATTTTTAATGTTCAGATCTCACTACAGTTTGAACATCCAGTCACTGGGGCAACATGTTATGCTGGCATAGTTTATCATAGCATGGATTTTCTACTCAGATAACTTTGTGCTCTAGCCTGAACTCTTTCATTTACTATTATAAGCTAAGATCCCATTGCCTCATCTTTAAATCAGGATAATAATGATGCTTACCTGTAGCTTTCTTTTGAGGAATAAATGGGATTTGATAAATGTAATATTCTCTTTACTGTATGTCCATATTAAGTGGTTAACAATGGGACTATTTTTTATATTCTAGATTATCTCTGCAAATATCCAGATAATGCTTATGTGACCTACAGCCAATCTGAGATTCTTATCTCTGCCGTAGACTTCTATTAAGATATTGTTTAATAGAATAGTGACAGCAGTCTGGAGAATACATCTTTCTGTTAATATGAGTAGCCTTTCAAGGCAATAGCTGTTTTCCATTTTTTTTTTAAATTTATATCATCTGAATCAAAGCATGTATTTGGCCTTTCCTCTTTTTTCTTTTGAATGTCTAACAATGATAGAAAGACATCCCGAAGCAGAAAAGGATTGGAAAACTTAGTACTGGGCGTTGTATCTGCTAGAATTTATGCACTACACTCCTGCACAGAAGGTTTTTCTCTTGACCCTTGCACTTGTCTGCCTAGCCCTTTTCCCACACTTCAGGCAGTAGTTCCCGTCCCCAACAGTAAGAGTTCTCTTGACTGTATTTTTTTTCTGGAATTTAGGCCCACCTATTTCCAGTCCTAGAGAGGGTTCTTTCATAGTCCTCAGTTAACCTTTTCTTCTACCTCAGGTTGATTGACTGTGGCACAGCACCATCAAACTTCCTCTAGGGAAGTACCCACCCTGATTTCATATGTCTTGGCTTCCATGGACCAGAACTGTGCAATCATATTTCTTAATTCACTTCCAAAGTCAAGTGTATTTAGTCTGTATTGTATTCTTTTAAAAGGTTCTTCCAGGTTATATTTTAACTTGTCTCACTTTCTACTGTAGGTTTTTGAAAATGATCAGATTAAAAGATGGGCCCACAGCATTTTCTACTCTCAATCTTCTAAGGTTAATATTTGAATAGATAATTTACATACCTGTAACAGGGCACATATAAATACACACATATAAAAAAATTGTAATAACTTTTAGAAATCTTTATGAAACTAAGGGAGCTATCATTGCTAGGGGAAAAGAAGACTATTAAAAGTGAACTGATGAGTCTTTGTTTGAAAATTGTTTGTTTCTCTGTCTTCAAAAGAACAGCTGTGTTTCTGGGCCCTCCATTAAAGTAGTGTAGGTAAAATTGACCTCATGACTATTGGCATTGTTGATCACACCAAACCCAAACTTAAGAAATATTTTATCTTCTCAATATATTCTAATAATGGAAAATATACACTTTATAGAAAACCAGATCTCTTAATGCCATTGACAGTCTCTTTCAAGAGAAGATTGGAATATATTCATTAATATGTCAAGCCTATATTTAAGGTTTTATTTTATGATATCTTTTGATTATTTTAACTTTATCAGATCTTGTATTATTGTAGAAAATGCCTTTTTTAATTCTTTTTTTAATATTTATTTTTTAGTTGGACACAATATCTTTATTTATTTTTATGTGGTGCTGCGAATCGAACCAGGGCCTAGCACATGCTAGGCAAGCGCTCTACCACTGAGCCACAACCCCAGCCCTAGAAAATGCCTTTTTAAGTTAATTTTAAATTAAAATAGATAAGAAACTAAGCTAATTGAAAATCTACATAGGGCATTTTCATGCAATACTTGTATATTATTTAGAATTTGCATATACTCTTTTTTTAATCTTTATTATTTATTTATTTATTTTTATGTGGTGCTGAGAATTGAACCCAAAGCCTCATGCATGCGAGGCAAGCGGTGTGCCACTAAGCCACAACCCCAGCCCCACATCAGCTACTCTTAAAAAAGAAAAAAAAAACTTTATGTATTTATTTAGCTTTATGTGGTACTGAGGATCAAATCCAGTGCCTTACAATGTTAGACAAGCACTGTACCACAGAGCCATAACCCCAGCCCTTGACTGCTCTTTTTTATGGTTTATTAATACAAAATTAAGATCAAACATTTTTACATGAAGCATTTTGTTCTAAAGCAAGTATTTTATCATACAAAGTAAAATGGTTGTACTTTATTTGATAAAAATGGTTTCTAATTCCTTGCCTTTCATACTAGTGCTACTAGAGTATGGTCTGTTGAGCATACTAGTTGTTCGTATTCCTCCAAGTCAGTACAGAAATTGAGTATTGCTTTATAGGTTTGGTATCTAGCAAAGTCAAATTTTTCAAAAAGCATTAGTCCTCAGTGTATTTTTAAAAAGAATTTAAAACTAGTCCTCCTCTACAGATGGTTTGAGAAATACCACCTTAAAGCCAGTTAGTATTCAGATGTATTGTTCTAAAATGTTCTGTTAGTAATACATTTGAATAATTATGAAAGTTATTGTAGTCTAACAATAGCTAAGAAATGCAAATTTAATTAATATTTTATATGTTATATGACATATAAACCTTTGAGGAGTAATTTTGTAATAAAAATGGCCAACAATACATAGATTTGCAAGGAAAATATAAATGTGCCAGGAGGGCTGTGTCAATTGCATGTCTTAGTCTGTCATTCCTACCTTTTCTTTTAAAAACTTATTTACCTGGGCTTTTTTTTTTTTTTTTTTTGGTTAATTTTGCTATATGTATTTTTTCTGTCCTATATGAGTTCTTCATTCTTGGTGAGCAGTTGCTTGGCCTTCAAATTCCTCTGTGAAATTTGTCCTAATTTTGAATAGTTTCATCTTTCTCACTCCTCCCAGACACACTGCATATATTGACTCTCCGAATAGTTATTTCATATTGTGATTATTTTTATCTTATATTGTAATTATTTTGCTCAAGTACCTGAGATTCTAGTATGAAAAAGACTTTTGCTGTGTGTTCTGATAACATAATGATTAAACCAATAATATGTGTGAGGTGTAACTAGTCTATCTAGGCAACATTCTAATTAGTTCATGTCTATTCTTATTTGATCCTCCTGGAAATCTTACTGTGATACTTTCTCTCTCTCTCTCTCTCTCTCTCTCTCTCTCTCTCTCTCTCTCTCTCTCTCTCTCTTTTTATTTTTAAATGAGGAAACTAAAGCACAGGGTTTTCAATAACTTGCCCAAGCAAGAATGTGTCAGTCAACATTAAAATTTAAGTTATCTTGCTCTAGATTTTGTGCTCTTAATTACAATGTTAATCATACTTTTTTATAAGATTGGATTAATCATTTTTACTTAGTTTTATGTATATTCTTTAGCTACTTTTACTTTTCAATATAAATTTATATATTTGTAGTAGTAAATACATTTAATCATTTAAGTAAGAGACCTTAGAAGTTTAAATAAGAAACATACAATCTTATGATCTTTTAAAAATTATTTGGTTTCTACCCATTATATTGTTTAAATTCCATGTTAATTTTATTCAACACAGATACTAACCACAGTTTGTTTACCATACCAGATGTGTGATATATGCATGTACATTAAAGGATTTGGGTTGTCTTTAGGTATTTATTTAGGTATCTATTTAGGTATTTACCCAAGAATTTTGTGGTTTTATCATTAATAAGTTCTTGAGTAAAGTAATGAAATAAGAAAAACATATGTGTATATTTGACCCATAGCTGCCTTCTTTGTGTTGACTTGATTTTATAAATATTATATAAAGCATTTTCAAACTAGTTTTTATTATCAAAAGGCTAAAGTAAAAGATTAGAACCTATATTAATCTTCAAATCACTTAAAAATATTGAGGACTGCAGTTTGTAGAGATAAGAACCCAACACATTGCATCCAGTCCATTAAAACAAGAAGGAATGGAAGAGATACTTTGATAAGTGTTCTGCCTGTTTTAACCTTGAATGCTATTATGGGGTGGCTGGGGAGGGGGATGGTGCTCTATCTGTTTCATTGGCTTAGGCTTTTTCATGCTGAGAGAAATCAATACTTTGAGGCATTGCATGACAGAGAAATCACTTCAGAATTAAAGGTGGCTGTCACACATTGTCATTGGTTGACTTTTGTTTGCTGTTGAGGTTTTTAAGCTTTCATTTTTCTAAGTCTTTTTCAGGAGTCTATCTGAGGTTTCTGTAGACAACTCTCCCCCCACCCCCCATCTATGGATCAGATTTTATGTCTGAGTTAAGAGATCAAGTACAAAGACCTCCAAAAGTGAAATATTGAGAAGCTTCTTTATTTGTTGTCCCCTAGCTGATCTCCTTTTAAAATGCTTTCCCATGAGACAGGAATTTATAGTGGAAGTGATTTTTAAACAAATTGAGAAGTAAAATAGTACATTTAAAAGTTTAGCAGAAGCAATGTTTAGTTAACTAAAATTCAGTGCACCTTGTAGCTACATAAAATAAAGAAGGTAAAACTGTGTGTCCTAATATGGAAAGATGTAGAGTTTGATTCTATTTATGTAGAAATGGCATCTTACTGTAAACAGTCACTAAATTTATAGAAAACCATTGACCAAATAGGAGGAGATAGAAGAGAGAACTTTTGTTTTATTTCATATATCATTACTCTGATTTGCTTTTAAAAGCAAGCATATGCTTTTTAAATTTTTTTTATTAGTTGCTCAAAACATTACAATGATCTTGAGATATCATACATTTGATTCAAATGGGGTAGAAGATTTAAGCACAAAACTTGTGAAAGCAACATACTTAAATTGTTTAATATATTACTAAATTAGGAGAACATCTTCTATAATATTTTTGAGTTTTTTATCCTGGAAAATTTCAAATGTAATGTATTTTTATTTTATTAATAATATGCAAATTAGTGAAAATGTGCTTTATAGCCTGTTTCTCATAAAACATATTGTCCTGGAAACGTAACTTTAGAAACATTGTCTCAGCATTAATTTACCACTTTCTCTTGACTGAAAGGAGAGCTTGTAAGAAGCCCTCTGCCTTTCCAGTCACAGCCCTTTTCTGCCCCAGTAAAGTACCTTCTGTTCTAATTTTATGGAATGACTTGCTTTGTTTCCATCAACACCGTTTCTTTTAGTACTATCATTTCTTTACCAGGTTTTGCCTTTTATTTAAGTGGAGTCATAAAGTATGTCTTTTGTTCTGCCACTTTTAGTTAAACATTGTTTTTGTGAAATTCTTAATATTCTCTGTCATTTTCATTGCTGAATAATATTCCATCGTGAGTAGACCATTAGTTTTTCATAATCTTTTTATTGTTTGATGTGCAATTGGGTTGATTTCAATATTTAGCTACTATAAATAGTGCTGCTTTGAACATTTTACATATCGTTTTGTGTACATATTCTTGCATTTCTGTAGGGTAGAATTAATTGATTGCATTGAATTAATCAGTTCACATTTCCCATTTTAATACATATTGTCCCATTGTCTTACAAAAGTGTGTGCCACTGCCAGCGTTAATGTATTGCTGTTCCCATTACTTCACTTTCTGGTTAACAGTTGATTAGTGGTTTTCATTTTGGCATTCTGGTACTTCTGTTTTTATTTTGGATGTTTTTAAACAAATGAAGCTGTTCATCTTTTCTATTGCTTGTTATAAATTATCCACTTTTTAGTTTTGTGAAGTACTTCTTTTCTTAATGAGTTTCTTATTGGATATTTTTCTTTTCCTATTGTTATGGAGATCATATTTACCTATTTGGCATATGAACTTATTTTTTTTTACATGAGTATTTTAACTACTTCTGGGTGTGCTTTGTTTTTTCATTTTTTAAAAATGTCTTAAAATTTTACCATCGTTTACATATGATGAAGTGTTCTCATTTTTATTATATTGTTTGTTGAGTTGTAACAAAGTATATGCCTGTGTAACCACCACAATGATGACAGAAAATTTTTGCCATCCTAGATCAATATTCACTTATGATCCACTGTGGTCAATTCTTCTCCATATACTCATATTCACTACTACTGATTTTATTTCTATTTTTCCATATTGTTTGCCTGTTGTACAGTTTCATAGGCATGGTTTCATAAAATAGGTATTCTAGTGTCTGGATTCTTCTGGTCAGAATAAAGGTTTTTATATTTTTCATATGGTTGTATATATTACTAGTTCGTTTCTTTTATTGATGAGTAGTGTTACTTTATTTAGCCATTCATTTAAAGACAGTCATGGTTGTTTCCAGTGTTTGATGCTTAAGAGCACTTGGAGCATTTTCATATGAGTTATTTTGATGGAAATATCAGTACAGCATGTGTTTCAGCTGGTGAACTGTTTCCTTCTTTTTGTGGTACTAGGGATCAAACCCTGGGCCTCCTGAATGCGAGGCAAGTGCTCTACTACTACTCCCTCCCCAACCCTCCCAGACTATTTTCTAAAGTAGTTGTAGACTTTAAGCGCCAACCAGCAAGGCAGGTATGAGAGTTTCAGTTGTTCCATAACTTTGTCAATACTTTTAATGGATATCATGTGTAGTAATTACTTATTGTGATTTTTATGTGCAATTCTCTATGATTTTTCTTATGCTGATTAGCTATTTGTGACTCTTTTGTGAAATGTTTGTTCAAATCCTTTGCATCTCATTTGAGTTGTCTTTTTAATTGTGAGAGTTCTTTATATATCTTATAGAGATGTCATTTGTCAGCTATAAATATATGATGCGTATTTTTATTTCTCATTTTGTGAATTACCTTCATTTTATAAATGGTCTTGCAAAAGTAGGTGTTATACATTGCCGCAGTCTGGCTGTGCACAATCAGGAGCCACTTGTCAAAAGAAACTAACTTTCACACACGCCAAACAAAACAGCTCCTCAGCCTCAACTGCCACCACCGGCTTTCCACAAGCCTCTCTCTCCCACACAAGCTTCTCTCCACCTCCCCCAATCCTCCTGCTCTTGAGGCCGATTGGCTGGGTCACGTGGGCGGAGCCAAAAAAGTCCCCCAATGAGCAGCTCCGTGGTCTGAAAGGGCAGGGAAACAGCCCAATGAGCATCACCGCAGAGGAGCCAATCAGCTAGATGTTGCTGGGGCCGAGGAGCCAATCAGCTAGATGTTGCTGGGGCCGCTGTGAGCCAATCATCAGCCGGCAGCTGGAAGTTTGCTGGCAGCTGGAAGTTTGCTGGGGCTCCTTCGGCTGTGGCTCTCAACAATACATTTTGATAAAATCTAATTTATCACATTTTTTTAATGCTTGTGATTTTCTTTTATGATTTACTTTTTACTATTCTGTGTAAGAATACTGCCTATCCCACAGTCATCACTAATTTCTCTGTTTTTTTTTCTGAAGTGCTATAGTTTTAACTTTTGTATCTTGTCTTATGGTATGAAATGGAAGTCATGAGAAAGCACACATACTCCTGTTGTCCCCTAAGATTAATTATGTTTTCATAGATGTCCTTCAAAACATTAGGTAGGTTGAAAAGTGTGTTTACCATGAAAGACTGTTAAATGATTCAAAATGCTATTGTTAAAAAAATTTCATTATAATGCTACATTTTCTCCTTTTTGCTGTTATATGCTCTCTATACTTTATGATTTTCAAATACTCAATCAAGCTCTACTTCATCACGATGTATAATTTCATTTAATATTTTTAGTCCAGGGAATGCTCAACCACTGATCACATCTCCAAGCCTTTTTATTTTTTATTTCGAGACAGAGCATCACTTAGTTGCTCAGTGCCTTTCTCAGTTGCCGAGGCTGGCCTTGAACTTGAGATCTGCCTCAGCCTTTCCAATCTCTGGGATTAAAAGAGTGTGCCACTGTGCCTCTCCGTTACACTGGCTTTTAATTTTCTGTTCTTGGAATGAAAAATGTGTTGTAGTGTATATGTTAGTTTATAGCATCTGAAAGACTTAACAATTGATGTTATGTTTCCCTTAAATGTAGTAGGAGTCACCAGCATAGCCTTCTCGTCCTGAAATTTCCTCATAATAAGGAATTTAGTTGAATTCAGTTTCTGTACTTGATGAAGGTCTATTCACATATTCAGTTTCTTCTTGATAGTCGGTTTTGGTGTTTTGTGTCTTTCAAGGATTTTGTCAATTTCATCTACATTATTGAATTAACTAGCATAGCATTGTAATATTTCTGTATTACCTTTTATATCTATTGGACATTTTCTTAGTATCTTTTAATGTCTGTAGGATATATATTGAAATGTCTCATCTTTCCATTTATGATATTGATAAATTATATGTCTCTCTTTGTTCTTGAATATTTTGGGTAGATATTTGTTCATGTTATCAAAGAACCAGCTGATTGTTTTTAAATTAATTTTTATATTTAATTATATAATTTTCTCTTCATTTTCGACTTTTTTTTTTACAGGTGTTGAGGTCATTGATTTTACTTATTCTTTATTTTTCCCCTTTTTTTATCAGTTCATTGTAATTATACATAATGGTGGGATTCATTGAGGGTGTTGGTTTTAGATAGAAGTTTGGATATTGATTTCAGCATTTTATCTTTTCTAATATAATATTTAAAGCTATATGTTTTCCTTTGAATCCTTTCTAGCTGATTCTATGATTTCCCCCCCCCTAATTGTCATTGTTATTCTTTGATTTATCAGTTATTTGGAAATAAATTTCTTAATTTCTAATTATTTAAAAAATTTACTTATTTTTTATCATCTAAATTCAAGCAAAGAGTTAAAAGATCTCTGTATTTCTAGATCTTTTTTCTCTGCATAGCCTCCTCACCTCTAGTAGTTTGTCCTTCCAATTCTAGCCATCACTTTCTCATCAGACCTTTTTAAAAAGAAAAAAACTTATTTCCTTGTTCTTATGAGAAGTCTGGAGGATAGTTGAGAAGTAGTGTATAATTTGACTGTATCTGGAATAGGCAGGTGTGCAGAAAGGTAATGAACCACATTGTGGAATTATAGGTCACCAGTTCTAGCTAATAAAATTTTGTCCTAGTTTTTTGGTCAAATATTTGTGATAGTCATGCAGTTTTTGTGAGGGCGTGGTGGGAATGGAGCATATAGATACATCTGTGCAATACCAAAATAATTTCTTCTAGAGACAGAAAACTTTCTGGGATAGTTCAGAGAAGTTCAGTTAGATTATTTCTAGAGTTGAATTGTGAACTAATAGAGGTCTGTGTAAGAGCCATGCTGAGGGAATAAGAGGTTTTGCTAAGATGGAATGAATTGGATGTGAATGGAGGATAATTGAGATGCCACAGATGACAGTAAATACAAGAACTTTCTCACTCAAGTATAATAGCACATTTGAGATGAAGGTCGCCTCTTCAAGTTTGCACATTTTTAATATTACATGCTTATCAGACAAGTGGAAATTATTCTGCAGATAGAAATATGAGCTTATATTTTTAAAAACAACTGGATCAGATATGAAAATTTGAAAGCTTGACCTAAATTGATGATAGTAGATAAAGTGGGAATGGATGATATTATTGTGGAACATTTTATCAAAGGCTTGGAAAAATACCAGCATTTCATAATAGAGAATAATAAAGGATAAAGCTTGTCCCCCAAGAGGGGTGGTAGGTTGATGACAGAAACAAAGAAGAGTGTTACTTAATTTTAAGATCACTCCTCTCTGCACTTTTCATTGGAAGGACAAATAGCAAAGTTAGATAGAACTATATGATCTGGATGAATACATTTAAAGAAACTATTGTCTCTGTTTCTTCATTTCCATTTAAGTATTTAGTAAAGACACTTGAATTACAATGGCCATTCCAAATTGCTTTCATCTTCACTTATTCTTTATCTTTTTGCTGTAACTGAATTTCTTCTAAGAAGGAAGTTTATTTAATCTTTTATTTACTTTGTTAATTCTACAGTAATAAATCTTAGGGTTTTTTTAGCAAAAAAAAAATTGAATTGTTAGTTCTCAAGGTGCTTATTTCTTTTCTTTTTCTTTTTTTAGATTTAGATATTTTTGTAGTCATATTGTAATGTTCTATTACCTGGTTTATATGATGCATGAAATAGGAAAATAGAGAAGTTAATGTAAAGTAAGAAATCCTGCCTAAAATAAAGTTGAATGAATGGTTTAAATCTGACCCTTTAATTCATATGCTTTTTATGCCATTATTTTATATAGCAGTTTTTTGTAGTGTCTCATAGGGTACCTTTGTTCAACCTTCAAACACAAAGTGCATACACGAATGTGTCCCATTGCTAAGTAATATACATTTGGTCTTAAAACAAATATTCCTCATTTGTAGTTGACATTGAATGATATGTTATGTGTAGAATTTATTATCGGTTTTTAATAAGAGCATCTTCAAATTACATTATAAATATTTTTTTTTTTGAAATAGATACAAGTTCATTATATCTTTAAGAAACATTCTTGTTTGGTTTCATTTTATCATGTTTTAAGGTCAAATGTGACTCTAATGTTCCACAAAGAGACAGAGATTGATAATCAGGAAAGAATAGTCCTTTAATGTGATTTATATCTATAGATTTTATGTCAGATATGAAAAGTTGCTGTTCAAATTGTAAAGGAGGATCCATTAAAGAACACTTTAAAACCATTTTACTATTTAGCTTACCTTGAGTTCTTGTTTTTGGAATTATGCCTTTTCAAGCAAACTTTAATAGCTTATCAAATGTTTATGAAATATAATTTGATAAAGAAATTAGTCTACCATTAGTAAAACATAGAAATAATACAGTTCAGTGCATTCTCGTTGGGTGATTTTAGTACTGTTCTGTATGTGATGTTTCAGAGGAGTACTGAAATCAATGATTTTCTAAATTCTACCAATAGCTTAAATTTCCTCCTATTAGAAAAAGGTAGAAAAAGACTGATTATGGATGCAGTAGGGCATGTTGAAAGTATAGACATCCTTCTGCCATTCTGCACTATTCCTTTTGGGGTATAGTTAGACTAGAAGTGAGGTAACCTATTGAATGTTTCTTGGCTCTTGCATGAACTTTTGAAAATATCAGATTTGAAATTATATTTCTGTTACAATTAAATAATTCCCTAGTTATCTTTACTTAAATGGTTGTCCCTTTGGATGTTTCTTAAGTATTTTCTTTCTTTTAGTATTTCAAATCATATTTTTGACCAGTTGTGCTCTCCTGTGGTTTATTTACCATGATGCTTACTTTTTAAATATAGATATGATATTTGTACTTAATTAGTGTTAAATTAATCTAGTTCCTATTATTAGACTCATTTACTCCACTTCAATATTTAGGTGAAATAAAATAGTTTTCTTTTACCAGTGTAAATGTTCTGAGGAACTTGTACTCATCTGTGTTCAAGTGCTCTTTCAAAAGTCACCCCAAATTTCTAATTGACAGATTCTTAGAGCTATTCTTATCCCCTCATTTTGCAGATGAGGACATTTAGACCTAAAGAGGTAAATATGGTAGTTGCCTAAGACTGTCAGCACATAGCAGCAAGATGATAGTGCAATCTTGTTTTGGTTTTTCTTCCCAACTGTATAATTGTTTATATGAACAAATAATGATTCTGCATTCCAGAATTTCTTTAATATATTACTTTTTCAACTGTATTTGAGTCAAAATGTATTGCTTTTCCTTTTCCTGAAATTAATTTATGTTTTTTTGGGGGGGCTTGAATTTGTTTTAGAGGTTCCATTTTATTCCCATCCAAGAGTAAATTATCTTCTCAAATTTCTCCATTATTAAATTCATCCTTTGATCCCTGTATTATAGTGCATTGCACAGACTGAGAGATATTTGATTCCTTATGCATGTACATATACACCATATCTTTTGAGTTGCTTTTGGTAGAATGGAAAGAAATCCCAATTCACATAGGCACAAAATAACCAGGAATTTATTGGACCTTATAAAAAATCTAAAACAAAATGTCTCATAGAATATCTACAGGTAGGTTGTTCTTCAGGATTTGATCTAGAAGTTCATGATTCCATCTGAAATAGACTGTTTTCTATTATTCTCATAGTTCTGTTCTCTTTAGATTTGGCTTTATTTTCAGACCAGGTTGCCTCTTGGTACAGAGAGCTTTTAGCACTTCTGGAAGTAATATGCTTCCTTTTACACACTGAAAGGAAGGAGCAAAGTATCCAGCAAAAACCTCAACTTTGCATCACATCACGTACCCTTCCCTGAGCTAGCTTGTCAGTGTAGGTGTGATTATTTTCCTGATTGGTTTAGGATAATCACAGTGTTCTTTGATACTTGGGCCCTGATGGTAGTTGTGTGTGGCAGCAATCTCTTCAAACTGCTAAACAACAGGAAAGGCAGGGAACTACAAAATATATCACATACATAAAATAATATTTCTTCCAACATCAAATTTAGGTTGTCACGGTTTTTTTTTTTTTTTTTTGTGTGTGTGTGTGTGTGTGTGTTTGTGAACTTGAAGTTAAGGTCAGGAGTCTAATAGAGGCTATTAAAGGATCAAATTTATATCAATCTTCATGTTTTCATCTTTTCTTCTTTGAAGCAAGATACTCACTATAGCATCATAAACATGATGCCACAAGTACTTGAATTAAAATTGCAAAGAAATAAACCTTTTGGAAAATAGAAATTACATTCTATCTTCTTATTGCTAATGAATCATACTATTTGGGGGGCAAAAGCGATAACTCAGTACTTTTCAAATTTCAATGTACATATAAATTTCCCAGGGATCTTATTAAAATTCAGATACTGATTTAGTTGGTTTGATATGAGACCTTAGATTCTACATTTTTAATCTCACTGTGATTCCAGTGCTACTAGTCCATTTGTTATAAGTAGAATTTAAAAGATGCAACTACTTCATTTTTTAAATGTATTAGAAACTAGCGTAGTTTGCTACTATAAGGTAATTTTTTTCTTTTCTGGGCCTCTGAGTTGGCCACATAACTTGTCTTCTCACTTCACTTACCTTGTCTCTACAGTTCATTCTCAAAATAACAGCTATAGTGGCCATTTTAATATGTAAATCAGTCTCTTATTCACTGTTTAAAACCTATACCATTAGAATAAAGTCTAAATTCCTCACAGTAATTACATGACATAAATGATGCTGTTCCTGCATACCTCTCCAAACTAATTTCATACCATTATTCTCCTTATTCAGTGTCTCAAGTTTTGCAGCTTCACTTCATGCCATTTGTAATGCTGGGCCCCTGCATTTACTTGACTAACTGCTTCTTATTGTTTAGTTATCTGCTTCAATATTAACAACTTCTGAGTGTATTTTATGCTTGACTTCAGAGAAGTAAATTCTTGTGGGATATTATGTCAAGAAAGCAGATCACTAAATCCTAGACAATTAGAGAATGATAGAAATGTAACTGTAAATTTTTGGTTGCTTTGGTTAATGCTAAACATTATTTTTTGATGCGTTTTTAGTTTTTCTCCCATATTTTTATAGTATGAACAAGTGTTTCTTTTTTTTTTCCTTCCTATCCAAGTCACTTTGTGCGCAGTATTCTGCAGACAAACGAGAAGAAGAGAAAATGTGTGATCATTTGATAAGAGCAGCTAAATATCGAGACCATGTGACAGCAACTCAACTAATCCAGAAAATCATCAACATTCTCACAGACAAGCATGGAGCCTGGGGAAATTCTGCAGTGAGGTAAAGGGACACCTTTCAGGTTTGGCCCCGGGTTTTCCCCAGATGGCCTAGCTTTATGATCAAGGCTGGATGAAGAACAGAGTAATTTTTTATTTTGTATTTTAATATTTACTATGAATTTAAAGCAAAGGGAAATGAGAAAATCAGTATGAGTATAGTTATAAGTCTTCTGAGATATTGTAGTTCCCTCTAAAAGAAGATTTGCTCATATCTGTTTATTCCATTTGGAGTGAATGGTAAAGGTAGCAGTTGACATAAACTATTTTATTAGCTTCACTAATTGAGTTTCTGTAAATATATTATTTTATTTTAATAATCTATTCCTTATTTTGCACTTTAGAGTTTTACCACATAAATTTGAAAACACAATAAAATGTTTTGTTTTCTCAAGTCATGTTGCAAATTGGAGGACTTTGATGATAAAATTTGTTAAATGCTCTTGTAAAATTTTATTCAATATACATATCTTTTTCAGATAACCAAACTGAACTTGCTTTTCTTAATTCTACTTTCTAGGAATAAAAAAAATTAAATTACCTTTTAGGACTAAGAAACTTAGACAAATTGTGAAATTTATTCCCCATGAAATGTTTTATGCTACAAATCATAGAAACATGCTTGGACTCTTTCATGTAATGTTAATGAAAAACATTTTTATATTCTCCCTTTAGAAAAAAATTGTTTTAATGCCTCATTTTTGCATAAATGTATGATCATTTGCTAAGAGCAGCTAAATATTGATACCAGATATTTAGCTTATCTAGAAGAATGAAAAAAAGGAAAAAGAAAAAAATAATAAATTGTGTGTTTTTCAAGTGTAATTTGCTTATACTGTTTTAATCAATGT
>NW_026000057.1:8394932-8409932 GCF_001458135.2 Marmota marmota marmota | reverse complement strand
TCTACTTCTTTGTGGTTGTTTTGTGTTTTGCTGTGCTGGAGATTGAAATAGCATGGACATGCTAGGTAAGCACTACACCACTGAGCTACACCCAAGCCTTTTTTTTTTTTTTTTCAGTTGTTAATGGACCTTTATTTTATTTATTGATATGTAGTGCTGAGGATCAAACCAGGTGCCTCACACATGCTAGACAAGTGCTCTGCCACTGAGCCACCACCCGAACCCCCAAGCCCTTTTTTAATATTCATTCCTCCTAACTTTTTTGGCAGTTATAGACAATCTGTATGCAGAATTTAGTTCTTGGCAATATCATGTTTCTTTGTTTTGTGTGTAGAATATAAAATTTTATTGTTATGCAATTTCTTTTTTAAAAATTTTTTTTTTAAAGAGAGAGAGAGAGAGAGGGAGAGAGGATTTTTAAATATTTATTGTTTAGTTTTCGGTGGACACAACATCTTTATTTGTATGTAGTGCTGAGGATCGAACCCAGCGCCCTGCGCACGCCAGGCGAGCGCGATACTTCTTGAGCCACATCCCTAGCCCATCGTTATGTAATTTCTATAGTTGTTAGCATATAGTATGTCCTAAATAAGTTATTTTTGGGGGAAGTTGAATTCATGTCTATTAAAATTTCATTATGCTGGAATGAAATAAACTGAAATAAAATTTTAAACCAAATAAATAAATAAATATTGAGCAAAAATTTGAAAAATATTTTTATCATAATTGGTAGAAAGCCATATTATGGATGATAAGATTTTATTCAAAGATTAAGAGGAATGTCACCAGGTGTGGTAGCACACGCCTGTAATCCCAGCAGCTTGGAGGCTGAGGCAGGAAGATTGGAAGGTCAAAGCCAGCTTCAGCAGTTTAGCAAGGCCCTCAGCTACTCAGAGAGACCCTGTCTCTAAATAAAATATAAAAAAGGGTTGGGAAACCAGAGATATGAAAAATTGTGCTCTGATGTGTAATATGAATTGTAATGCATTCTACTGTCATATATAACAAATTAGAATAATTTTAAAAAGGGCTGGAGAAGCTGGAGTTGTGACTCAATTGTAGAGAATGCTTGCCTAGCACTTGTGAGGCACTGGATTCGATCCTCAGCACTACATTACAATTAAATTGATTAAATAAATAAAGGAATTGTGTTCATTTACAACTAAATATATATTTTTTAAAAATTCCTGACGGTAGACACATTTTTAAAAATGAGTGGGGTGGCTGGGGTTTTGGCTTAGTGATAGAGCGCTCACCTAGCACGCGCAAGGCCCTGGTTTCCATCCTCAACACCACATAAAAATAAATAAATTAATTAATTAAAGATATTGTGTCCAATTACAACTAAAAAATAAATATTTAAAAAAATGAGTTGGGAGCTGGTGATATGGCTCAGTGTAAGAACCCTGGGTTTAACCTCTGGCACCTCCCCTCAAAAAAGGATTAACAGAAATGTAATAGAAATGCAATATATTGGATTTCCATCATTAAGAAACAAAACAAAATGAAACTACGGATAATAGTTTGGAAACTTTGGTTCTATCTGTAAAGAATAAGTTAACAACTAAACTTTTGAATATTGAGAGTAAAAAGTTTTGAGGTTCAGTAGGTAATATTAAGTTATAATTTAGGGGTCCTTGAATCTTGCTGTGATTTTTATAATAGTCAAATAATTTTACCAGTATTCCAAAGAATTGGAAGAAGATTGAATGATTTAAAGAAATTGAGAAAATTTAATAATTTTATATGAACCTTGGGTGGACCCAGACAGTCTTGTTTTTAACAAGCACCCCAGTGTAAGAATTACTTGACCTATGTAGCAGATAGTTTAACCCAACCTTGATGTTTGTTTTTGGGGCTGGTTTCTACTTTGGGACCACTGCAGGCTACTATAATAGCTGATATTTGACTGTTTCAGGTTTCTTTTCTCTTGCCTATTAGAACAATTTTTCTTTCATATTTATTTAATACCAGCTGTGCATCCCCGACTGTGCACAGTAAGGTGCTATAGAAATCAATGTGAATAAGACAGATATATGTCTCTTGCCTTCATAGAACTTTCTGTCTAATAGGGAAAATTGAAAAGTGAATGGATAATTGCAAACGAATAGATTAGAAGGCAATGATAATGATTTCTTACAGTAAATAGTTGTAGATAAGATATACTTGGGGAATATCAAAGATTTAAATTGTTTTTTTTTCAAGCCCCTCTTCAGGAAGGGTCATTGTGATCACATGGAAAGAGCACTACCCTGTGTTTCTGTTTCTGGTACTATGACAATGAACAGGTTATAAAAAATAACAAGATCTTCATCTCCGTATACATGTATTTATTCCCAACACAACACAGGTAAGAAAATAACAGTTTGTGTAGAGCTGAAATTCAAAGAGGGGTAAATGTTAACATAAACTATTGCAAATACCAGGAGTGTTGCTATTATAATAAATTCATTGGGTAATAAGGTCCTCCTTTGCTCTCAGAGTTTATAAGTTTACTCAAAAATTAAACATGTTTAATATGTTGACATCAATAGATATGTTGTATTTATAGTGGATAATATATAATATAAATGTTGTATTTTTAACGATAATAAGAATAATAGTAAGCATTTACTGAATGAGCTACCCACTGTACCAAATATCTTATGAGGATTATGTCACTCTATTTTAAAACCAGAACAGTGAGTAGTTTTAATTTGCACTGTATTGAAAATGAAGAAACTAGAACTTTAATATGTTTGTCACTTGATCAAATCAAAGGGACACTAACTGATGTACTTTAACATTTGTACCCAGTGTGTTTGTCAGCATTGCATCACCATGACAAAAAGACCTGACAAGAACAATTTAGAGGAGGAATATTTTTATTTTGGCTCATGGTATCAGAGACTTAATTCTTTGTTGGGCCTTAACTGGGTCAGAACATCTTGCCAGAAGGGCGTGGCAGAAGAAAGCTGCCCAGATCCTGACAATCAGGAAGCAGAGAGAAAACTCCACTTGTCAGTTGACATATAAAACCCGACCGTGTATCCCAGTGACCCACATCTTCCAGCTGTACACCACCAGCCTCTAGCTATACCCAGTATTGTAATTGTTTCAAGTTATTAATTCATCAAATAGATTAATCTGCTGATTAGGTTACAGCTCTCACAATTTCATCATATCAACTCTGAACTTTCCTGCATTGTCTCACCCATGAACTTTGGAAGCACACCTCATATGCAAACCATAACATCAGGCATTCTGATTTCAGAGCCCATATTTAATAACAGTCTTGCAACTTGTTAATATTAGTAGTTGATATTAGTTTCTTGAGTGCTTATAATCTGCATTGTCTGGGAACCTTGCAAATTTATTTCATTGACTCCTCACCACTTTGTACAGTGGATACTCTTATTTCTGTTTTACAGTAGAATAAATGAAGGCTCAGAGACATCTGTGATTTTTCTTTTTCTTGTTTTAAATTTTTATGTTTTAGTTGTAGTTGGGCACAATACCTTTATTTTATTTATTTATTTTTATGTGGTGCTGAGGATCCAACCCAGGGCTTCATATGTGCCAGGCGAGTGCTCTACTACTGAGCCACAACCCCAGCCTCATCTGTGATTGTTCAAGGAGTAAAATCCATGTGTTTTTTTTTTTTTTTTTAAACAAAGCCCTATTGTTTCCCACTTTGGCTGTGGCCAACAATGAAAGGTTATATTTATGTTTAACTCTTTCTTTCCTCAAATGCATGTAGGAGGATCACTGTTGTTATTTCGAGAGTTTTATTTTTTTCCCCTTTCCCTACTTACTTTCTGGACTTATCTTTCAGTTATTTACTGTTTTTTCCAAACTTATTTTTATATGAAAAAAAAAGCCCAAAACCAAAACATCACCAGAAATAATTTCTTATAAATAATATCAGAACCCATCTATATAAAGTGGATAAAAAATGGTACCATCCAGGTTGTCATCAGGAGCTCATAGATTTTGTAATATTGTTAGTCAGGATATTCCACAACATGAAGACCACTTTCCAGCCTATTAAAAGAATAGATTCCAAAGGCAGCTTGATACAGTAAAATCAAAGTGGAGCCTTTTAATTGTGAAACTAGTGATTATTGGGCACCTATGATGTGCCAGACTTTATGCCAATTGCTGAAGATATAACACTGAAAAAGACAGACACGCTTTCTGTCCTCAAATAGGTTAGAATTTAACTGATTGTTATTTTGAGTATGGCTCTGGATTTTATCTGACTTTCTGGGTCTACTGGAACCTGCTAAACAAATCCTATAGCACTGGTTATTTAGAATACTGTTGCTTCCATCTTTGATCCAGATGATAATTTGGGAATTTGTAGAGAGTTTTGTTAATAAGAAGTATTTGTTATCAATATAATTTTAAGATATGTAACTTCAGAATAAGAGAGGATTATGGTATATTTAAAACTACTTTTCTAATATTATCTATAAAAAGAAATTAGGAAATTATAAATGTACATTTTCTTAGTTTTGCATTTACATCAGGTTTATAGTAAAAAGGAAGAGAGAGAAACTTCACTGTATAGGCATCCTTTTGTCAGTGCCTACCATATACTCTTACTCCTTTATTCCAGTGATTCTCAACTCTAGCTGTATCTTTAAAAAGATAAAGGGGTTGTAACTCAGTGGTAGAGTTCTAGCCTAGCATGTGTGAGGCACTGGGTTCGATTCTCAGCACCATATATAAATAAAATAAAGGTACAGTGACAACTAAAAAAATTTTTTTAAATACTATTATGGGATTATTGAAGAATACTGATGTTGACTCCTCCCTCAGGATTCTGATTTAATTGGTTGGAATAGGAGTTGAACATTGGTTTTGGTTTGTGGTTTATTTTGTTTGTTTGATTTTGTTTTGCATCTAACCCAGGGCCTTGTTTCTTGATAAGCCAGTGCTTTACCACTGAGCTACATACACTCCACGCTGACCCATTAGTATTTTTAAGAGGGTCACCAGGTTAGCATAATGTAACCAAAGTAAATTTACTGTGTCCAAATAACCCAAGGTTACATTTTTTTTCTAATTTGTTTTCACTAATAAAATGAGCATTCCTAGAAATTGGTTGTTAGAAAGGAGCTTTAGTGCTTTGTTTTATACTTTTACCTTTTCCATAAATTTTATGGAAATGCCTAGGGCAGTTCTATCTTGTTATCTGTTCATGTCTCTCTGTTTCTTTTCAGTGATGGCACAAGCCTTATATGAACTTCTTTGCCAAGGTTAGGTAATAGAAGAAGTGCAGGGGTCCTTTTTTTTTTTCCCCTACAAGTTTTTCAGTTTTCTTATGCAAAATAAGTATCCTATCTGTCTTGCATGTCTCTATGCTATTGTCCTTATGCTATTTTTTGAATAAATGTGATAAAGGAGAAATTTTATGCCTTTCCTGGGCACTTAGCAACTAATTTTTAGTGAATTTAGCCAACTGAGAGTGAAAATTGCTCTTAAATATTATTATTAGAACAAAATTTAGTGCTTCATAATGTACTGTTTTATCTTATTCTATAATTTACGTCTCTTAGCTATATCTAAAAACAACTCAGAATCCCTATTAAGGAATTTATCTTTGATGAAAAAGATATTTTAGAGTACATACACCCTTAAAACTGAGGCAGTTGGGGAAATGGCAGGAGTTTATATGGAGAAAGACACACAGGGCTATACCCAGCACATAATAAATACTCATTAATTGTTAGATATTCATTTGTTCAAAAAGAAATATAAAGGATAAACTGCAGTAATATTGATTATCTGCAACATGTGGGCAAGAATGTGCTAGAGAGAAAAAGGGAATGGAAACAGTACCAGAGAAGAGGAGGAGTGACATTTTTGAGCTACATTTTTGTATGCTTCAGAGTCTTAGAACAGTACTGGTATTTCATATACAATATGAATCTCCTGCAAAATATTTATTAATTAGAAGGAGGCAATATAATAACTTTATTGTAGAAAAACCGAACAGGCATCATGTTAAAATGATCAAAGTTAATGTCACCAATAAAAAGATACTGACACCATATAAAACTTGATATGATACACTGAGAAGCACGAGAATACTTGCATGGTATTCCTACCAAAAATGCAAATCTGTCATCCAATTAAGAGAAAACATCGAACAATCTCAAACTGAGGGAACATTCCACCAAATAAGTGAAAGTACTCTCCAAAATATAAGGTCATAAAAAACAAGGAAAGATTCAGGAATTATATACCACATTTGAATAGATTAAAAAAATACATGATAACCAAATGCAGTTTGAGAGTCTGGATTAGATACTGCACAGACAAAAACAAAATTAAAATTATCTGTATTGATTCACTCTTGTCTCTGATATGAATGCCTAGGACAGTTCTTGTCTGTCCATGTCTCTCTGTCTGGCAAAATTCAAACCCACCTTGTAAATTTGTTAATATTATTGTATCACTGTTAACTTTATTATTATTATTAGTTTTAATACCAATAATTGAACCCAGGGGTTCTTAACCACTTATTCTCATCCCCAGCCCATTTTAATTTTTGATTTTGAGACAGGGTTTCACTAGGTTGCTTAGGGCCTCGATAAGTTGCTGAGGCTGGCTTTAAATTTGCCTTAGTCTCCTAATTCACTGGGATTACAGGCATTTGCAACTGTGCCTGGCTATTAACTTTAAAAAAATATTGATCATTATAACATGTCAGGAGATAACATTAGGGGAAGCTGAGTAAAGGGTATATAGAATCTGAAACATTTAAAATGTTTATTACAAATCTAAAATTTCAAAATAAAAAATTTAAATATTATTAGTATTATTGTTGCTTATAGATAAGACCATTAGTATTCAGAGTTCTAACTTACTCCCACTTTATAGGGTTTTTATGAACTGTTTTGCCAGAACATAGTAAAATAGAATTACTGTACTGGGCACTCTAGATATGCTGCCAGGGTTGAGATTCACCATGATGACTAGGCTGTCTCTGTTTAATATGAACCTGACATATAATCTCTTCTTGGAGTGCTTTTTACACACTTCTCCATCCTTCTCTCTCCCTATTTGTCCTTTCAACATTTTACCTCCAGTACACACTCATTCACACATTCTGACATTTATTTTGTGTTTCATGCTCTTTTCTACGTCTTGTCTCTAAGCCTTTCCCTATTCTGTTTCCCTGTCTAGTTTTAGGTGTCCTCCCATGCTTCCCTACAACAGCCTCCACTTTCCATGTTATGGTACTGTGGTACTGCATGGGAATTGCTTTTGAAATCATCTCCCCCTTCTAACTTTAAATGCCATTAGGAAAAGGACTACTGATTTTTGTTTAATAATATACCCTGGGACATGTTTTAGATATGTAATAAGTGTTTATTGAAAAGCAATGCTGGAAGCATCACAATAGCTGACTTTACTACAAAGCTATAGTAATAAAAACAGACATACAGACCAATGGTATAAATAGGAAGACACAGAGACAAAGTCACACATCTACAGTCCTCTGATCCTTGACTAAGGTTCCCAAAACATGTTGGAGAGAAAACAGCCTTTTCAACAAATGATGCTGGGAAAACTGGTTATCCATATGTAGTAGAATTAAACTATACCCTTATTTCTCACCTTGCACAAAAATCAACTCAGAATTGGATCGGAGACTCAGGAATTTGACCAGAAACTGTACAACTCCCAGAAGATGAGGTCATCACTCAGCATATAGGCTCAGGTGAATGACTTTCTCAGTAGGACCCCTATAACTCAAGCAATAATGCCAAGAGTTAATAAATAGGATGGAATCACATTAAAAACCCATGCACAACAAAGAAACAGTTAAGAATGTGAAAAGAGAACCTACAGAATGGGAGAAAGTCTTTGCTAGCAACTCTTCTAAAGAGGATTACTATCTAGAACATATAAATAATGCAAAAAATTTAACCCTCAAACCCCAAATAACCCAATTAATAAATCGGCAAATGAACTCAACAGAGACTTCTCAAAAGAAGAACTACAAATGACCAACAAGTGTATGAGAAAATGCTCAACATCATAGGCAATCAGGGAAAGGCATTTCAAAACCACATTGAAATTTCATGTTACTATAGTCAGAATAGATACCATCAAAAATACAGATGATAATAAATGGTGGCAAGGATGAGGAGAAAAAGGAATACTTTTATATTCTTTAGTGAATTGTAAATTAGTACAATTTATGAAAATCAGTATGGAGGTTCCTTAAAAGACTAGGCATAGAACTTCCTCATGACTCAGCTGTACATCTCTTTGGTATTTATCCTTCAAGAATTAATGTTATATGGCTGTGGTTGTGGCTCAGTGGTAGAGTGCTTGCCTAGCATGTATAAGGCACTGGGTTCGATCCTCAGCACTACATAAAAATAAATAATCAAAATAAAGATATTGTGTCCATCTACAACTAAAAAATGTTTAAAAAAGAATTGAAGTCATTATACTATAGTGGTATGTGCATACCCATGTTTATAGAAGGACAATTCACAATACCTAGTTATGGAACTAACCTAAGTGTCCATCAGTGGATGAATGTATAAAGAAAGTTTCGGCTGGGTGCTGTGGCGCATGCCTGTAATCCCAGTGGCTCTGGAGTCTGAAGCAGGAGGACTCAGGTTCAAAGCCTTCCTCATCAATGGCAAGGTGCTAAGCAAGTCAGACCCTGTCTCTAAATAAAATACAAAATAGGGTTGAGGGTGTGGTTCAGCGATTGAGTGCCCCTGAGTTCAATCCCCTGTACAGCCCCCCTCAAAAAAAAAAGAAAGTGTAGTATATTTACATATTAGAGTTTTATTTAGTCGTAAAGAAAAACAAAATTATGCCATTTGCAGGAAAATGGATGAAACTTGAGATCATTAAGTGGAATAAGCCAAATAAGTCAATGGTTATATGTTCTCACATATGGAATCTAGAGAGGAAAAAAGAAATGGTGTTTGTGTATGTGTGTGTGTGTGTGTGTGTGTGTGTGTGAGAGAGAGAGAGAGAGAGAAGGGGGGCGGTGGGTTTGGGGTGGAATCTTATATAAAAATCAAAGGGAGATCAGTAGAGTAGAGGAAACGGATCAGGGGAAGATAGATGGGAGGGAAAATGGGATATACTGGGAATAATATTGACCAAATTTTATTGCTACGTTGTATGCATGTATGAATATGTAATAAGGAATGCCACCATTATAATATGGCACCAATAATAAAATGGAAAAAAAAATTTAAAAAATAGAAAAAAGATAAACATTTGTTGAATGAATAAAAGAAGCATATATGTCACAGTTTAAACTTACGCTAAATGTTGATTGAAGGAATCTAGAAAATTGAATCTAAGGTTTGAGATTATTTCTCTCTCTTTTTCTTTCTCTCTTTCAGGACCTATGCCACATGGATAATTAAAAACAAAATAAAACAAAAATACAATACTGAATTTCTTTATACATACTGCTACACTCCCTGTGAGTTCTTTGACACTATTCTGTCCTCCTGAGTCCAGTAAAGAATTCAGATTATTTAAAAAAGTAGGCCTAGAGAATCATTTACTTTGGGATCTTGTGAGTTTTCTTTTCAAATTTTCAAAGAAAGCCTCAAATCCATTGGCATTTACTTTTTTTAGAACTCATGAACCCACAAAAATAAATACTTAAGTGTACTGCCTTTTGTATTTCTTTTCTTACCCAAACTTCCAAAGTCCATGTTTAAAAAAATCATTATCAGGAGCCCTTCCTTTGGTCTAATTGTATGGAGTACTTAATGTTGGGAACAAAGAAATTCATTGACTATAAAACCTGTATTTGTTTCTCATTGCTGCTATAAGCAATTAACAAATATTTATTGGCTTAAATAATACTGTTGTTTTGGAGGTTGGCAGGGCTACATTTCTTCTGGAGACCTCTCAGTGTGTCTGAACCACTATAGACTGGGTGGCTCAAACAACAAACATTTATTCTTCACAGTTTCAAAGGCTGGAAGTTTGAGATCATGGTGCCAGAGAGCATGTTTGAATTCTTGGGAAAGCCCTCTTTAAGACTGAAGACTTTTCATTTATCCTCACATGGTGGAAAGGGATCTAGAGAGTTCTGTGAGGGCTCTACCCTTAAGACTTAATTACTACCCAAAGGCCAGTACCTCCTAATATCATCACATTAGGAGTTAAGATTTAAAGATGAATTGTAGGTTAACACAGATCTTATCAATTGCAAGGTTTCCTTGACTTTTCTTGCTTCTAAAGGCTTCCTACATTTCTTGGTCACAGCCCCTTCTTCTGTTTTTGAAACCCTCCCTCAGCATAGCATCTTCAGATCTTGTTCTGACTGCTTCTGTTTTTAAGTGTCCTTTGTTTTCTCCTTCCATCATCATGCACTCTTTGCTCATTCTAGCCTTCCTTTCTCCCTCTTGTAAATACCCTTATGACCATAATGGTCCAAGCAGGAGAATGCCCTTCATCTTTAGATCCTTAATTTAATCACATCTACAAAGTCCCTTGTGCAGTAACATTCAGTTTCTGGGGAATAGCATGTAGACATCTTTGAGAGGCCCTTATTCAACCTACCACAATTCTTATCCTCTTAAACCTTCCTTTAAGATGATATATCCAAGGGCCCGGGATGTGGCTCAGTAATAGAGTGCTTGCCTAGCATATGAGAGGCCCTTGATTGAATATCCAGCATTGGGGTGGGGGAGAACATATATATAGGTTGTATTATATAGAATAACAACTAAGACCATTGGCTTTTAAGTAAAAGCTGCCCTGAGTTGGAATCTCTTTACTTACTTGATGTGTGACATTGGCAGAACACCTGGTTCTTGATTATTTTTCATCATTTCTTAGCCCCTGTAGGTTTAGTGCCCTTATGTTTTCCTTTCATTAGTAAAATAGAGATGTTAATTCACAGGGTTAAATATCAAATGTGAACATGAAATACTTTGCATAGGGCTGGGCAGAGATAAAATGTTAGACATTACTATAAAACAGAATGAAAACATTATAATGGAAATGACAGGACCTTGTGTATTTTTATGGCAGTATGATTGATATGCAATGAACTGTACATATTTAAAATGTGTCATTTAGTATGATTTGGCCTATCTCCTTATCTCCTTGGAATCATCACCACAATCCAAAGGTTTTCTCCTGCCCTTTTGTGATTTCTCTCTCCCATCATCCCAGTCCCAAGGCAACTATTGATCTGTTGTCATTATTGATTAGCTTATATTTTCTTGAGTTTTCAATAAGTGGATTTATCTGGTTTGTACTTCAGTTTTTCCTGGCATCTTTAATTCAGCATATTTAGTTGGAGACTCATTCATAGTGTTGCATATATTGGTAGATTATTTCTTTTTATTTCTAAGTTGTATTCAATTGTGTTTATTCATTTGAGTTGATGGTCAATTGGCTGTTTACAGTTTTTTAATCTTACAAATAAAGCTGTTATGAACATTTGTGTTGAAATCTTTGTATATATGCCTTATTTTCTCTTCAGTAAATACACAGTAATGAAATAACTGTGTTAGGTTAAGTTTATTTAAACTTGTCTTTTAATAAACTGCCAGTTTTCCAAGGTAGTTTTGCCATTTTATATTTCTGCTAGTGGTATGTTGGAGTTACAGTTCCTTCACAACCTCACCAACATTTATTATGAAGTTTGGATTTCAGGAAGTCTAGTAGATGTGTATTGGTATATTATTGTAGTTTTAGTTTACATTCCTAATTATTAATGACATTGGGCATATTTTCATGTGCTGTTAACTGTTCATAATATTCACCGGTAAATGACCATTTATACCTTTTGCCTATTTTTACATTGATTTTTTTGTCTTTTTAATTGAATTTTGGAAATTCTGTGTATATTTAGTATACAAATCTTCTCGGTACATACTTTGCAAATACTCTCCTCTAGGCTGTAGTTTGCCTTTTCATTTTTTAAAAAAGGCCCCTTTGAAGAGAAATTCTGTATTTTTTTTAACCTTGATGAACTTAGTTTGTGATTGTTTTTTAAATTTATTATTATTTTTTGAATCATGGTTTTTGGTATCAAGTCTAAAAAAAAAATCTTTGCTCAATCCAAGATCATGAAGATGAACTATTTGTTACCTGTTTTCTTCTAGAACTTTTATAGCTTTATATTTCACCTTAAATAGAAAATCCACTTCAAGTTAATTTTTATATATGGTACCTAACATGAATTGAAGGTCATATTTGCTATATCAAGTTTTTCTAGCACCTTTTATTAAAAGGATGGTCTCTCATCTACTGAATTAATTATCTTTGCACTAAAATCTCTTATCCATGCACAGAGGCACATATGGGTGTTTTCCTGACTTTTTCTTCTGTTCTATTAAACTCTCTGTGCCTAGACCACATGTTAGTTGTTGTCACTGTGATAGGGATTCAACTCAGGGCCTAGCACATGCTGGGTAAATGTTCTACCACTGAGCCACATCCCCAACCATGTGTTATTCTTCAGTACTGTAGTATTACAATAAGTAGTATTACAATAAGTCTTGAAGTCAGGTTCAGATGTAATTAGCTTTCCAAATTTATTCTTTTTCAGTTGTTTTAGGGTTTTGGAGTATCCTTATTATTAGTTTTAGAATCAAGTTGTCAATTTCTATGTAAAAGCCTTCTGGAATCTTTTTTTTTTTAAATTTAAAATTTATTTTAATTAGTTATACATGATAATAGAATGCATTTATGCACTTTGATATATCATACATAGATGGGATATAATTTCTTATTTTTCTGAGTGTACGTGTTGCAGAATCATATTGGTCATGCAGTCACATATATACATACAGTAATAATGTCTGTTTCATTCTTCTAACTTTCCTATCCCCATATCCCCGCCCCTTTCCTCCCATCACTTCCCTCTACCTAATCTAAGGTAACGTTATTCTTCCCTAGTGTCCCCTGCCTTATTGAGAATTAGTATCCATATGATTGGACTTTGTTGAATCTACAGATAAATTTGAGAAGAATTGACATAATCATAATAATATTGAGTCTATCATCCCATGAAAAATGAATACTTCTACCTTTATTTAGGTTTTATTTTCAATAATTGTACTAGTCAGTACATATCTTTACCAATTTGTTCTTAAGTATTTTAAATTTTTCAATAGCAGATGTTGTTTTTAGTTCATTTCTGATTGTTTCATTGTTAATATATAGAAATAGTTTGTTAATCATATTTTTGCAACTTAATTGAACTAAGTTATTTTAGCATGATTTTTATAGTTACAGTGTGATTTTCTACATAGACAATTTGTATTGTCTAGAAAAAAAAGGACAGGTTTTTTTTTCCTGTATCTAGCTTTATTCCTTTGTCTGTTTTCCACTTTTTATGTGGAATTTTGCTTTCCACGGATTCTATGAATCTTGCACTCCAAGCATGAACTCTTCTTGGATTTTTGTTTATATATTTTTTTATATTATTGAACTTAATTTGCTAATATTTTAGTTAGAATTTTTCCATCTATTCCTATGAAGGATTGTAGTCTTTAGTATGCTTTTGTTAAGTTTTGGTTTCTGGATAATGTTAGCTTCCTAATATGATTGAGAGGCAATTTTTCTCATCAAAATATGAATAATTTATAGGTGTTTCCTCCATTAACGTTGAATAGAACTTAGGGGTTAAACCATGAGGACTTTGATATAACTTTATAAAAATTTTTTGGTTACAAATTCAGTTTTTTAAAAAATATATTGAGTCCTTTTGTTTATCATTACAGCTGTTCCATTTATAAGGATCACTCTGTTCACAGTAGTCCCTTATTATGGTTTTAATGTTTACAAACTGTTTATTGATGTTACCTCTGTTGTTCCTGATATTTGCAATTTTTTCTTATGTTTTGTGTTTATTTTTTGTCCAACAACTTTTTTGGTTTTTTAAATGTATTTTTTTCTGTTTTTCTTTTATTTTTGTTTGAGATTAGGATTATTTCTTTACTTCTGCTCATTTTGGTTTTAATTCTTCCTTAAGGCCAGTTATCTTCAGACTGTTTTTGTCTTTTAAAATTGACACTTGATCCTATGAATTTAACCTTAAGGTACAAGTGTAGCAACATTCCACGTATTTTGATTCATTTTCATTCAATTCAAAATTCTTTCTCATTTGATTGCTTGTTTAATCCAGGGTTATTTAGAAACATGTAAGTTTGAAAATATTTGGGGACATTCTGAATATCTTTGGATTGATGATTGATAATTTAACTCTTATTTTCATAAAATATACATTGTATGGTGTGATTTCTTTTTAAAATTTTTTTAATTCTAATTTGTTATATATGACAGCAGAATGCATTACAATTTATATTACACATGTACAGCATAATTTTTCATATCTCTGGCTGTATACAAAGTATATTCACACCATTCATGTCTTTATACATGTACTTAGTATAATGATGTCTATCTCATTCCACCATCATGGTGTAAATTCTTATTGATTAGTTGAAATTTGCTTTGTGGCCTGGAATATAGTCTGTCTTGGTGGATGTTCCAAGTGCATCTGGAGAAAAAAAAAGTATATTCTGCTGTCATGTGATGTAGTGGTTTTTTTTTTGTTTGTTTGTTTCATTGCAATCAACTTGGTGGATGTTGTTGTTCAAGTCTTTTCTAACCTTCCTGATTTTCTGTCTGATTGCCTATTTATTTAAGTACCAGAGATTGAACCCAGATGTGCTAACCACTGGGCAACATCCCTATCCCTTTTTTTTTTTTTTTAATTTTTTATTGTGGGTTGTTCAAAACATTACAAATTTCTTGACATATCATATTCGACACTTTGATTCAAGTGGGTTATGAACTCCCACCTTCACCCCATACACAGATTGCAGAATCACATCAGTTACACATCCATTGATTTACAAATTGCCATACTAGTGTCTGTTGTGCTCCGCTGCCTTTCCCATCCTCCCCCCTCCCCCCTCCCCACCTCTCCCCTCCCCTCCCCTCCTCTCTCTCTACCCCCTCCACTGTATAACCCTGAGGGTCTCCTTC
>NW_026000057.1:8278320-8388731 GCF_001458135.2 Marmota marmota marmota | reverse complement strand
TCTGCTGACATCAGATCTCTGCCATGTTGGTATCCTATGCGAATGGCAGCATTTCGTTCCCCTTGCCGGGCAACCAAAGCAACGGGTGAGTCCTGACTGGCCCTCAGCAGGACCCGGACCGAGAAGCAGTTTCCGAGGGCTCCTAGCCCCGGTCCAGGGAAGTTCCGGGAGCCGGAATTCCGCCGCTCCGTGATCGGTGTAAGCTCCTATAAGTGTAAGCTCCAAGAAGCAGTCCCCGCGGGCTCAGTTCCGGGAGCCGGAATTCGGCTGCTTAGTGCTTGGTGTATGCTCTGATAGGGGCAAGGTCCAAGAAGCAGCCTCTGCAGGCTCCGCAGCCCTGGGCCAGGGCGGTTCCGGGAACCGGAACTCGGCCGTCCTGCGCTCGGTGTTCTCTCCGATAAGATCAGGTTCTAAGAAGCACCCAGGCGCTGAACCCTAGCAATCTGTCGGCAAGCCACAGGCGAATTGCAGCCTGAAATTACCTGATCTATGGCTGAATGAGCTGCGGTCAGTCGAAAACAGGGGAGGTCCCCTATCCCTTTTTATTTTTTATTTTGACACAGGTCTAGGTAAGATGCTTGGGGTCTCAGCTGCCCTAGTCACTTTGATTATAGGCATGCACCACCATACTTGGCTATCAACTATTAAATTATCGAGGGAGAAAGGTATTGAACTCTCTGATTTTAATTCTTTCTCTGGTCGTTTGCTTCAATGCATGCCATGAGTAGCTCTCTGCAGGATCCTTCAGGGTTACTTTCTGCATATCTCTGGTGTTCTTTTTTCTGTGAACCTTTCTCCTCCTGTGTACTTTGTCATAACTCTAGACACTTTCTCCTTGTAGACATTTGCATTTGTGTCTCTGTATTTATCTCTCTATTTAACTCAGCATGTGCTGGCTTATACTTAGGTTCCTCTTCACTGTATTCTGTCAAGGAAGTAAGCAATTGTAGAAATACCTCCTTTGTTTGCTACATCTCAGGGACTTATGTCTTTTGTAGTCCGAAGTCCATTGTCTTGAAAACCATGAATGCATTTATTTTGTTTGGTGTTTTTGATTTTTTTTCATTTGTACAGTAAATCCCAGTTACCCTATCTTGGCCAGAAGTTATTTATTTTGACAAAAATTATTGATAATAAGGTTCATGTTATTTTCTGACATGATTGAAATACAGAGTTCTGATATGATTTCAAGGAATTCACAAATAGGAAGGAGGATGCATGTAATTATAATAAATGAATTATGATTATATTATAATTATATTATAAATAACATAATAAATTCTGTTCAGATTCTAATCTTATGAGCAAAATATGACAACACTAAAGAATAATCATTCTCAATAGGTGTATAAGGGAACAATGGCATTTAAGCTAGATTTTGAAAGGTGAGAGCATATGCCCAGGTGGAAAAGGAACTCTTTTGCATATGCTTTTTGTTGTGTGACCCATCATCCAGCCTCATTAGGTTTCTTTCCTTGTGCTGCACACATGAGAAAGTCAGTGACTACTTCTATTTCATAGTTACAAAACTTTTTTATAGTTCTGGTGGAATAAAGAATGGAATGCAAATGGTGTTGCCACTTTGGAAAACTGTAGGGCAATCTTTTGTGAAGTTACCTTGTAACCCAGCAATCCTTCTCTTAGGTATTAAGTGAAATGGAAATGTAGTTCACAGAAGAAAAACCATTATGTGTCCATATGTTTGTGGCAGATGAGAATATTTGTGGTACCCATAACACAGTATTACTCAGTAAAATATAAGAACAATTATGGATACGGGTAACAACCAGATGAATCTACAGATGAATCTTATTTTCATTGCACTAAGTAAAGAAGCCATACTCAAAAGGCTGTGTACCATATGATTCCATTTTATGATATTCTGGCATAGATAACAGATTAGTTATTTTAGAGTTTGATAACATTGGGCAAGGAATTTTTTTCTCTTGGCATGATGGAATTTTCCTGTATCTTGATTGTGTTGTTGTTGTACAATTATGCAGAAAAGAGTTAACATAGCAGATTCTTATTACAAGGTGGACCCTTGGCTGACATGTGGTAACTTGAATGGCACAGAGTTCCCTACAATGACATAAAACTCTTCATAGATGATAAAAGTAGCTCACTGTAGTGTGCACCTGAACAGTGTAGTTCATTGTTGATCTTTTTGTTTTTCCTGCGAGTTAATAATTATGCTAGGCAGAGGATGTGCAAGTGATTAACAGATGAATAGATAAAGAAAATGTGGTACATACACACAGTGGAATTTTATTCCGCTATACAGAAAAATGAATGAAACTACAGACCATCATGTTAAGGAATACATCAAATGCAGAAGTTTCAATTGTTGTATGTTTTCTTTCATATGCAGAAACTAGAGAGGATAAAGGAAAAAAGGAGTGGGTGTGCATCTCCTAAAAATGAAAGGGAGATCACTAGAGGAAAAGGACCAAGAGGTAGGAGTTGAGGAGGGAAGGGGGACATGCTAAGGAGTGATAGTGGCCAAATTATATTGTTATATTGTGTGCATGCATGAAAATGTAACAACTAATTTCACCAGTGTGTATATCTATAATGCACCAATAAAAAATGTGGTGGGTGGGAGAGGAACCCTGGGAGCTACATCTCTAATGAGCTTCCCCAGAGAAAACATTTTACACAGGTTATCACAAGTCATTGCCTGGAAGAATTAAACATCTCCTGTGACCTCACAGGGAAAGGACTCTTGGAAGCTTGTGCCTGGTTTATGCAGAATTTGCGTTATGTACCTTACCCCTTGTTGATCTTATCTTGTATCATTTCTCTTTGAAAAACAAGAGCTGTGAGGATGATGACTATATGCTGATTCCTGTCCCAATGAGTCACTGAATCTGAAGGGAGCTTTAGGTATTGTTGAGGCTTAACACTGATCAGTGCCTAGGAAGCCCTGTTTTTTCTGGTGGTGAGATAAAAAGGACTTCAAAGAATGCGTTGTTGTGATCAAGGAGAACGGAAACTGTCCACTTCCTTCGTCTCCAGTGTTTAGGTGGGATCAAAGTAGAGCAACCATTGTTGTGAATTAAAGGAATATACTCATCAGTAGGAATCTATCTGTGCTGTAGGCTCACCGCCTTTCCTGATTCTACAGCACCTGTTGTTGACACTGCATAGCTCTCCATATTGTCCTGCTATGGAGGAATGCAAGAGTAACAAAATATTCAAACTCTTTGAATTGAGTCCTTCAAGCTCTTTCTTTGGGATGGGTATACAATATGCTGGAGCTTTGCAGCTCTGGGATTGAAGAAGGGTCTTAACATAAATGTAGTTTAGCGACAGTTTAGGCTATGCCCCTACTAGGTGATACCATTATATATTTCTCATGCTCTGCTTTACATAATATGTCAGGACACAATTAGGCATTTATTGGAAATAGAAAAGCATAATGTCTGTCCTGAGATCAGAACAGCTTTCCACTCTTTGTTATCAGTATCTATAGCCTAGTATAATCACTGGGTAGGATTACAGCAGAATCACTGAAAGCATGGTTACAGATGTCTGCAAGTTGTCTACCAATTGGTTTCCTTGTTTTAGTCTTTCTTAATAAGGTTACAGCTTTAATGGAACTGTTTTTTTTTATTGGAAAAAGCAGTGTACAGTTTAGGTATTGTTTTATTGAATTTCTTGTGGAGGACATAATAGTTTCTACAAAGTTTAACAGGAAAACCAACTAAATAAATTAGTTTCTAAAATGTCATTCATTAATCACTTATAACAAAATCTACTGAGCAGGTATGAACATTAATTTTACAAGAAGAAAATTTCTGACTTTAAGATTTGACAGGCACACATTTACAATAGAAGGGGGAATGAAATCATATCTTTCTTTCTTAGAAAACTCCTTTTGGGGGTCTTGTTAGTGGTACTGCTATTAACCTCACCTTGTTGAAAACCGAGGTGTATTGGACGGGTGGCATTCAGGCCTCTTAGTGCCAGTCCCTCAGCCATAGTGAACAACTCCATTCCAGAAGCATTTTACATCTTTTCCTTTGTCTTTGCTTATGAGTTTCCTGTGTCTTTAGTGCTATTCTTATCTTATCTACTTGGTGAATTCCTCTGTGTTTTTCAAAACCCTTCTAAAATTTGGCTTGGTACCTATCAGCCTTTGTCTTGTTTTGATTGTTCACTAGAAGCATTTCTCAGTCAATTGTTTCCTTGCTCATTTGTGTTCTCATAGCATTTTATAAATCTGTGTATCAAAGAAGTTACAGTCTGGCACATATTTTCTTTTCTTTTTCCCAGTGTACTATAAGATACTTTTGGTATGGAAGACCATAATTTACCCAATGTAGTATTCTCAATCCCTGGATCACTAAGTGACTTTACTACTGGATCTTAATTATTTACAATATTGATATGAGATTATATGGATATCTCTTCTGGCACTTTTAATTTTTTCATCTTCTTTTTTTTTTTTAATGGAGGGGTGTACTAAATTGAATTGGAAACACAAAATAAGCTCTATATAGAGGGTGAAGTTTAATATATTCAAATGGTTAATACTATTTTTACATTGTATTTTCTGTCCTATCAAATCTGGGTGGATAGTAATGGAAATGATACTCTTCACATACCTTCTCTCATCACTTTGACATGTTTTTGCCATCTTATTTGACTCTGTTCTTATTAAGACTTATTTGCCTTCATAGAGAAACAGTGTGTTCAAAGTTTTCTGTAGAAACTGAAAATCTTCATCCTAGATCCTTTTTTTTTCTTTCCCTAACAGGGCCAATTCCTTCCAATCTCAATTTCCTTTAACTCATTGAGACTTATTTTAGCTAGGTTAGATTTTGTTAAATAAATCACACTGAGGTACAGATATGAACAATTAAATGAATTTAACTATTCAAGGTATATTCCTTTCTAATAACTGTCAATCCAATTAAACTGGTAGTTTACAAAGTTTGTGAGAGCGCTCTACTGATCCAACCTCTTTACCCTTTGTAGATTGGGAGTGAAATATAAATAATCATCTTTGTTATCAGACCATCTTCCCATTTCCTTCACACACTTTGCTTCTTTTGCCTACTTCTTTCAAACTTTCTTTACCTTTGCGAACAAATCCACATCAAACAGTGTTGATTTTCAAGATTTTCAATCTTGTCTACATATTTGAATGGGGGATGCTCTAAAAAATCCTGTTGCCTGAATTTTACTCTCAGATACTTAATTGATCAAAGGCATATTCTATTTATTTGGTTTTATTTTGGTTTGGAGGGGTTATCTTAATAAGTTTGTGCTTGGGAGGAAATGGATTATCATAGCCTTCTACAATAGAGGTCATTCCCTGTGGTTTCTTGTCCTATCCCTTCTTAGACTGACCTTTTTTTACAAAGTGGCATTTTCCTTCTGTGGAGTGGATTCTTTCAGGTGTTTGCTCTATCATCTTCTGCCAACAGCAGATGTTATGGTATCAATTCAAAGTTCTAAACTTCCTACAAAGTTTAATTCTATAATTTTTACATTATAACAATTAGTTTTACATGGTTTACATTAATGTGTTGTAATTTGAATCTCAGTGAACAGAAAAATATACTAGAATTTAGGTTTTGCTTTTCACTGAGTTCTGTTTTTTAGACTTTGAAGTTTGGTTTAGGTATTTATTTTTTCTAGTTATAGATACATTAAATGTTGTATGTAAATACCCCAGAAATTCTGTATGATATAATTTTAGAGTGAAAGGGAAGAATTCTACCTTTTGATATAGCTTAACGAATTAAAACTCTTTTTTTGAGAGAGAGAGAGAGAGAGAGAGAGAGAGAGAGAGAGAGAATGAATGATTGAATCTTTTTTGTAGATGGACACAACACAATGCCTTTGTTTTTATGTGGTGCTGAGAATCGAACCCTGGTCCCACCCATGCTAGGCTAGCACTCTATCGTGAGCCACAATCCCAGCCCCAGAATTAAAACTCTTAATAGGAATCATTCTGAGATACAGTTCAAGGATTTAAAATATAGTGTAACACGTCACATTAAAATAATTCTATCATGATTAGGCTATAAAATTTTGTAAAATATTTTATAGTTATAAAATTCCTTATTTTTATTTTTGAAGGCTCTTTGTGCTTGGTTTTTCCATAGTCAAATCACTTGCTATTAAATGGTGTCAAGAGTTCAGGATGTACACCACAAACCTCATTTTCAAATTTTAATTTTCTGATTTTTCATGTGTTCAGCCTTTGAATACTTTCATGTGTGAAGTATTGTGATAATTTGGTAACAGCTAATTGGAAAGGCATGTTTATATTATAAGGAAATGAAATTTCAGTAGGTTTTTGCTTAAAGGACTGTCATTATAATAGGAATGTGTTAAATATCCATTTGAAAGAACAATCCAGAGATAGAAAGGATTTATGCGTTTCATATACCTTTTTTAAGAAAGTATTGCTCTTCCAGGATAAGGTCAAGATAGGTCTCTGATCAGTATCAGAAGAAGAGGGGAATCTATTTTCAAACTTTTTTAGAATTCAATTGTTTTTGAGAGCACAATATCTGTGGAGTATCGATCGCAGAGGTCCCGTAGTTAGTCAAAGGCTATCTCCTTTGACTCACCCCTTAGCGTGGTGTCATCCTCCTTCATGTGATAGATTGTTACAATCTCAGGCAGTGTAATTACACACTAGCCAAGTGGGTCATTTATTTCTTCACCTTCACCATTTACCAAAAATCTCCTTTATCTTTGGGAGCCAGATCTTTCTTTTGCAGTAAAAGCAAAATAATAGCACATAAAACATTAGATGTAAGAACTAAGCATCTTAAAATTATTAAGAGAATAACTTTTAAAAAAGCAAACTGTTACATGTTGTACTACGAAGATGGTGACAGATGTATGTAAAGCCCTTGGAATAGTGCCAGACACATAGTAAACATACCCATGTTACTTATTATTTTCATTTTTTAAGTTAAAAATCTAAATTTTAATATTTAGGGGAAATGAAACTGAAGTATTTTGTTTTTTTCTGTTATACCTAAAAAGTTTTTCAATCATCCCTTTTAAAATATTAAAGTAGCCTTGATTTTAGAGAAAATCTGCTGTGGATTCTTCCATGAATTCTTTAGCTTTAGATATAAATATTATATTAAATGCTTCAGCATATCAGAAGTGATGAAAGAACGACAAATTTGGTTTTTAAGATGTCCATTGGGAACTTAATTTTTCTATATTTGAGATGCTAGTCTTCTCAATAATTAGAATATATACGTTTAAAAAATTGTACATATAATCACAATTTTAATGTCTTCCACATATCAGAAATAAGACATCAAATTTGATACAGGGAAACAAGATGTGATAATCAAATCAGCATAATTAGTATTTCCATTTCCTTTAACTTTTACATTTTTTTCATTAACATAATGATTGTGTATATTTTTAAGTTAAAGTGTGATATTTCAATACATTTATACAATGTGTACATATCAAATCAGGGTGTATCCGTGTCTTTATCATTACTTTGCTTTAGGAGCCTACAAACTTCTTTCTTACAGATATTTGTAAAATATGTATTAGGTGATTGTAAATTATTCTTACCCCACTGTGCTTTAGTACACTAGAACTTATTACTTCTATCTGAATGTGTTCTATTAATTATAAAGAGAACATTTTCTTTTTTCCTTTTTTTTTGAGACAGAATCTCGTGTTGCTCAGCCATCCTTAAACTCACAATCCTCTTGCCTCAGCCTCTCAAATAGCTGGAATTATAGGCATACACCTTCATGCCCTGCTGTGTTTTCTTTTAACATGCACCTTAAGCTTAACTTGTACTTTATCTTACAAATAAATAAACATAAAACTTTTCTGCTTTATAAGTTGAGTTTGCCTTACAGCCCATGTTTTCCTGATTTTGCATGTTTGCTCACATGATATCATCAACCTAAATTTCTCTCTTCTGTGGTTGTCTGAGCCCTGTGTTTTATTAAAAGCCACAAGAGAGTAGAAATTCCTGTTCTGGGTCATGGTATTTGCATTCTATGAGATGTTACAACACTAATAGTCAGCACCATTCATTTGACTTATATGTTACTTATTTGCCTTTTTAAATGTTTAGCATATTCCAGTCACATTAGCTGTTTTTAAGGGCAAATATTATTTCTATCCATGATACTTTCATGATACCTTATTATAATGTTCATTTCTTTTTTCTTTCAGTAAATGTTTGTAGTATTTATTAATTTACTGTTTGCACACTCTTTTTTAAGCACTAAATATCTATTAGCAAATCAGACAAAAATCCCTGTCTTTATGGATCGTATGTTTAATGACAAAGGGAATTTTGTAATAGTAAATGCTATAATAGATCTTGTTGTTCTGAATAGTGACATGGCATCCTTGAAGTGTGGTTTTACAATTGGTTGTACAGGTAGAGATCAGGCATTTTAAGCCCTTTATGTTAATATGCTTGCTTTATGGGATAAGAAATAGCTTTAATGATTGACCTCACATAATCTCTAGAAATGAAAATAGAAATTAAAAAACATAGCACACAAACAGATACACCAAAAAAAAAAAAAAAAAAAAAAAAAAGAGCCTTCCCTATCAATATTAAAACAGCTCCTGAGAAGAAATTAGTGTCTGTAAGAAGGCTGTTGTATGCAATTCATGAGACTAAATGAAAATTAATAGTTTGGTTGATGTTTTTAATTGAAAGTCTAGACCTTTCACCTAGAAGCTGAGAAGCATGACAGAGGATTTAACCAACACCAAAGAGATATGAAAAAAACAACAGAATTGGAAAGGTAAGGGAACTTAGCAGGAGTGTCAGCTACAATAGAGATTAGTAGTTTGGATTTCAAATGGCAGATTATTATGAAAGCACAGAAGTGAAAAATTTGACAAAGAGAAGCAAAAAATGCCAGAATCTTACCACACATTCCCTACTTTTTTCTCCTCTCCATATGAAGACTGTATGAGGTAGTTTATGTTTGGGGTAGGGAGGGCATAAAAGTTGTTGAGTAAGTGATTGTTGGCAATAAATCAGTAGAGAATCTTTGGCAAAAAGCTGTTTGGAGACCTTTGAAGTCTATGTCACCAAGATATTTATTGAATATGAAAATCTCATCATTATACCAAAAAATTCTGAATTATAATTATTTCTCATTATCATTGCTAATTCTTTCTGTCTTGGAGTACAGTAAATGGGTAAGCATTGCTTTTAAAGTAGCTCATGGTTTGATGTGTGAATTTTTGAGTCCATGGCCTTTGTGTGGATTCACCTTGTTACGAGGCATACATTGTAAGTACAAACTTGTATGGAGAGCAATTTAGCAGTACCTATCAAAGTATACCTCTGTGTTTACTCCTTTGCCCAGAAGCTCCAATTCTTGGGATTGATCTTACAAATTAAGTGTGAAAAACAGTGGGAAAGATAATTGCATCATGCTAATCATCACAGGAATATTTTTAATAGCAAAAGTCCATAAAGAATCAAAATGTCCATATGAACAGCTGGGCTTTGTTTTCCACACCTACAGTCCCAGCTACTTGGGCAAATCTAGCAGGAGCATTATTTGAGCCCCAGAGTTTGTGCCTGGGCAACATAGCAAGACCATGTTTCAAATTGACCCCCTCCCCACCAAAAGTCCATCATTACAGGAAACAGATTAAATAAGCTATTGTACATCTACACAGTGAAGAATACCTCTCTAAACTGCTTTGGAAGTGATCACCAGTATCAAAGTAGAAGAAAAGCATGTGTACTATGCTACTCCTTAGGTAGGGAAGGATGGAAAATATAATTATTAATGTTTTTGTCGATATTTTTTTAAATGAAAGGTTTTATCAAAAACTGATTAAAATGACCATAAGGAGAAAGAGAGACAAGGTAGAAAGATGGAAGTTGAAAATAAACTTCTGTGAATATACCTTATTTTCTTTGAGTTTTAATCTGTAATTATAAAACAAAATTGAAAACATTAAAAACCATTATCTAACTTGGAAACCAATTTTGTAGACATTTTATCTACATAGAAATTACTTCAAGTGACTTTAAAACACAGTAATTAATTAGAACACAGTGTTTTAAAGATTTATAATGGAACCTTCTTCCACTCTCATGTGCTTTCCTCCCGCACATTTTAAGAACCAAAACAGAATATGAAACAACAACAAATCACTAAAAGAACTGTAAAGAAATATTCAACTGTATTTAGTAATCATATTGTTGGTAATGTTGGTACTGTTATTCTGAACTTAATTCAAGTAATTTTTCCATCCTTTTATTTTGTACATTCACTGATTTCACAAATACTCATTGAATGAGTTCCCAATATATGCTGAGATATAATTATGATCACATGTATACTATATAAAAATTGAGGAATTGAAAACTTACTTTATCCTAAACTTGAATTAAAAAGATCTATAGAAGTCATATGTTTAATTAAAAATTATCTTTTCCAGTTTTGTCCACTGGAATGTTATAGAAATGAAAATCTGGTAGCAGTGAGCACCCTCACATCTAGATTGTGGTCTTACTTATTGAAAAAGAGTCAAAGACAGTAGAAATAGTTAGGACTTTTTGGAGACTGAATAATTCTACAACTGGGCAAGGTCAGCTTGGGACCCAGAAGGCCCAGGAACTATCAAAGATTCCTGCAGTCAGGTTAAAAAAGGCTTCATGAGCTAAAAAGATGGGAGCTTCCACTGGCCAAAGATGGAGAAGTGTAAAAAATTAAAAGAACAGTAACTACAGTAGATTGAAACAGGAAAATTTTCAACCTAAAAATTCATAACAATAGTCATAAATATTCTTTGTAGAATACTTTCAGAAGATTCTGGTGATGCAGCTTAGAATTCTGGAAACTGATTATTAAAGTGAGACATCACACATTTATCCCATTTTTCCTATATAAGTTATGGTACATAGTTATTGTATCCATGACAGAAAGTTCTTTAAGTGAAGAATTATAGCTAATAATAGAATTAGAATAGCAAAAACAAAAGCTGGGCATGATCATCTATGGCTCCTAGAGTCACTAGGTAAAAAGTTGTCAGATTTTCCAATAGACAAATTACCTAGATTCACAGACCAATCTGAACATCACAAAAAGAAAAGCAGACATTATGTGTCCAACCTCAATTTGATCAAGGTTCTGTATCTTAGCAGTCTATTATGGTATCTGTTAATGTGGCTGTTGAACCTTTGAAATTTGATTAGGCTGAATTGAGGTGTCCTGTAAATATAAAAGACAAATGATGTGAAATGAAATCCAAATAATGAAAAGGTAAAAAAGAGAATGTAAAATATCTCATTAATGTTTTTACTTTGACCATATCTTGAAATAATAATATTTTGGATATATTGGATTAAATGAAATACATTAGGATTTCACCTGTTTCTTATTATTAATTATTATTGAGTATTTGACAGTTTTAATTAGATATGTGGTTTCATTATATTTCTATTGGACATCAACTGTTCTACATCTAATGACTAGTTTATAGGAAATGCAGGGATAGGGGAAAATGTTAAATTAAACTATCAAGGTGTAATTAGTAAAATCTAAACTGTAGAATAATCTATGGTAAAAACAATGTAGTTTCTGCACAAATAGGTGTCAAAAATATAAAAACATATATTATATGGACCTTGTTTGAATTCAGAGAAAGGGAATCAGGGAGTTATTAGGGAAGTTGAATATTGATTGATTATTGGATATATTAAGGCCTTTCCCCCTCGCTTATATAGGTATGGCAATTAGATTGGAGTAGGGGTGAGGGGAATCCTCTGTTAAAAGAGCCATCCATGACACTGCTTCATGACTTACCCCATTTGTATGTGTAGACTTATTGTTTAAATCATAGATTTTTGCCTAGTACATATGGAGAGTATGATGCCCCACTCCCCGCCAAATTGCAATCTCTAGCAAGATCCTCTTTGGTCATCTATGCCTTACTCATTCATTTCATAAATATTTGATTTGTGTTAGGTGCTGTGATGCAATTAGCAATGAAACAAACTTGGTCTAGGGTTCTTTGGAACTGTTAATTATAAGATATATTTAATTTCACAAATAATTGTTTAGATCTTTAGATTGGGAGTTGGTACAAAAACCAATGAGTGAATGAAATCTGTGGTAGCACTTAAAAACCCAGAACTGGAAATTGCCAAATACATATATTTTCATTCACCAAAATAATTTCTCCAATGAATACTTTAATACCTACATACGCTGCGTTCTGTTATGATATTGGGTGTCCTGTCATACCTCCAACCTCGTAGAACCTTCAGTTCTTGGGGTTTTCTAACACTATAATTCTGTGAAATTATAGCAAAAGCCCATGCTGGCTTCATTCTACATGTTTTTTTTTTTCAATTTAGTAAAATATTTAGTCACTGTATCACCTAGAATTTGATATTTTCTTATTTATTGAGACAATAGTAAAAGTACACACTAAACATGTGCTTTACAGTACAATAATTAGCATATAATTTTCAACGTTTCAATGAACTTTTGCCATAAAATTTAAGAGGATTTTAATTGCCAGTAATAAGGATTGCTTGTTAATAGGCTGTAGATAATTAGGGAGCTATTTGCATTCTCTCCCCACAAATTTTCTTAGTGTTCTGAGCTTCACTTAATTCATAACTTTATCTCATGAGTATTAGTTAATCCCATTTAGTCACAGCAATAATAGACATGATGTTTTCTACTCTTTAGCTTTCTCCCAGAGTTCCAATGATTCTTGTGCAAGGATTATAACATTGATTAGTTTTATTTATTGTAAATAGAAGTATTTTTCTTGGTCTTTTACTCTAATGAAGTAAAACATCATGGTAAGTAGTGCTGACATTTATGGCAATTAATTTATTTTTCCTAGTGTAAAATTTTATTTCCTGTGGCATTTTACATAAACTTCAATTCAAATAGTAATTGTTTATCTGACCCCAAACTTCTACAGGAAAGACTTACCAGAAGTGTGTCTGTATAAATAATACATTTTTGGGGGGGTAACCTTTTGCTGACTGTGGCTATATTTTGAAGCAGGGAGTTATTTACAATGCTTTTCAATTTCTAGTGTGAGATTTCTTACTCTATTTGGAGCTTTGTAATTTAATATGTACTACTTTTTTTTGAAATCAGATATTAACCCCAAATAACACTGTTCAATACATTTTTATGGGCTTCCCAACCCTCCCAACTGTGGCATTCTAGGGCAAAAGATTGAAAGTTTGGAATAACTGGCTTTAAATGTCTCCTGGCTTTTAGACTTTGAACTAATGACTTCATGTTACAAAGTCTTGATCAGTGAAAACAATGTATATTCTAAAAGATTGTTGCGAATATAAAATGCCTTAGCATGTGGTAAGTGCTCTGCAGAGTACCTAGTAAACACCACAGGCTCAGAGTAAATTGTTCATATTATTATATATGAACATAACCTCCTATGTAATATGTTTTTTTTCTTACATTATTTTTGGAGGTTCACATTTAACTCTGTGTGTGTGTGTGTGTGTGTGTGTGTGTGAGAGAGAGAGAGAGAGAGAGAGAGAGAGAGAGAGAGAGAGAGAAAACGCACGCATGTGCTATATCCCCAGCCTTAAAAAAATTTTTTTTTTTAATTTTATTTTGAGACAAGGTCACTGCCTTGATAAATTGTTGAGGCTGACATTGAACTTGTAAACCTTTCACCTCAGCCTCCCAAGTTTCTGGGATTATAGGCATGCACCACCCCACCCAGTTCACTTTTAATTTACTCAAAGTAAAATATACTTATATATTTATAAACATATAGAGTACCACTTAATCTCGTGATAACCATTGATTAATTTAAAAATACTTATTGAGTTCTTGCTAATCTAGGCAGTTTTCCAGTTTTCTTAGTTATATTAGTTCTCTTTCTTTCCCCTTCCTTCCTCCATTCTTTCTTTCCTCCCTCCTTTCTTTGCTCAGGGTAGAACCCAGGGGCAGCTAACCATTGAACTATATTCCCAACTCTATCGATTGATCGATCGATTGATTGATTGATTTTATTTATTTGGTTTTGAAGCAGTGTCTTGCTAAGTTGTCCAGGCTGGCATCAAACTTCTGATCATTTTGCTTTAGCTCTCTGAGTTGAGTTTCTTGGGATCACTCTGCCTGGCCAGTATTCTTAATTTCTAAGCTCATTTTTTTTTTTTACATTTATTAGATTACCTTGTTGACTTATTGACATGATATATATTAGTGCTAATATTAATAATGCTTAGTAAATCGTAGTTATTAATGAAGTCTGTAGGGGAGACAAGTCATTTATATGAAAATGTATGATACAGATTCAAATGTGATGTGAAAAGGTACAAATATGTTATTTTTTAATATAATTTTTATTGTTGGTTGTTCAAAACATTACATAGTTCTTGATATATCATATTTCACATTTTGATTCAAGTGGGTTATGAACTCCCATTTTTACCCCGTATACAGATTGCAGAATCACATCGGTTACACATCCACTGATTTACATATTGCCATACTAGTGTCTGTTGTATTCTGCTGCCTTTCCAAATATGTTATTTTTGAAATTCAGGAAAGGTGGACTATTGCTTACAGGTGAGAGGTCAGGGAAGCCTTCATGTAGAAGTTACCACTCAAAGTATGAGGAAGAACTAGGCATGGGATCATGCAATAGAAAGGCAGACTTTAGGGAAAGGAAGATAATTGAACTTCATAGGAGGTGCAAGAGCATGTAGAGAACATTCAGCAATTTCATCTGTTTGTCTAAAATGAACTGTGTAGAAAGCAGGTAAGTGGGCGATAACATTAGAACGATATGCTAAGACCTGATTGTAAAGGATTTTGAATATCAGGGCCAAGATACTTGGCCTTATTCTGTCAGCCATTTTAAAATTTTGAGTCAGCAATGATTTAAGAACTATGTTTCTGTAAGGTGAACTTGTATCTGTAAATAGGTAAGTTTTGGAAGACTGCAGGAAGACACAGAGAAGTGATATTTTGGAGCTCAAGAGAGCCTGAATTTGGTGGTAGAAGAATAAGTGGTTTTAAGAAGGAGCAGTGACTAATGACATTTGTCATTGTGGATCTTTTTAAATATTTTTCTTCCATTTCTGCATTGTCTTACTCTTTTGTAGTTTCTCATTCCTCTGACCCTTTGTTCTCAGCTGACTTCATTGCCCTCATGAACGTTCCTCAGGTATCTCTTTTCTGCTCCTTACCTACATTCACCTTACATTCCAGACACAACAGAAATGCTCACTATTCTCAAAAAATGATATTACAACTGTTAGTAGACTGTGACTTTTATGAGACCCTGTACTGTTAGCAGCTAGAAATATTCTTTTTGTTTTTGTTTTCTTTTTCAGTGAGAAACATTTCATTGCATTGAGCCATTCTTAGTGCAACTGAGAATGGCTGATAAAGCAGATGTGTAAGAGTTTAAATTTTCATACCTAATTCAATCTTCTTTTTTGGTTGTTCATAGTTTATTATATGTAGTTTAGAAGTAGTGATGTTAAAACTTCTCAGCCATATATTTTAGCCCCCTGGTCTCCTGCCATGTTCTAGGTTTTGGAGTTCTTATTGCTAAAAGTTTTACTAAGTCTAGGACCTCTTTTCTGAGTCTTCTATGCTACTCTCTGAATTCAGAGTATAACTAACACTATATATTGCTTATTTGAAAATTGAATCCAGTAAACATTTATTGAACTTTCTGTTTCACCAAGCACAGACTTCTGCTTCCAAGGAAAATATTTGCCAGCGTAAAAGAATGACATGTTAATAATAAATATAGTACAGTGTGATAAACCACAATAAAAGGTATAGAGAAATATTAGAAAACACAGATTATCTTTGAAAATAATGATTAGGTAACTTTCTTAATCAGGCTGAGAGTGTGGCACAAAGAGTGTGAATCAGTATCACATGTTCATGGAACTTTGGTTAGTTGAAAATATAAAGGAAGGCACTAAGACATATTCTAGAAAAGGGCTCTTTGGCCATAAAATATTTTCTGATTTTAAATAATTTTTTTTAGGAACAAATCCCAGAAAAAGATTTACTAAGAGAACATGAATGTTTTTATCAACTCTTGATACATATTGACAAACTGTTCAAGGCTTTGAAAGTACTTTTGGAACTGTCCTTGTTCATGATGGAAAAATATGAGCTGCACTACAACTGTTAAAATCCTGATATTACTAACATACCAATTTTGCTGATTAATGGATTAGAGGAAAAACATTTCTGGTGCTGCAGAACTCTGTTTTCCATTCTATTTGTTAGTTTTTTCCTTGGCATTTGATTTGGTTAATCATTTTCTCCTTCTTCAACCATTTTTTTGGGCGGGGAGGGGACAATCTCAGGCTGGAGGAATAACTCAGTGATAACAGTACTTAACCTAGCATGTACAAGGCCCTAGATTCAATCACCCTCACTGGAGGGGAAAAAAAAAAAGATATCCTACCTCATTAGACATTATTCCATACACAGTTGCTCTTGCTGGATCATCCTTATTTCCTTAAATATGAAGTGAATGTTGCTGAAAGGCTTGTTTACAGGATACTTCTTTTATTTTCCAAGAATCACTGCTGATCTCTTTGAATTATAAAGTTTCAAAAACCTTCTATTTGACAGTGACTTCTAAATTTTCAACTCAAGCTCAGGTACTTCTTCTGAACTCCAGACCCTTATATATTCTGTTGCCTATTTTACTTCTCTGTTTGATAGATACCAAACTTTGTAAAAACTGACCTCCTTATAGGTTTAATCCCTAGTCTTTCCAATCTCAGTTATTTATGTAATTTCTTGTGCTGTAAACGTTAGTCATTTCTGTCTTCATTCTTTCTTTTATATGCCACAATATGTCAGGAAATTTTATTGACTATACCATAATGATATACTAGAATCTAAATATTTCCTGTCATCTGCTTTAGAGCAAAATCATTATTCCATTACACTAGGTAATGTCAAAATTTATCATTAAAGGTCTAGATAGTAAACATTTTAGACTTTTGAGTCAAAAGACAGTATTGAGGATATTGCATAAATTGTTATTTAACAAGAGAAAAAGCAAATTTCTACTAATTTTATTGATCAAATTTTCAGTGTAATTATCACAATCAATTTTCTATAATAGAGTTTCCTGATGAATTGACATATTTCTTAGTAGTGTAGTTTATAACATTTTGCTTGGAGTTCAAACTTAGTTTTCCCTATTATCTAAATCAATTGCAGATTGTCGTCTGTTACCATGATATATAGTGATATCCTATGTATTTTATCTTTAAAATGCCTTTCATACAGTAAATATTTTTTTAAAAATGACCATTCACGAGAATGCACTGTTAAGTGAGCACATTTATTCTTGGAAAGCATTTATATAATTCTATTTTGTTTTTCTCTTGATATTTGCTTTTTAGTACATCATTGCATTGTAGAATAATTACTTCCAATTGAAAATTAAGCGCAGGCTCCTCAATAGCACAGTTAAATGGATTATGAAATATGAAAATTTACTTTGCCCTTCCATTGATGTCTCTAAAGTACTTTTGAGACTAGGATTGTATTGGACAATATACCTACTGTAAGTTTGAATGGCAATTGTGGTCTTAGTTCTTGTTCTCATTTTTAATAACACAGAAAGTATTTAAAGTAGCTTGATACTGTATATGATTCATCAATGTTGTCATCAAAATTACTTTACTACAGTGTAAGTTTCCCGTGTGAGAGCTGTTTTACCTTGTAATTTAGATTGCATTTATTAAGAAAAACATTATCGCATCTTAGGCAAAAGCTAATTTTAGGGAAAATTTATTATTTGATAATAGGTGTTGAGAGTGTGGTTCTTCTTATGCAGAAAAAAAAAGTCAGTCTAGATACTGAGCTAAAAAAATAAATAAAAATAAAAATCACACTCACAAAAAACTATACCACTGTTAAGCTTTGGAGTTGATGTACAGTAGAGAAAGTTAGTATAGCATCCTATATTTCTGTCAAAAATGAATGGGTTTGATAATGATTAACTCTGTATGAATGATATTCACCACAACACACTAATTTCATGATAGATTCACATAATTTCATTGCAGAATATCTGCTCATGAAAAATATGGGGAATAACCATAAGTTTTAAGTACTTATATTTTCCTAAAATTTGTAAATGGTTCAACAGCCTTTTTCTGTTCCACACGTTTTTTGGTCACAATCATTTTAGCATATCTTAGCAGATCCCTCTTCAGGTGGTACTAAATTCATGTTTTTTCAATTGAAAAAAAAAATCCTTTCTTTTGTTTCATGTAGACTATTCAGAGAAGTTAATTCTTCAGTTACTTCAAATCATTATGGATTCAATGAATAAACAATAGCCACTGAGAAGTATAAGTAAAATCTTTAACTCATCAAATACCAGGAAAAACCATCTGAAATAATTTTCCTTGGGTTAAAATTATCTATTATCTATTTTCTTGTTTTAAATCACCTATGTTTCCAATGTCCTCCAACTCCTTGAGCAGCTATTCTCACTGAAGGGCTATAATTTTTTTTTAATATATATTTGTTTTCTCTGAATACTATACTTTGGCTTTCAAATAAAATTTAATTAATTCATCATCTGTAAATGGCTTTCTTTGCTTGGCTAAAAGGTAAACTACTCAGAAATTTACCTTTAATGAAGCCTCATTTTCATTTTTTATTTTTCTGAAAAAATTTTTTTGTGTTAAGATAATTTGTTTTCAGTACTCTGACTTTTCTGCCCATTGCTTTCCTGAGCTCTGGAAATATTATACTAAATAATTGGATAATATTCCTGTAACTTGTATTTTTTTTAAAATCATAGCTCTAGTGGCATTGCATAATAAACAAAATGCTCAGTGGTAAAGCACCTGCCTAGCATGTGTGAGGCCCTAGGTTCCATCCCCAGCACTGAGAAGAGAGAGAGGACACTGTATTTAATTCTAAAACAAAATAATCTACACTCTGTCTTTGAAACCAAGACCTTCAAAGTTTTCTTTTTCCTTTTATTATTTTGTCTTTTTTTAAACTTTTATTTTGATGTAATGAGTACATACTCATGAAAATACAAAAGATGTTAAGGTGGGCTGGGGTTGTAGCTCTATGGTAGAGCACTTGCGCAGCACATGTGAGGCACTGGTTTCAACTCTTAGCACTGCATATAAATAAATAAATAAATAAATAAATAAATAAATAAATAAAGGTTCATCTACAACTAAACAATTTTTTTTAAAAAAAAAAAGGTCACAAGGCAATGTATGTGATACTTGAAACACTTTCATGTTGTGATTCCATCACTGTTCTATAGTGTGTTAAGCATTAGTATGAAGTGATGGGAGCACCACATACTCTACAAATATAGCCATAAACAGAACATAAGCAAATTAGTATTACTTTAAAAAAAAATTTATTTTGGATTCTTAGATTTAAATTTCATTTAATTTTCACATGTTACTAACTATTATTTCTATCTATCTATCATCAACCAATCAATAAATCAATCTATCTGTCTATTTGTTGGATGTCAAACTTAGAGCCTGGCACATTCTATATCCCTTGCCCTGTTTCTTCCTGAATTATTAAAAAATTTAAAACAACTTCTTAGCTCTTGGGCTGTATAAAAAGTTTATTGATTCCTATATTAGTCTCCTAATTTATTTTCCCAATGCCACTTTTATCCTTTTAATATCTTATATTACAGGTAAATTATCCTTTTGTAATGTACAAAGTTGTGGAATGATTTCTCCCTGGACTCACACTGGATAACTTTGATCTGACCCTGCTAGGCTATTTGTTGTCACTTAAGTATACCTAACCATGCTCCATTCTGAAAGCTTTTGCACATGTTTTTGATTCCGTGAACATTTTTCACTGAAACATCAACATGGCTTACATCTCCTCTTAATTACTCCTGTGTCATATTTTCTTCTGTTCTCAGATCAGCCTTCCTAAGTTAGCATTTTCTTACCATCCATGTACCTTCATCACTCTCTCTTAGCCTACATTGACAGGGTGACATTTTTTTTCCCTAATACTTTTGAAGGCATTTTAACATTTATTAAGTCTTTCTTTGGTTGTCCTTTCCTTTGTTTTATTTACTGGTGTCTTCAGTGCTTGGCACATATTTGAGGGGACACTCAGCCCATATTTGAGGGGATAAATAAATGAATGCATTAAGAGTATGGTTTTCAAAAATGGAATGCCTATTCAAGACAGGTCTGTTTTTTTCTTCATTTAGATATGTCCTCGCCAAGAATGGACAAATTGTGAGTCAAGGTTGCTATTTGAAATCTTTTATGTTGTGTGACAGGAATGATGTGTGGATTGTATATGCCTTTTGCATTTCCTTTCAAGAGATTTTACAAACCAAATTATTTTGTGCATGTAAGTATAATTATAGTCATCCCACAAATCACCAGTACATTAATTTGGGGAAAAAAGTTTATGTTAAAGTTGCATTTTAATAGTTATAGAAGCATAACATTTATGTATTCCATTGTTTTAGAACCTGAAAAGTTCTTTCTTTATGATTAACTCTTCTCTTTTTAGTTATTATTTGCAATTAGAACAGTTTTGCAGTGTAAAACATCTGCTTCAATACAATGTAACCCCTTTTCTTGTGACTAAGGGCTTTTAGTTAAAATAATTTGACTACAAAGCATTAATTTTGAAATCTTAATATCTCATATCATTGAATTTAATGAAAATAATATATCTTTATTCTATGTATATATGCAGAATAAAATGGGAAAATAACAGATAATTTATCTTTTATGATTTGTCTTATGTATACTGCCATCTTTCACATAATCTTTTAGTCAGAGTCTTTATTGAAGATTTAACTCAGAAGATGAAATATGTAGTTTGAAATATAATGTTAATTTATAGAGAAGCACATTCAATTTTTTTTCTTTATACAGTAAAAAGTAACAACTAACTTTAAGATTATCTTTTTCTCTTTCTTTGATGACCCTGTATTTTACACTTCTCTTCCCCAATTGTCTAATTCTTTTGCATGAAAAAATACTATGTAGAATTGCCAAACCAATCCAAGTAATGCCAAGAAATAAACCACAACTTTGAAATGTATGAATATGCATATATTCCTAGGGCATTTGAATTGTTTGTTTCTTTGTGCCAAAGTGAGATTTTTTATTCCATGTTTAGCATATTTTATTAATTGGAATGCCTATGGGAATTTTAATTTTTTAATTGAAACATAGAACAATACATATTTGTATTAGGTAACATATTGCTGTGTATTTAATTTGATTCAATGATTTAAAATATGACAGTGTCAAGAAATACTTCTTTGTATATGTAGTTTATGCCATCTGGTGTTTAATTGGATAAATATTGATATTAACTTTTATTCATAAATAGCAGTGATAGTCTAATGCTGAATCTAACTCTCTACTTTAAAAATGATTTGAATGATCTCATAAATAATGCAGTCTTGTATTTTGACCTCATAAACCTATAGAATTTTAAAAATTGACTTTTTAGTCTTTGACACTTTATAGCATAATGACTGCAGCCTACTCCAGTACTCCTAAGCTGATTCTTCTTGTTGTATAATGAAGAACATATAGGCATATTGATTGATGTTATATCATGTTTAGTTTTATGTGAACTCAAGCATTGAATAGCTAAAATTTGTTTTACTCTTTTGGCTACAAAGAAAAAGAAATGAAGGCAAGCTCGCAAATGTATCCTCCTGGTTTTAAGCATGTAAAAGGTGCTTGTTATGATTTGGATGTGAGGTGTCCCCCAAAAGCTCATGTGTGAGACAATGCAAGAAGACTCAGAGGAGAAATGATTGGATTATGAGAGCCTTAACCCAATCAGTGAATTAATCCCCTGATGACATTAACTGAGTGGTAACTGAAGGTGGGTAGAGTGTGTCTGATGGAGGTGGGTCATTGAAGGCATGCTATTTGTATCTGGTGAATGGAGCCTCTCTCTGTTTCCTGATCATCTTGTGAGCTGCTTTCCTCTGCAACTTTCTTCCACCAAGATGTTCAGTCTCACCTCGAACCCCAAGGAATGGAGCTGGTTGTCTTTGGACTGAGACCTCTGAAACCATGAGCCCTCAAATAAACTTTTCCTCCTCTAAAATTGTTCTGTTTGGGTCTTTTAGTCATAGCAGGAAAACAAAACAAAACAAAAAAACATGACTAAAATAGTGCTGAGATATTTCTATTTTGATATTTCTCCCTTGTCTTTGAGGGATAGATTCTAGTTCCCCTAGTGGAGGGCTTAAAACACAGAGAGTACTAAGCGCTATATAAGCTGTTTTTTTTCCAGACATACCTATGATAAAGTTTAACTCATGATAAAACGTCTGAATGTATGCTTTTGGATCTCTTTGGGGATGCTGATGAGAATAAGGTTCAGCTGTCATGGCAGAGTAGGGAGCAAGACACCTCCATGAAAGATTATGAAAATTTTGAGAATGTGCAGAGAGAAAGTATGATCTAGATTCAGAATATGGAAAGAAGTGGTTGTGGATAAATCAGAGGGGGGGAAAACTGATCACAAGAGATTCTGAACACCACCATTGAGTATTTGGACTCCTTCAGAAGGAGAATGGGAATACAAAGCAGTATTTTTATCCTATTTACATCTTAGATAACATTTTGCTAAAAGGAAAAACACTATTATAATTTGGATCTTTAATGTCCCCTACAGTCCATGTGTTGTGGAATTGGTTGCCAGCCTGTGGTGCTTTGAGATATGGTGAAACCATTAGGAGGTGGGGCCTAATGGAATGTGAGTGGGAATGGGAATGTACCTGTAAAGGGGATATTGGGATTCCTTTCCCCTCCTCTGCGTTTCTCTTTGCTTATTGGCCACCCTAACGTGAGCTATTTTTCTCTACCATGCACTTCTGTTATGATGTTATGCCTTGTTATAGACCCAAAAGCAATAGAGCTAACTGACCATGGAAATCCCTGAAACTATGAGCCAAAGCAAATCTCTTTTCCTCTATGGACTGAGATCTCTGAAACTATGAGTCCTCGAATAAACTTTTTCACCTCTACAATTGTTCTGTTCTCTTCCTCTCAGGTATTTTGTCACAGCAATGGAAAGCAAACTAATATGACTACAGCGTTTTTGGCAATAAGTATATTATCTTGGGAGTCAGATTCAAGTGATGGGGATTAGGCTGTCACAAAAGGCTAGCCTAGAAATTAACTATGGCAGTGCTAGAGAGTTAGTGAGACGGGGACAGATTTAGGATCCAACATAATATAGTACACTGGTTCTCCACCTTCTAAAGTGTAATATCCTCTTTAAAAAGCAGATACTTTGTAACTTTTTTATCTATGAATTTTATTTTTAAATAGCAAATATATCTCTACTAAATTAAAAAATGTTAATCAACAGTACCCTAAATTCTAATAGAAAGAGAAATGAAGTAATTTAAAGTTAATAATATGTATTACACTATTCCATAAATACTCCAAGATGACTATGCTAACAGATATGAGAAAACAGTTGGATTCTTGCCTTTATATATAAAATCACTGTCAACGTGACAGCTACAAGTCTGACTGACTGATATGATCTATCCCAGTACCATGAGAGGCACTACTATCTAGGTGGTCTAAGTGAGGAATTGTTAGTGTAATTCTGAATGAAATGACATTCAGTTTTACCTTAATTCATACAATGATTTTGTTTTTGAGGGAAACAAAAAGTAAAAACATTTGGGTCGTAGGCTCAAATAGAGTTTGCCATTTTCCCTGAGCCTGTTGAACATTTTAAAGTCTTGCAGGAGCCTGGAACATTATTATTCTGCTGTTGTTCTTGCAGAATGTTTGCTTCTTTGGCCACATCTGCTAATACATCAGAGGAGTACTTACTTCTCAGTCATTGGGACAACCTGCAAGTTTCTATAATTTTCTTTAAGGAACAGTGCTGAGTCTCTTGAGAACCACTGTTATAGTGTAAAGAGCACTATTTTTAGACACCTGAAAATTAGATCTCATTTCATGTTTTGCTTGTGTAATCTTTAAATTAAGTACCTTCTGAATCTCTTTTGTCATCTTGAAAATAGGTTTTTATTTGTTTAAAATAAATTAGATGACTCAAATATGTATGTTAGGTAGTCCATAAGAATGTTAGTAAACTATATTCAATAACATAAAAATATTCATAAAAATTAAAAAACAAAATTATTATATATTATTAAGTATAAGTATTGAATATAACTGGGAAGATTCAGTTTCATGTTTACTTATGTACTTGATGTCAGAATTCAGTCCTTTGAGGGCTCTTAGACTGAGGGGCTCAGTGCTTTGCCATAGGGGACCGCTTCAATATATGGCTTTTTTGCTTCATCCAAGCCAGCAAGTGACAGTGAGCTACCAATATGGAAATCATATCTTTTGTAGTCTCATCTTGGAAGTGACATCCTCTTCATATTACCATCATCCATTTGTTAACACAAGTTATTGCATGAAGGATTACCAGGTGGTATTACCACGAGTACCAGAAGATAGGGACTGTATGACTAATAAAAAACTGCCACAATAAGCAAAATTGAGATGTATATTATCTTATTTCAAAACTTAATTAAAGATAATTAAGATGGCGTTGTATTGGCATAGCATAGTTACAATGGAACAGAATAGAAAATCCAGAAATAATCCTTTGTTTTTATGGTGAATTGATATTTGACAAAGGTTCCAATAGAACACAGTGTAGAAAGCTTAGATGTCTTTTTTAAATAAGAAGATTATTTTAAATTTTATTTTTCATGTCAGAAATCTATGTATCCTAAATGTATTTATTAAGTCTTTATGATAAGATTAATATATTTTTCCTACAGAGCATATAAATACATTAAAGATATAATGAACAACAAATAATGAACTGTAATCACATCAACCTTTCCAATCCAGTATTGGTGTTCTAATATATAGAAAACATATTGTTGGCATTAAAAAATTTTAATTGTGGTAAAATATATATAACATAAATTTACCATGATACCCAGTTTTTGAAACAGTTAAGTAGTGTCACAAAGGCTTAGTGTTTCTAACAAATAGTGCTACAATTGGATATCCATATGGAAAAAGAAATTTAACATTCTATTATTTTATGTATAAAAATAAACTCAAAACATATAATAAGCCTACATGTAATGGCTAAAATTCTAATACTTTACAAGGGAAAAAATATTGGTGACGTTGGGTTAAGCCAAGATTTCTTAGATATGGCAGAAGTCTGTAGAAGAAAAAAGATGATAAATTGAATGTTGATAAAAATATTTAGGTCTTTGCTCTTCAACAAGCATTATTAATAAAATGAAAAGGCAAACCATATAGTATGATTAAATAGTTATAGCATATATTCAATTAAGGACTTACATTTAGAATGTATAAAGAACTCTTATAAGTCAGTGTAAGAAAATTCAGTGAAACTGAGGAAAAGCACAAGGGTTTATTCCTTAGGATTGCCTCCTTCTGCCCAAATGGCAGAGTTTTGAGAACAATTTTCACCAAAGCTGCATGTAGCTAATAAGCCCATGAGAAAATTCTCAAAATCAGTAGTCATTAGGAAAAAGCCAGTTAAAACCAAATAAGATACTAATACAGACCCACTAGAATGGATACAGACAAAAGATATGACATTGTCAAGAATGTAGTGAAAGTGGAATCTCTGCTGATATGAATGTAAGTAGGCAGAGTCACTTTGAAAAACATTTTGGTTTTAAAAAACGTAAAATAGGCATATACTACACAACCCAACAGTTTCATTCCTTGATATCTACATAAGAGATATGAAAGTTTGTCCACACTATGTCTTAGTTGCATATTTTATAGCAACATTATTTGTAATAGACACAAACTGGAAACAACCCAAATGTTTATCCATTAACAAAATGTGATATATCCACTAAATGAAATACTCTAGCAATTCAAAGTAAAACATCTGATACATATAACAACATGGATAAACCACAAAATCATTGTAAGTAAAAGAAGGCAGACAGAAAAAGACTTTAGACTGTCTGACTCCATATGAAATTTCTACAAAATAAAGATTATTGTGTATCTGAGTTTGATAAGGCGTGGACATTGATCTCAGATGGGCACAAGGGAACTTTCAGGGTTATGGAAGTATTCCAAAATTGGATTATGGTGATGATTGTATAATTGCATAAATTTACCTCAAATAATCAGACTGTACCTTTAAAAATAAGTTAAACACACCACAAAAAATATGATTCTTTTTGTATATTTTTTTCCCTTATCCTCTTTCTTTCTGTCTCACTCCTTTTCAGTTCATTCTAAAAGACATTTTGTGTGCTGAGAAAGGTAGTTTTTCACCTGAGAAAGAAGGTAGGGGCCAACATGGTGGTGGCACTTAGGTGGATGGGGAGTCTGTTTCTATAGAGGGGTAGGTTGCTCATCCTGGAATGCTGCGGCCCAGGCAGCTTTAGACAGTCCTCACTGTGGGGCTCGAGTGAGAAGGATGTTCACTTCAGAGGTGGATGTTAGAACCAGTGTGGGACAAAGAGAGTATCCACATAACAGGGAGGTGTGTGCATGAAGTCAGAGCTTGCAGGTGTGAGGAGGGTGACCTCACAGGGATTGCCAGGGCCTCACCTGTGAATGTGTGGAGAGCATTCATGCTAAAGGCCTAACAGGGGACAATGGAATCCACATAGATTGACTGAGTCATTTGTATGGGAGGAGGCAAGGATGGTGATGAGACTTTGTCACATTCACAGATGTTGATCACATAAATAAATATGTTAAGAATAATCCAGGTTTCTCTTTGTTAACTAAGGGAATTACATATAAGGAAAGCAAGAAAACTGGAATGAACCCTGTTGTTCCAGTCTGGGTTTTGGTTTTCATTACATAAAGATACTAGAATAAATACAGTTAGATATAGAAATAAATATTGATAGAAATAGAAATAAATATATTTATATGAAATTAAGTGTATAGATGTGCATACTGAAATATTTTCCCTAGCTTTGCTCACTGAGAGGATTTGAGAGCAGTAACATTTCAAGAGTAGTAATAACCTAACAGCCCTGATTTTGTGTGTGTGATGGTACAGAGGATTGAATTCAGGACCTCACTAAGAGCAGATTTGTGCTCTGCCACTGAGCTCAGTCTCTCCTGGGGTCTTGCCTTTGAAGTAACATTTTCCTTTGAAACCAGGGCTATGTAGAACACTGGCTGCTACCAGACCTATGGTAGGGAAACTGTAGGTGAGTGTTCAGCACCTTGGTGTGCTAAGAAGTCAAGAGGTGCTCCCAGATGCTGGGCACAGGTAAGTTTCAAAGGAATCCCACTGGCCAAATCAGTAATGATTTGAACATTTTTTTTAATGATAGTAATAGATTATAACCCATTGAGTATAATAGAATATCATACTCAGAAGTTTAAAACATTGAAATTGTGATGAAGATCATAATTTAGTTATAAAGTACCTCCTCAAAAATATGCTCATAATTACAAAGGGAAAAGAGTTATTTACAGTAAAGAAGGTTGGTGTAGGTACCACGTTGGTGACGTTCAAAGTGAACATCATTACGATGACACAGACTGAAATCATATGCTATTTGCTTAGTAGGACGCATTGAGAATATGTTAGTATCACTCTGATATTCTTGCCCCAAATGCCTAACTTTAATCTAATTATGTAGAAATATTGGGTAAACCCAATTTGAGGGAAAGTCTACAAAATAATTGACCTCTAATCTTCTAAAATGTCAAGCATTTGAAATTTCAGAAAAGATTAGGTGCTCTTCTTCCAGATTGAAGGGAATAAAGAGACCTGATAACCAAATGGCAGCCAGGATTCTGAGCTGGATGCTTTTAATATAAAGATTACTTTAATAATTAGTTGAACTTGAGGGATGCTTACAAATTGGAAGTTAGTGATTTATCCAGTTCAGTTTCCTCAGTTTTATATATTGTATGATTATTATGTAAGACAAAGTTCTTATGAGAAATACATACTGAAATATTTGGAGTCCATGGGTATTGTGTTAGCAGTTTTCTACTAGTAACTTTTCTGTGACTGTGAGAATCTTTCAGGATAAAAAAAGAAATAAGGGCTGGGGATGTACCTCAGTTGGTAGAGGGTTTGCCTCACATGCACAAGGTCCTGGTTCAATCCCCAGCACCACGCACACACACACAAAAGGTGTAATGGCCCTCTAAAAAAGGATTTTAACAAGTTCATACATAACACGAAAAATTAGAAACTGTGGAGATGAGAGCAAAACCCTGGTGGGCAAGAAAAGAGAGCCGGAGGAGCTTTGTGTGTGTCAGAAGCAGAGAGAGGGAGAGGTGAAAAGAGTGAATGATGAAGGCGGCATGGCAGTGTAGAAGGCTAATTTAGTAACGGAAGACTTGCTTTTCAAATTAGGGCACCTGTGGGTAATAGAAGCAGACTGTCACTACGTAGTTGGGAAATGCAGTCTTGTGAGCAAGATCTGGAGTACAGATGTAGTACCAATGTCACATAGGGGGTAGTTTTCATCACAGGTGTCATTGATCTTCCTAGATTGTAGGAACAGAGGGCCTAAGGTAGAACCTAGGAGTAGAAACTTTAAGGACTGATAGAGAAGCCAACTCTGAACAGTGCAGAATGAGGAAGGAAAACAGGAGGGACTGTCTTTGGAATCTAAAATGAGAGTCCAAAGAAAAAAGATGTGACCAGGTAGTGTGAAATCCCACTCAGTGACATGGTAATGTGATGTCTTTTATTATTCAAATTCTGATCATGAATTTATAGTTTTCTTCCTCCTCCTTCAGCTGCTTTCTTAAATCCTGTTGTTCCTTATGATATTTTTGTCATCAAATAATCAATGAAGAGCTCATTAGCACCTGCCAAGTGCCAGTCACTGTGTTCTTTCTCAGAGCTGCCATAATAAACAGAAAGGAGATCTGCTCCTAGTCCACACAGATTTCACCCTCCAAAGGGAGAGACAGCTATTAATATTACAAAACAGATATAGAGTTGCTGTTTTGAAAATGCTGTAAAGAAGAGCAGAATTTTATAATAAAACTCCCTTTAATATTTAGCTTATTTATATATATTTAATATTTATTTGACATTTAACTTAAGGAGCTCAGGAAAGTTGTCTTTGAAGTAACAATTGAATTAAAATTTTAAGAATAAGTGGGAGTCAGAGGGGAAGGAACTGTTTCTAGGTAGAAGAAATAGCATGTACAAAGGATTAAAACAAGCTTGGTGAGTATAAGAAGGATGCGTGTAGCTGGAATGTGTTTGTTGAGGAGAAGCAGGGACTGGTGATGTTGGTACTAACCAGACCACACAGAGGCCTCATGGCTCTCTTGGGCATTTGGTCTTCATGTAAAGAGAAATGGGGAACCGTTAGAAGTTTAGGTCTCATGGTGGAAGCAGTGAGAAACATGACCAATTTTATGCTTTGAAAACTTGTGAGGACAGTGTGTAGCATACGGTGTGTGGCCAGGTATTTTTTGAGGATTGTGTTAGCCACTGCCTAAAGATCTGGAGATTAAGCAGTGAATACTGCTTAAAATTATTGCCTCACTGAATGTTACATTGTTGTAATATATGACACTCAAGAAGTATTGACTATATGCAAGGCACTATCCCAAGCACTTTATAAATATTATCTTAACAATCTGCACAAAAACCTTAAGAATTAGATACTTATTCTCATTTTTATAGATAAGACAGTGGAAGTACAGAGATGGTAAAATGTATTGTCCAAGATCATTTTTTTGTAGCCAATAAACTGCCAAGCCCAGAACTTGAAGATATGATTCCAAATTCTCTTCTCTTACCTGTTAAAAGGCAATTAAGCATTTAGATATATGGGTCTAGAGTTCAAAAAGAGCCTTAACTGGAGATCTACATTTTTTAGTTCACCTGTATATGGGTAATTAATAGCTATAAACTTGGATGAGACCAAGAATGAGAAACTACAGGGTAAAAAAGAATGGTATCAAACTAACATTTAGTGGCTAAGGTAATTAGCTACCAAAACAATAGAGCTTATAGTGGGAGGAAACATACATAGCAATTATAGAATAGCTGGATAACTGCTATGATGCAAGCAGTACAGATTGCTGAGATAAAAATTATCTCTGGGTGCTAATGTCAAAACTGAGTGTTGGGGCTGGGGTTGTGGGTCAGTGGTAGAGCACTTGGCTAGTGTGTGTGAGGCACTGGATTTGATTCTCAGCACTGCATATAAAATAAATTAAGGTTCATCACCAACTTAAAAAAAAACAACTGAGTGTTACATCAGTGTTCATAGCAGCTCAATTCACAATAGTAAGCTATGGAACCAACCTAGATGCTCTTCAACAGATGGATAATGAAAATGTGGTTTATATACACAATGGAATATTACTCAGATATAAAGAAGAATGAAATTAGGGCATTTGTCAGTAAATGGATGAAACTGGATACTCATGCAAAGTGAAATAAGCCAATCCCAAATAACCAAAGGAGGAATGTTTTTCTCTGGTATGTGAATGCTGACTCACAATGGGTGGGGTGGGGCGGGAATGGGGAATGCAGCTTCACTGGATTGGACAGGTGGCTATGGGGGGAAGAGAGGGAGAATGGGAATGGGAATGGGAATGGGAAAGATAGTAGATTGACTTGGATGTTTTCATATATGAATGCATGACCAGTATAATTCCACATCATGTACAATCACAAGAATGGGAAGTTATACTCTATGTATGTATGTTATGTGAAAATACATCCTACTGTCATGTATAACTAAAAAGAACAAATTAAAAAGAATATTAAAACAAAAACAAAACAAAAACCAACTGAGTGTTAGATGATGGATGATGGTAGTTAACAAGCAAGTAGGGTGCTCCTGAATCATCAGGGAGGGAGGGCATGAGAGAGGGAGAGAAAGAAGATGCTAGGGGAGAAGGAGAGGAAGAGAAGGAAAAAAGTGAGAAAAGGAAAAGAGACTAGAAAGAATGGAAAGTAGTTCCTTGTTGCTATGGTTGCTGCTGGGGAGCCTGTAGAACCCTGAAACTAATAGCTCATCATCATTCTCTCTCATTTGCTTCTAATCCTCTTCTGTTCTGATGGCTCTTTCTCTGCGTCTTAGTACTTAATTCATTTTGCAAAGAGATGACTCTCTGTTGCCCAGGTGGCCCTGAACTCTTGGGCTCAAGTGATCTTCCTGCTTCAGACTCCTAAGTGGCTAGGACTACAGCAATGTGGTACCATGCCTGGCATTTAACAGATTTTTATTGAATACCTTCTCTGAGCAAGGCTTTATGCCAGATGGCAGTGTGATAGAAATGAACCATTCTTGATTCCATGTGTCTTAACCTTTTTCCTAACTCTGTATTTTAAAATCATCTCTGAAAAAAAAAAATCTGTTGCTAATAGTTTTTTTAAAATTTATTATTTTATGACCTTAATTTAATCTACCACCTTAGTTATCCCTTCTGTTCAAATATCTCAGATTGTCATCTTTGGTCTTTACCTGTATTTTAAGTGCCACATCTCTATTTTCAAAGATCTTCTGGAGATTTCCATGTGGATATACTTCTCGTCCCTCTAACTCAATATGCTTATCATCTATTGTAAGCTCATTTCTGTTTTTCCCATTTTTATTAATGAAATCAGCATTGAAATCTTAAGTTTAAGAATGTGGATTTACATTCAACACTGTTTCATATTTATCACCTATAAGTTTGGCAAAAATACTAAAAAATTTAATTAGACCAATAATGCTCAGTGTGAATGACAGTTGGAAGATAGACACTGTCATAGATTTTTGATGACAGAGTAAGTTGGTGACGCATTTTTGGAAGGTGATTGAGTAATGTTCATAGAACTTAACTTTTCCTTTGAAATGTATTCTGCTCTCAAATTGGATGCTTCCAACTGGATTTTCTTAGAAATTGTCTTTTGTGTTGTGCACTCTTTTTCTAATAAGATCATTGGTGGTAGTGTAGTAGCAGTAGTGGCAACTTCTCTTACTCGTTAGAGATCACTTGACTAAGTCCAGAAGCCTTGTTGATTCTTAAGAGCTGGATTGTTTTATCCCCTGCATTTATTTTATTTTTTTTGGTTTGTTTGTTTTAAGATAAAGAGCAGTAACAGTCTAAATGCTGGAAACTCTCTTAAGTGTTGAAGATTGCCCATATTTCCAGGAAAAAATAAACGATGAAACAACAAAGCTGAAAAAAAAAAAAAACATTTTAAAGACATTATTGTTTAACTGGACAAAACCATTGGTTCTCTTCAATGATTGTTGTGAATATTTAAATATTTTTTATCAAAGCCGTAAAAACAACATGATGAAATAGTAGGTTCTGAATCTGTTTCTAGCTTGTTTCAACTGAAGTTTTTGTAAATGATTCAGACAGGTTTTGGCAACAGAAATCATATAATGATTGAAAACTTTTTAAACCTCTGTTTCCATGTATATATTTCAAAGCAATTTTTCCATTCTTAAAATGCCACCATTATGGGCTGGGGTTGTAGCTAGCTTGCCTTGTATGTGGAAGGCACTGGGTTCAATCCTCAGCATCACATAAAAATCAAATGAAGGTATTATATCCATCTACAACTAAAAAAACTTTTAAAAAATGCCGCCATTATGTTAAAGGTATATGTGTATATTAGACATGTTTGTTTATTTCAAATAACTTTTATGTAGCATACAATAGCATATTGCCACAGATAAGTTTAGCCAATTTGAAATGATGGCCTTTTTATAAGAAAATTGTGTATCATCATTACTGCTCAATCATTATTATTAATTTTTGGTCACTTTTTATCTTATTGTTAAATATCATAAGTATCCTATTATTTAAGATATTGGAATTCGTGAACCTCTTTGACTAGGCACAAATACACCACAGTATATGTAATAATTCTAAAATTGAATACCACATGTGACATGATTACTGACATCAGCCTGACTAGGATGCCAGAATTAAGCATTAGTAAAGCCTACTTTTTTTTTTCATGTTCTCTCTGTAAGTAACTATAAATATACACTGTACTTTTATCTTTCACCATCTACCTGAATTATCATATGTACTCCCTGGGTAAACACAGCACACTTCAGAGTTTGCTGCTATAGACAGGATAGGATGCTGAAATGTTTGAAGTAAGCTATCGATGTCAACAGATTTTCTTTTTAAATAGATCATTCTGGCAGCTTTTTTTAATTACAGATTTGAAGAAGAAAAATATTGCCAATAATGAAACCATAGAAAGATATCAAAGTAGCAGTACCCTAGCCAAGAGACATGGTAGAGCTGTGGTAGTGGGCATGAATCAGAAATTATTTAGGAAGAAAAACTCTTTGGGGCTTGGGACTTAGTATGCATGAAGGTGAAAGAGAGGGAAAGAATCAAGATGATCCTAGGCTTCTTGCTTGGGTGACCTCATGGGCGATGTGTTTTCATTACAGAGAAAAGGAATACAATAGAAAGGAATTGCATTTGCAATTTGTATTTCTTTTTATACCTTTTAAACAAAGAGCTATTTTATATTAGTGGGTCATTTTAATTCATGCTTACATTTTCATTGTTTTAAAATTAACAGTATAGTTCTAAAGAAATGGTATTGAAATATTTTCCTTCATTTCCTTATGTATTATATTGGCTTTTTATACCTCTTAAGATTTTGAGTGGAATGACTCAGAAATATGTATTATTACTTGCTAATTCAAGTATTAAAATTTAGTACTTGGGCTTTGGTTGTGGCTCAGCGGTAGAGCACTTGCCTCGCACGTGAAAGACCCTGGATTCGATCCTCAGCACCACATAAAAATAAATGAATAAAATAAAGATGAAAAAATTAAAAATTTAGTACCAATTAACAAATATGATTCTAGTTAATCACTAGCTCATCAAAGAAATAGAGAAATCAAGTATTTGATTTTGAGTAAGTATGTTTTATTGTCCTATGATATGTTCAGTAGAAGTAACAGGTTAAAAGAAAGAAGATTCAAAATGATCAGAAGTACTTTATGTGTTTCATTCAGAACTCTACTTGACTATGAACATAATAAATTACTTTTTTCCCTTTACAAACTGACTTGCTTTAAAATGATGTATGAAATAATATGTGTTTTGCATGTCCTGTTATAATGATAAAGGTCATATAGTATCATTTACATAATCTCTAGCCAGAAATGAACTCAGTAATATCGTTGGTATAACATATACATTATCTGAGCTTTAAAACTCTCATTATTCATGAAAGTTAATTTTACAGTGGGTGTGAATGATCTATCTTATGGCTGAATTTTTGATCATTTTATAAAATAATATGGAGCAAAGCCTGCTCAAATAACAGGAAAACCAGTAAAGAGTGATGCATTTGCTTGACTCTCTGTATACCCGATTGGATCTTGATTGATGGCAATCATTTGTCTTTGTCAAAAAAAGGAGAAAAAATTCAGACATTGAAATAGGAGTGCTATCAAACTTTCTACAATGGCAGAAAGATTCTATTAATGTGGCCTTAGAGTATTAACTGTCTCTGTTGGGAAATGATAAAGAATGTTAATTTTTTCCTTGAGCATATTTAAGTGTAAAATGCATTATTTTGTCTACTGTTGGGATTAAAAGAATAGTTTTGATTTATGGCAGACCAGAATTGATGAAAGCAAAAGGAAAAGCTTAAAATAGTGAAAAAGTAAAGAGATCTCAATCCTTTTTATTACTATTATTTTTCTCAATGAAATAATAAAAATTTAGTGTAGTGTCATAAAACCTTTACTACAGCATTCCTGCTGATATTGGACCTTGAAAGGTTAAGCTGAAAGAGGGTTGAAGTACAAGAGGAAACACATTCCTAATGTTTTATTTGAAATTCTCTTTTCTTCCTAAATATTGGAACAAAAAAACCCATTCCAGACAATTGTATTATTTTTTTAAGTCTATTAAATCATGTTGTTTTGATTTGGAGAGATAATATTAGGATCATAATATATTAAAAGACAGAAAACTATAAATTTTATCATATTGATACATGCATGATTTCATAATAAGGGAAAAAATCTTTTTGAAAAGAATATAGGATTTTATTATCTTTATTTTTATCAAATAAGTATGTGAATCTCAAACTATACAGACTTTAATTTTTTTTTGATAGTGTGAATTTGGATTTTCACACGCTTCTTGTAATCCCATTGTAAATATTCAAGTAGAAGCAATTTAAATTCATCTAATATGAGGCAATAGAATGTTATTTTTTAAAATAGCAATTGTTGGTTCTCATGAATACTTCTTTACGTCTATATTTAATTTTTAAACTCTAATGCTGCTTTTCTCTGAAAATTAGTTTTTTATTTAGGTGAGAACATTTTACATAAAATCTGTAGACTCTTATTTATTAGGTTGGTATCTGTTACAAGCAAAGATAATTCTCACTGTTGTTTGATACTGGAGTATAATGATGACTTCAAATTCTTTGTTGAAAGGTAGGATTTCATTTAATTAAGTTTTTCAGAAATACAAAGTAAAAAATTATTAAGGTGTCTTTTTCAAGAATAAGGTGGTAAAAATAATTTTTGTAAATACAGTTTTGAACACAGAGTTTACAAATGTGGAAAGTGTTAACTACACAGCCTTAGTAAATGAGTTATGTGATTTCACTTTTATTTGAAATCTGTTTAGATGTTTAAATAATTGTGCCAATTTTGAGTGATCTAAGCCAACAACTTTGAAACTCAAAAGGATTATTTGACACCATGTAGGCCAGTTCAATTCCTTGTGCAGAATGAGAGAATTAAGGCTCTTATTATGTGTTAAATACCCATGGTTTCTCAACTGCTAAGTAACATAGAAAATAAAAAATAACATATAACAGGCTAATCCAGTTTTGTTTGTATGATCCTGCTTGTGCATTAGAATTACATGGAAAGTTTTGATAAAAAGATTTTGGTATCAGGAGTTGCATTTCAGGAGATACTGATTAAAAAATAGTATCTTAAAAAATATTTCCAGGTGAATCTAATGCCTCTACAAGATTAGGAACAACTGAGTTAAATCATAATCTCAATTCCTGGGGAGTGCAAAATAGTATGTGATCAATAAAGTAGATTTTTAGGTTAAAATATTGAGCATTGCTGCATATTATATTTTATAAGTAATTTTATATAACAACATGCAGATTTTATGTCACTGTCTGAAATGTTATTTTTTGGTCATATGGGACAATTGATCATTCTGGCTAGTCCTTGAGTAAGGTTTGATGGTTTGACTTTATTTGGTCAATCGCTTGGAGTCTAAAGCAGTAATTTGTGTCTGTGCTGTCTCTACACCAGTCACCTGTGTGACTTATATGAGCTGGCAACTTTGCTGGAGCAGATCTCAGAAGGTAGTTGTGGAGAGAATAAGTTACCCATGTAGTTTGAAAATTTCTTCTGGAGATTTTGACACACTCCCTGCTCAACACAGCATCCCTTCCCCTGGTCTTCCTCTCACTATTTTAAACAAACTGTTCTAAATTATTCTAAAACATTAACGTATACATTTTTCAATTTGAATCTTCCAAAAAAATTTTTCCTGGTTGTTTTCCTTTATTACAAAGACCTCCTAAAAATAAGTAAAAATAAACAAATGAACAACAACAACAAAAATAAATAAATAAAATAAAAAAATAAAAAAACAAAAAGCAAACAAAAGCTGCTCAGTTAAAAGGAAGCTGTATTTCTCTTTTTTAAACTCGCTTCAGATCTTCAGTTTGCAATTTTTTATTCCTTCTTCATTATCTAAATTGTGTAATTTGAAAAATATTTAACATTTTAAAAAATCAGATTGGCAAATAAGAGGTGTATACATTTATTATGTACAAAATAGTGTTTTGAAGTATGTGTACATTGTGGAATGATTAAAATGAACTAAATAACATATGCATTACCTCACATGCTTTTTCCCACCCCTGGGGATTTGACATGTTTTTAATTTCTTAGCTTTATCTTCTTTTGTTTAACATTTACTTGCATATGTGCATTACTTGTAAAAATATGTGTAGTTTATCAACATGTGAAAATATTAGTATAAAAGTCTACTGCAAATATTTAAACACATTTCTTGGCCAAAATTATAATATTCTTTTTTCTCCCTTTGAATTTAAGTGTGGATAATCTTAGGTTTGATATGTTGTGTCAGTCCATATGGCGACAAGGGAGAGAATAAGACTAGCAGGAGAAAGCAGAGGTTACTGAGGGAAAGAAACATGTAGAACCTTCTAGGAGTGGTAAGGAAAATGAATGATGTTTGTGTGGGGTTTTATTTAAGAGTAAGGGATATTAAGAAAGTAGGGGTACAATTGAATTGTATGGGGAAGATTTTCCTTCATTGTAATTGTTTTTACTAAAATTGATCTTTATGTGCTCTTCTATAAGGAGAGGCAGTTGTTAATTAATTAAGTGGTTGAGCTTCAATAAGAAGATAGGATCATGGGGCTGGGATATAGCTCAGTTGGTAGATATACCTCACATACACAAGGCCCAGCACCACAAACAAAATAATAAAAAATAATAATAATAACTATTATTATTATTAAGATTGTGTTGTCTGTGATAATTTACTATGGAATTATTAGGACAACAAATTTATAGAGCCATATCAAAATTTTGATAGTATTTGGCATAGTTTTTCTGTGAAAAAGTCTGCAAGCTTTTTAAAAATAGTTACTTAAGTGCTGAGATTGTGGCTCAGCGGTAGAGCACTCGCCTAGCACGGGCAGGACCTGGGTTCGATCCTCAGCACCACATAAAAATAAAGGCATTGTGTTGTGTCCATCTAGACCTAAAAAATAAATATTTTTTTTAAAAAAATAGTTACTTAAATCCTATTTAGTATTGCTCCAATCATCTTGAATACACAGGTAATTTAATATAAATCATGATTAGTATTTGTAGTGTGAAATGTAGATAAGATTCCCTTTGATGATAAACCCATATAATATCCTTACCATTGTAGTCTGAAAGGGACGTTCTTGATAGTTTCTTGAAAATGAATAAAAGTTTTTGTTTAGCATAAGAAACAGTGCCTACCAATGCAAGAATTGACTTTTTGTGAATTTGTTTTCTTTTTCATTTATACAGGCTATAAAAATATATTCTCACCATAAAATAGTCAGTCATTATTTGAAATTCCCCTTTGGTACCTCTCCCTCCCCAGAATGTCTCCCAATGGCAAGGAACTAAAAAGTTTTATATACTATGTTTTGCTTTCCTCCTCTGCATTTATAAACACATATTTTATATAAATGGAACGTTGATGTATTTATTAACCTTTTCATTTTATCCAATGTTATTTTTCATATATCTACCTCATTCTTTTTGGTAGGTAAATAATATTTTGTATCATAAAAGTACTGTATTTGACTTTTTTCTTTTTATTATTTTTATCGTACACTTTCTATGGCACAATGTAACAATTTGATACGTGTGTACAATGTGTAATGATACTTGAGCTTTTTCTACTGATTGGCATTTTAGCTTGTTTCTAATACTTCCTTATTATAGAGATGCTACAACTCTGGCAGAATATGTCAGCTTTTCTATAGGACACCTACTTAGAAATGAAATAGCTATGTCAAAGGGTATGGTGTGCAATAAAAATTTCACTAAATACTGTCAAATCCTCTGGTGTGGCAAGGCACGCTGCCAGGCCGGGTTTGCCAGGAACAGCCTCTTACTTGTGAAAACATTTATTCTGTTTCGATATCAGTAGCTATCTCTTCCTCTAACCCAAAGTCCATATCTCTTGAATCATGACTGGGCAGTTTTCTGCCTGCTGCCCAGCAAAAGTAAGGAGAAGGGTGAGGTAAAATCAGCCTAAATGCTGTCTTAGACAACCACTGTCTCGTTCTAGTAGTTATGACTTTTGCCTATAGGCTGTTGCTTTCTCAGTTTCTCCCTAATATTACTCCTTCAGCATATGTCTAGGATTTTACCTCTCAGTTTGTTCCTACCAACTTTCTGTCTTTTAAGAATTCCTCATAATTTCTGTTATATTGATTGCGTACTTATGTTCATGTATTCAAGCCCATCTTTGGCTTAAATATTGAAAGCAGTGACCATAACATTACAAAAGCAGATATTGAGTTTCTCGAACTTATTAGCTATCCTTCTTACTAACTTCAGTGTCCTGTTGGCCTGTGTCTCCTATCAGGATGAAGAAAAATAAACCTGCTTTTACCTCTTTCTCCATATGCTTACTGAAGTTTACCCTATTTCTTCATCTTCCTATGTCCTACAATCTTAGAGTGGCAAGGAGAAAGAAAAAACTCAACCCAAGTGTTCTTGGTTTTCATCTAGGGCAGCCCATCTATAGTAGTGTTCATCTATGTGCATCCTTTCTTTACTTGGGTCAAAAAGGTGCAACATTTCTCTCAGTAAAAGCTAAGACTTTGCACAACTGCACAAGTGATATGTTTTATTGCTTTCTGTCTTCCCTACTCCCAAGAGAAATATATGGCAAGGAAGTAAAAGAATTAATTCCATACATTTCCTTAAGCAGTAAGTATTCTTTGAGATTTCTGAGGAACTGGAAATAAGAAGATTTTGAACATAAACACAGACAGTTATATGGAGTACACTAAGAGTAAAGTATATATTTTTAACTACAGCATGTCAAAATAATAGCATTTTGAAGGTGGTAGGGACTTAGAAATTTTTAAATTCAGCACATTTATCTTGTAGATAAGGAGACTGAGGCCCAAAGAGATTAACTAGGTTTGCTCAGGATTGTGTATGAAAGGAATCATGAAGTCCAAACTAAGACCCAGATATTATTTCACCCTATCTGCTGCTGTTTCCCACATACTCTCTTGCTTTTATAATATTTTTATATAGTGACAAAATTAAGCTTTAAAAAAATTTTTGGGGGGCATACCAGGGGTTGAACCCAGGGGCACTTGACAACTGAGCCATATCCCCCCCCCTCCTTCTAAAAGGTTTTTTGTAGTTGTATATGGATAGAATGCCTTTATTTTATTTGTTTATTTTTATGCTGTGCTAAGGATTGAACCCAGTGCCTTACATGCTCGAGGTAAATGCTCTGCCACTTACTGAGCCACAGCCACAGCCCTCCCTAGCCCCCTTCTATATTTTATTTTGTGATAAGTTCTCACTAAGTTGCTTACAGCCTTACTGAATTCTTGAGGCTAACTTTGAACTTGGGATCCTCCTGCCTCAGCCTCCTGAGCCACTGGAATTACAGGCATGAACCACTGTATCCAGCCATTATTAAGCTTTTTAAAAATATATACATACGGACATATAACATAGAATATTAAAAGTCTGTTAAATAATAAGATAAAAACTATTTAGGAAGTGTGCAGTTTTTTTTTTTAAATAATGAAATTTGGAAAAGTTAAAAACAATGGTTAAATTTTAAAGCAGATGTCTAGTGAGTGCTTACGGGGGTAATTTGCACTTTCATGTGGTGTTTTTTTCAGTCACTTTTATTGTGATATGTTATTCTTAAAATAAAAATCCTTTGCCTTCTTTATCTTTTGTTCCACTCTATTTCTCCCAAAGTAGGAAAAGACATTGGAGAGCAAAAAGGTTGCTATTGGGAACTTTTCTTTATCTGAAGAAGAAAATGAGATTTCTCGCCCCCCCCTAAAAGTAAAAGAAGCATTTTAAAAAATATTCTATATTAGCTACCCTCTTCTTCTTTTCCTTCTCCTTCTCCTTCTCCTTCTCCTTCTCCTTCTCCTTCTCCTTCTCCTTCTCCTTCTCCTTGTTCTTCTTCTTCTTTTATTCAAACGGTAGTAGGGATAGAACCCAGGGCTTTACCCATGCTAGCCAAGCACTCTGCCAACTGAACCATATCCCCAGCCCAGTTACATCTTTATTTAACTCTCATGGTATTCTTGAAAACCTTAAATATCTGCTCTTAATCTAAACATGTAACTGTGTTAGTATATCTTGGCAAACTGCCTTTTATGTAATAAATGTGGAATACATTTTGTTTTAGTTAAATTCAACTAGGTCTGAGCACAAGTCAGTCACATGTACTATGTAAGATTATGGGTCCTCTAAGAACTAAAGTCCATTTTCTGTCTAAACTTTGAGGGGAAAAATCATTTTAATTTTGAATATATCAACTTTAGATCTAACAAAGAGTGACTAGAATAAATTACATACATGTTTATTGTTTTGTGGACTTTGTTTATTAAGTATATACTGGATGCCAGCTAGACCATGTGGTAGATGCTTAGGATTCATACAAAGTGGAAAAAAAAAAGACTCTGTCCTTAATTTTAGAGCCTAATTGGTGTTACAGATATACAGGTAGTTACTTTTATAATCTTATCAAGAGAAACAATAAGATTAACTATAAATTTGTATTATAATAGACTGATTATAAGAGGTTTAAAAAGTATGAACATGGGGCTGGAGTTGTGGCTCAGTATTAGCGTGCTTGACTAACACACATGAGACACTGCATTTGATCCTCAGCACCACATAAAAATGAAATAAAGATTGGGTGTCCACCTACAACTAAAAAATAAATATTAAAAAAGTATAGAATGTGAGATACAAACAGACCCAAATATATAAATATGCTTTCTTTTGTTAAACTTATACAAATCTTTTAAAAGTGTTACAAACCTTCATGGTGAGTTTGTGAAAACTCACTAAATTTTTTCTAAGTAATTTGGAGTTTAGCAGGTGTTAAGCTTTGTTTTACTTGATAGAGGTTTATTTCATTCTCCCTGAGAATGATTCCAATCTTCATGAAGAGAAAAACAAAAGCCACATCAGCTTCCAATTGTCAAAATTTAGTTTTTAAAAACTCAAGTCTTTTTCCCAATGGGTTTCCAGATTGAAGAACATATGGACTCTATCTTCTGAGTAAAATACTTTCATTTTCCTTTTGAATTACTTTTAAGACTTCAACCTGATATGAGAAGTATAAAATGAAACCATAAGGTATTTAAACATCATGTACCTCTCTGTGATTTTTTCCAACTTAGATTAATAATAACTTTATAAAACATAGAAATAATGCTTTCTCTTTTAAAATATGATATATATTTCAGGAATGGTTCTGTTTAACTTTCTAGGATGTGAAAATATATGGCTGTTCTTGATATTAATCTCTCTAATGGGATTATTTCATTTTAGTGGATTTTAAAGAGATATTTAATTTTCTTTTGATTTAAACTCCTGACTTGGAATATATAATTGCTGAGAATTTTTGAAATAAATATTATTTTTAACACTACCATGACCCAAGAAAATCATATGGCAGACTAGGATGCTTACATGCTGTTTTTGCAGCAAAACCAATGAATTGGATAAGACATTAACAAAATAAACGTAACTAGCATAGCTTATTTATCTTTGAAAAAACTAATCTGTTATTGAAAAGATGCAATTTCTTTTACATAAGTTATTTTTAAAATTAGGGGTTTACAGCTTTTAGCTTAAAAAAAAAAGCAAGCCACCTTTTAAAACAGAAATTGGAAGGAAAGAGTCATAACTCAAATAACTTTAGAATTTCTGTTTCCTAGTGGAAAGTTTCAGGGAATTTTATTAATCCCTTGGAAGATTTCTACATTTCAATTGTATTTTTATTTCCCTGCATACTCCTCATTTGCTAAGAATGACTTGGTTCTCTGTTGAGATCTTTCTTGGGATATATAGTGATTCACACAGACAGAGTGTAAATGATCTGAGAACAGGGTCTCTGTAAGGTTTTGTTTTCCATGCTATGTCGCTCACCCAGCACATGTAAAGCAGTGAATGCAGCTAATAATGAAAAGCAAACTTTTAAGTAATTTGCAAAAGCTGATTATACGGGTACATGGGAACTCTCAGAATCTTCCAACAGTGCATTTATTTTGTTAGTATTTTAATATAGTTATGAGAGGAGATTTAGAAGCTGTATCAAAGAACTTTTAGAACAAAATGGATGTGCAGCCTGTATGGCTTCTCTGTAACCCAGTTAGAATGTTTGAAAGCTCTGACATAGGCATGAAATTGTCTGAATTGGTAGTACTGTTTGTTATTTAAGTGTCCAGAACTCCACTTTTATCCCATTCATAGCCTTTCTTGCCAGTCTGTTTTAATATTGGAATTACATAAGATTAAGAGTTTTAATATTTAAATGTATTTTATTCATTGCAGGTTTTTTGGAGACAGTCCATATTTTAGTTGTTGAAATTAGTATATACGGGCTAGGGATATAGCTCTGGGGTAGAGTGTTTGCCTATTACGTGTTATCCCTGGGTTTAATCTGCAGTACCAAAAAATCATGTGTCTCTACTGGGGATGTAGCTCGGTGTTAGAGCACTTCTCTGGTGTGTGAGGTCCTGAGTTCAATCCACAGTACCTCAAAAAAGTAAATAAATAAATAGAAAGAAAAGAAAACTAGGATAGATAATAATGAGGCTTGTTAGAACTATTTCAGTTCCTGTTAGTGAATCTTTTTAAGGAACCATTTTGTCTTAATCTTGTTCTTCCTATTGAAATTTGAATACTGATTGATACTTCAGTGTCAATATTTGAAGTATAAGTTCAAGTTGACAGTCTTATTAATAAAATATGCTAACTTCCTTATGTCTGCAGATTAATGAAGTGAACATGAATGATCTCTTAGAAGTCCTGCATTTTGGGGGCTGGAGTTGTAGCTTCGTGGTAGAGCACTTGCCTTGCAAGTGTGAGGCACTGGGTTCGATCCTAGCACCACATAAAAACAAATAAAGGCATGGAGTCCATATACAACTAAAAAAATTAAAAAGAAGAAGTCGTCCTGCATTTTGACTTTTTGTCTTTTCAAATGATGTTTATTATCAAGGGTATTCTGATGTGTCAAGATCTAGTAGAATCTGTTTAGATTATGAAGTTGTGGGCATGTATACAATGTCATTTCAGAGAACTATTTGTATCCATGTGTTCCCTCAAATGTTCATAATGTACTAAATCCAACAGAGAATATAAATGGCTGCCACCTCCCAATAATTCCATCAAATTACGAATCCATCACTTTCTTAATTCACTGTTGAGGTTAGAGCCTTCATGATTCAGTCATTTCACAAAAAAACCTACATCGGAATGTTACTACATTGGGAACCAAGCCTTCAACGTTTGAGCCTTGGGGGACATTCCAGATGCAAACCATAATAAGCAACTCAAATAAAACATGTTTAAAAGTAAATTTGATCCTCCTCTCCTACTTCTTCTTTCTCCTTCATTTGTTCCTCTCCGCCTTCCATACCCTTCCTCGTCACTGTCCTCATTACATTTGCCCTTATAGAATGGCATACCTGCAGAGGGTCTGTCTGGATTAGTGTAAATGTTGGGGGTCATTTTATTGTTGAGGGAACCTGAAAAGAAAGACTCATTTTATGGACTCTGAGGTTAGGAGGGAGAGCTTAAGAGGATGGCATGGTCTTGGAATAGACTGAATCATAGAAGAGAAAAAAATGTCTTTAAGGTTTTTACATCCTTTTCCAGTAAGGAAACTTGGCAGAGGTGCCTGAAGAGGACCTCAGCTTGGGGGCTCAGATAGAGACCTAGCAATGAAGTCTTCAAGTTTAGGAAGGTAAATATGCAAAGAGCAGGGTAGCCACAGGGGCCTGAGACCTTGGTTCTGGCTCTTTCCAGAGAATGTACAGAATTGACTGGTGCAGGGAGGGCAGCTTTCCCCTGAGAGACCTGCCAGGTAAACCATTTGGTCAGGCCTGAAAACAAACAAACAAACAAATAAAAACCACATATGTTTTAACCAGGAGCCAGACTCCTCAGATGATTTTTCATGGTCTGCACCTTTGCATTCTCCTTTAGCTACTTCTTAGTTTACACTCTACAAAAATTCTGGAAACACTTAACTTTAGCCTATACCAAATTGTTTCTTTTTTCACTTTGCTAGTGCTGTTCCCTGAGAAAGAATGTTTTTCCTTTTTATGTTATCCTAATTAACATCTCTTAATAGTTTGAGTCAATTTGTGGGCTAAGAAGCCTGTCTTTACTTTGGACAGTGCCTTTCTTTAGTGTTCCTAAGGCACCTTTTGATATATTGTATTTGTCTTTTTTATTTATTTCTTTTTTGGTTTGTGAAGTCTTTGAGAATAATGACTCTTTTTTAATACCAAAACCCTGAATCTCTAGTTCCTAGCACACAGGTCCTTCTGTATCATCATTAAGTGCTTGTTGATTATATAAATAAATAAGTGAACAAGTGAAATGTAAGCTCATTAGTTTTTAATCCCTGGTGTTTTATAGTATAGGCTGAACCTATCTTTCTTATCTCTTTTTCTTGTGTACACACTAAATAAACCTCCAATTTTCTGATCTCTGCACATTTACTTATGCTCTGTGAAAAGTTACAGTGTTGTCTTCTTTCTGTATGCAATTCAAACTTGACCCACTCTTAAGGATCTTTCTCAAAAGTCTTTTACTCTATAAAGCATTTCCTGATCCCTTCCAGACATGATCACTCCTATTTTGAATTTCCATAATTCCCAGTTTTTGATTTTTTTATAACTTGAATTTTATATCATAGTTATTTGTTTATTTCATCCCTTTAATTAGATCTCAAGTGCCTTAAGATTAAAGACCATATATATATATATATATTGTCCTCATGAGTATATCTCATAGCACCTTAACCAGAGCTTTTCAGATAGCAGTGGGTACTCAGAAAATATTTGTAGATGAGTAAGCCAAAGCAGGATTGGTAATTGAGAACCAGAAAAAATGTGGCAAAGAGAGGGAGTAAAAGAAATCACTGCAGAATGTGAATAATTGCTTCAAAATGGAAAGTACTAGAAAGTTTCTAGGAGATGACAGCAACTATTCAGAGGACTGGTTTCCAACTGTCTTAAAACACTGGAAGTGAAACATAGTAAGTCTGTTTCCCCCTGTGGATAAAGAGTACATCCTTTTTGCTAATGTTCCAAAGCACAATGTATATGCATGTGTCTTTTATGCTACTGAGAATCAGTTATTTGCTCTCAGTATTTTCCTGAGAGTTTTGGATTAAAGGAAGGGAGTATTGTATTGTGCTGGGTTGTTACTCCATATAAGCCTTTAAATTATTTATTTATTTATATTTATTTAATTTATTTTTATATTTCTTTTTTTTTTTAGTTGTCGATGGAACTTTATTTATTTATATGTGGTGCTGAGAATCAAGCCCAGTGCCTGATACACTGACACATGCCAGGCAAGCCCTCTACCACTGAGCTACAACTCTATCCCCTTAAATAATTTATTCAAAGATAAAAATGTTATGTTATGGAGGATGACACTTTGCTTTTCCTTCTTTCCCTATTACTTGTAAAGATAGGGCCTGAGTTTAGGAGAAAAGAAGGTTCAAATATCACAGCAGTGATGCTTCCATATGAGACTGGTTCATTAGTGCGCTTATAAAGCATCCATGTCTTTCTTATTTGGAGCAAGCAATGAGTTTACTAGAAATAGTCAATGAATGGTAATAGCTTGCAGGCTATTCAGATACCAATGCTGACCTGCATGACACAGTTAGGTAGTATTTACTTTGATTTTATTTATCTATTAAAAACAATAGAGACTTGTAACTTTTTCTCCCCAGTCTAACAGCTTTGCTGTTTCAACTTTGAGTACTGGCAACAGTGGGAAAATATCAATTTTATAATTATTCTTTGAAACAATGTGTACTGAGAGCTTTTCATATAATTTATAAAGAATTTTCTTGTTTACATTCAAACCTGTCACTTTACAAAAGAGAACTTTAAATTCACACCAATACAATAAACTGTCATAATGAATGAGCCAAAGTAGACTTAAACAGTTTGGGTAATAGAAAGTCTTAGATGGTTGAGTCCAGGTCTGTTTATTAGTAGTTAAATCACTTGACTTTTGAGCCTCAATTGTTCACCAGTAAAGTAGGAGTTATTGCCCTAATTTATAGGGTTGTCGTCAGAATCAAAAGAGATTACATGTAAAATACTTAGTAATGTGCCTGATACATTATGAACCATCAGTAAATTTTAGTTCCCATCTCCCTTCCCAGAGCACAGTGTAATATACTTCTCAAAAGAGTGAGGTCCTATCTGCCTAAGACTTCAGATCATTCTTTGTGTGAACATTTTTCTTGGTGAGTGATTCTGTAGTTTTAAGACTCATGAAAGTTTTCAACAGTAGCATAAGCCTGCATTCTTTTATTCTAGGCATGTTTTGGTAGAAGTTAGGGACTAAATAGGAAATTAGGTAGATTGATTAAACAGATATATCAGTTTATCTATTGGAAAACAAAATTTACCCTGCCTCACAAACCAGATATTTTGATTAATTATCATCAATATGAATAGCTTGGGAAGCAGAATAAATTTGGTTTCCTGATGAATCAATGTCTCATAAAGCTTACAGTGAAAATTATCAAGTATTGATGAAAGAAATGGAAAAGGACCTCACAAAATAGAAAGACATCCTCTGTCCATGGATTGGAAGAATCAATATGAATAAAATATTTGTTCCACCAAAGTGACATACAGATTCAGTGCAATCCATACCAAATACCAGTGCCATTCTTTGTAGAACTAGAAAAAGCAATCCTAAAATTTGCACAGAACCACAAGACTACAGGTAGTCAAAGCCATCTTGAGCAAAGAGAACAAAGCAGGTGGTATTGTACTACCTGACTTCAAAATATACTACAAACCTCTAGTAGTCAAACAGCAACATATTGGCAAACAGACACATAGAACAGTGGAAGAGAAGAGAGCCTAGAAGTAAACCCACATATTTATAAGTCAAACTGATTTTGACCAAGATGCTAAAAACACACATTGGAGAAAGGACAACCTCTTCAATAAATGGTGCTGAGAAAATTGGATATCCACATGCAGAACAGTGAAACTAGATTCCCTATATCTAAATAGTTACACAAATTAACTCAAAATGGATTTAAAGATTTAAAAGTAAGTCCTGAAACTATGAAACCACTACCTGAAAATGCAAGGGAAATGCTTTATAATATTGTAACAGGCTAGGATTTTTTGGACAAGACCCAAAAGCACAGGAAACAAAAGCAAAATTGGACATATAGGGTTATATTAAACTAAAAAGTTTCTACTGAACAAAGGAAACAAATCACCAGAGTGAAAAGACAGCTTGCAGTATGGGAGAAAATATTTACAAACTATATATCTTACAAGGGCTTAATAACTAGCACATATAAGGATCTCCAAAAACACATTGGCAAAAAGTAACCTGATTTAAAAATAGGTGATGATTTAAATAGACATTTGTCAAAAGAAAACATATAAATAAATGGCTAATAACTATGGAAAAAACATTCAACATTATTAATCATCAGGGAAATTCAAATCAAAACCACAATGAATTGTCACTTCACCCCAGTATGAATGGTTTTTATCAAAAAGAGTAAAGAGAAAAAGGGCTAGTGAAGATGTGGAGAAAAAGGAACACCTGCATAATATTGGTGGGAATGTAATATATTAGTACAGCCATTATAAAAAACTGTATGGAGGTTCCTTCATAAAATTGAAGAGACGTACCATATAATCCACCAATCTCAGTACTATTTATCCAAAGGAAATGAAATCAGTACATCAAAGAGACACCCGCTCATACATTGATTGCATTAATGTTCACAATAGACAAGAAGTCTATATCCACACTGATGAATGGATTAAAAAAATGTTATGCATATACATATTGGAATACTATTCAGCCATAAAAAGGAGAAAATCCTTGTCATTTGCAGCAACATGGATGGAACTAGAAATCATGATATTAACTGAAATGAGCCAGGCACAGCACATAACTGCTGTATGATGGTACTGGTGTATAATCTAAAAAGTTGAGAGTAGATTGATGGTTACCAGAGACTTAAGAAAATAGAAGGGAGGAAAGTGGAAAGATTAATCAATGGCTACTACATTACAGTTAGATAGCAGTAAGAAGCTGGTGTGCTAGTAGTGCGCAATAGGGTGACTATAGATAACAACACACTGTATATTTCAAAAAGAAGAAAGAATTTTGAAGATTTTCACTATAAAGAAATTATCACTGTTCAATGAAATTGGTATGTTTTAACAGGATTTAAACATTACACAATGTTTACATGCATCAAAACATCACATGTCACCTCACCCCAGTTTGAATGGTTGTTATCAAAAAGACTTAAAAGAACAAGGGCTAGTGAAGACCCCAGTAATATGTAAAATTTTACATTCATATATTAAAAATGCCTGGACAAATCCTTCTGTATATATTCAAGCACAATTAAATATTGGTGCGAGTCTACTTTGAAAAATCCTTTCATTTGCCTTGGTTGACAACATGGGGTGTGAGTCTCCTGTTATCTTAAGGACTATAAGGGATAGTTACTTCCTTGTTTCTTTTACTTCTCCTTGCCTTTTCTGCAATTTTTAAAGTATTGGCATTTCCCTGATTTTATCCTCGCCTTTCTCCTTTCCTTTAAATATCCTTTCCTCTGGAGTGTAGTGCAATACCAGACTTATAACAAACACTCATTAATTTTTTGTTATATGAATTTCTTAATTCACTGACTCCCAGGGCTGATCAAATTTGAATCTGTACTGATGGTTTCTCTTTCCAGTTCGGAGTTACATTGCTTACCTATTAGAAGAACTTGCCGAGATATTATTATTAATAATAATTATATTATTAGATATTATTAGATATTAGTATAATATTATATTATTAACCCATGTTCGCATGGTTATTCTTTCCAACTATACCTGCTTAACCCGCATTCATTTGAGTTAAATAGCATCTTTATTGTTTCATTTCCCATTGTCACAGTCCTCAGTTTTATTCTCGATCTCCTTTTCCTCCCTTATTGAATGTCTCAAGAAGTCTTATCTAGCCAACTTCAGATCTCTTAGATATTGTGCCTCTAGGCTCCATCCCCATTAACTCAACGCCAGCCTCTTTTACATTGCTGCCATGTAACACCCAGGGTGGGTCATATTAATCCCCTGTTTGTGAAAGCCTAGTTTTGTCTATTCTGAAGATGTAAAGGTAGCTACTTTAATTCTCTTTACAAGGTCTTTTGAAAACTGCATCGAAACATATGTTTCCTGACTTAGATCTTGCCGTTCTAAGACTGCCTTGATGTAGTATTTCTCACTTGAACTTCTTTAGGTAAAAGTGTCTTTTTATGTCACCATGCCTTTATCCAGGCTATTTTTTTTTGTTTGTTTGTAATAACTTTTTCATTTTGTCCATCAGACTTCCATTCACCATCTAAGTTTCTGTTCTAAAGTCATCTATTCTTTCTTTAATCAATTATTTATTAAGTGACTGTTTTATAACAGTTACTGTGCATGGTCAATGAATTAGATACAAACCCATGTCCTCATGGAACTTACAAAATAGATACTCATTGAAACCTTAATGAAATCCTCAATCCTCACAGGCAGGGTTAATTAGTACTTTGATCATAGCCAATAAGACATTGTAAAGGAAATGCCATGTAGTGAAAAGCTCATTGCCTTAAAAGTCAATAGCCTCTTATTATTTATTTCAATGGGCAAGACTTAATTTCTCCATCTTTAAAATGATAACAGTATTTAATTATGGCATGGTTGTTGAGGCCTTGTAATAATATGTATAAAAGAGCAAGGTCTAGCACAGAGTAGGCTAAAGCAATGAATGTTATGTATATGTTTAACATTTCCTAATTTTCATTCCAATAACATCATTTGTTTAATTTTTTTCTAGTTGTATGTAGAGTTTTATTTGATAGTGTAATTAACATGAGATTTTGATTTTTTTTCCCAACTTTACTTTCTCTCTGGCCAAAAAGCTAAGCTAATAAAGAAATGGTTCAAAGTAGCCAGGAAGGGTGAGGACCATTTCTTGAATAATTCACTGGGTTGCAAAATTATTTTTATAAAATGTCCTCTAAGTAATAATTAACATAAAGTGGGCATCTAGGTGGCTTTAAAGGATACGTAGACAGATACACTGAATTGGTACCATGCAGAAATTGCTCACTACATGAAACATAATTTTACATAATTAAATAGAATCTATACTATGCCAGTGTCTCAAGGTCATGCACAATTTCCATGTCAGTCTTCAATAAAGGAAGGACTTTGCTTTAGAAAATATCTCCTCTGCTGAGCCACACAGTTGAAGGCTTTTTGTTTTTCTTTGTCCTTTCCATTAAGGCAGCACAGAGCGGAGAGATCACCTGCTCTTGACTTATAGTTGGTACTTGGTTAAAAGAGATTTTAGTTAATATGTTTGCTATCTATCTGCATGAAGGCAGCATAGATTTCAGTTTGTGAGATAAAGCATTCGCTCTCATTGCATGATACCCTATAGTACCTGAACATTATTTCATCAAGATTTATACAGAAAGTGAAACCCATCCAGAACTTGAGCGCTTTTATCTTCGAGCTGACAGTGCACGGAAAATGTTTGCTGCTTTTAAGGGGATACCATTTATTTAAGTTGTAGCTAATGTCTGCCATGAATTTTTAATCTACATATATGGAAACAGAAGCCTGCCAGATACACGAGTTAAAAAATACTGGTAATATAAAAATTTAAGAACAAATATGACATGCCAAATTTTTCTGGGATTTAGAACTCTGCTCTAGCTAGAAGAATTTATTACTGACTTCTGTTAAGGTCATCAAGATTTATCAGGTAGTGTCACAGGAAAGTGGGTAAGATGGAAAATGGGAAATTTTTCTAATATGATTGCATTGTCACAGTTTTTCTTTTTAAAAACAGCAGTCTTTTGTTGACACAGATCTAGTTTACATTAAAATAACTCTAAACTCAGTGAGATGACAGACACATACTTAACATTCTGGAAACTATTCTATTTTAATAAAACAATATCCAGAAAACAATCTACCTTAATAATGTATTATTAGCTCAATGACTTAATACAACATAAACTTAATCAAATAAATATTAATGTTTCTCTTATGTACTTGAATACTTTCAAGTGTTTACTGAATTTTGACTGTTTTATTTTTTAAAAAAGAGAGAGAGAATTTTTTAATATTTATTTTTCAGTTTTTGGTGGACACAACATCTTTATTTTATGTGGTGCTGAGGATCGAACCCAGCGCCCCGCGCATGCCAGGCGAGCGCATTACCGCTTGAGCCACATCACCAGCCCTTGCCTGTTTGACAACCAGATTTCTGCCTCATCTGACCATCTTTTTCTATAACAGTGCAAATGCTATTGGTTGTTTCTGAAGGGCTTTGTTCCATATCCTAATTCCTATGCTTAGATTTAACTTTGGGAGAGAAAGAAAGGATCCTGATATATTACGAGGAGAGGAAAATAAGATGTTCTCAGAACACTTGGGTTGTGGCAAATAATAATGCAGAGTGAGCCATTTACAAAGTTTTTCTGTGAATGGTGCCCTCTGAGAGTGTAGCTAATAGCTATGTAATGGAGCTATATTCTATCACACATACTTTTGTGACATATCACTTATTCTCAAACCTATCTTCTTGAGATCAGGAATAGCATCTTAATAATTGTAACCCTAGCAACTGGCTCAGGTAGTCAATAATAATTTATTAGAAATATTTTAGGATTCTGTTACAATATTGATCCATATGTACTTACTCTACTAATTATCTAGCTGGCTTCCCATTATCTTTCTAAAAAAAAAAAAGTAAACTTTAAAATCTCATAGTTTACATGTGAAAATAATAATCAGATTGCATATACTTGTTTCAAACAATTAGTAGAGAAAGAATGTACATCTCACCTTAGTTTTTGATGCTTTAATACTTGTATCTTTTCAACTTGATTCTCATTAAGCTCATTCTTTTTTATAGGGAGGGGGTTTGGGGTATTGAATCTAAATGGGCTTTACCACTGAGCAATAGCCCCTCCCCTTTTTATTTTTTATTTTGAGAAAGGGTCTTCCTATGTTTTTAGGGCCTTGATAAATAAGTTGCTGAGGCTGCTCTTGAACTTGTGATACTACTGCCTCAGCCTCCGCAGTTGCTGGGATTACATGTGTGTACTACCTTGCCCAGCCTGGCTCATTCTTTTTCATGTGTTTTACCTGACCAAATCACTAACTATAGTGGGCCTATAAAAGGGAATAAATAGCCTATTTGTTGATGCTTGAGTTATATTTCCATCTAAGATTTCAATAATCTTTCCAATTCTGTTCTTGTAGAACAAAGAATATCTATTTTGTATATTAAAATGGCATTGTTTTTATTCATTTGTGTAGATTGTAGGGATGTGTAAAGATGTATTTATACAGTCACATAAATGTGAAGGTTTTTTAAAGAGTAGTAAGATAATTAGATGTTTTATACTTAGAACAGTTTATTAAATCTGCATTGTAATTTTAACCTGAAGCATTGAAATGAGATCACAGTATATTTTATATATATGAAAGAAAAATCAGACTATGCCATCTACAGCTTTTCAAAGACACACAAGTCCTTGTTGTCAAAGACATTTAGTACTTGGAGATTGTGCCCCAAGAAGGTTGTAAATACAGCACCTTTGTTTCCCTGCCTTTGAGGTTAAAAGTAAATAAATGAAGATCTTTTGGGACCCAGACTGAAATACTTGTGGGAATGGAGATGGGGGGGTGGTTATGCAAGTAGTGTCCTGAAGAGCTTGCATCATTCTTTTGGATGGGTATAGATGGTATGTGTATATAGTGACCTAGATATGACCTGAGAATGAGTAACTTCTGTCATCCATGCTTACATTTGTTCAGCAATCTGTTTCTGAACACTTGAGTTCTTTTTAGTTTTGCTGATTATTCCATGGTGACAGCTACAAAAACATTTAACCTGTTTAAGTAATTCACAGACTTATGTGAAGAGAATTGTCTCTGTATTATAAATTCACCCATTTTGTATCCTATTTCTCCTTGAAGGGGCATCTGGGGTGGGTGGTAGGGAACATCATTTCTTAAATGATAGTGAAATCTTAAAATGGATGATCAAAATTGTAATTATTTGATGATCTAAACCTATGAATTGGGATGGGGTGGTGGCTCAGTGGTAGAGCTCTTGCCTCATATGTGAAGCACTGGGTTTGATCCTCAGCACCACATTAAAAAAATAATTAATAAAATGAAGTCATAAAAAACCCTACACATTCCCCTTTATAATGCTACTCTAAAATGACAACGTGCACCCTGTTTTTATTTATAAAGCTTTATACTAAGCGTGAATGTCGGAGGGAACAGAAGTAGGAAGACAAAACCTTGGATTTTTAAGCCCATGTCTGTTGCTATATAAACAACTTTAAATATGCTAGTAATTACTCCCATCTGAAAAGAGTGAATGTTACTTTTTCTTCAAAGAACATATAATTTTACTGTCACAATCAGAAACAGGATGAAAAATGCTGTTTTCTCAAATGAGACTAATAGTTGCTTGATTAGAAGTAAGTTCCTTGAAGGGTTTGTATTCAGTATCACCTGGAACAGTGCTTTATATGGAGACAAAAAAAAAGGCATTGAAATTGTTGGCATCCTTATGTGATTTTTATAATCCTTTATAAGTATGAGATCTGAAAATGTGATAATAGCTTTGTCTTCAGATTACCTTTGTTATAACAGGATTGTGTTTTGAAGATGGTCTTGAAGAGATATAGCTTCAGGAGATTGTAAATATTGTGATGCTTAGGTTTAAAGTTCTTTATTTGGATTACATCTGAGTATATTTAAAACTTTTGGTAGAACATTTATATTTGATGGCATAAAGATATGTAGTTAGCATAAATGAAACATCTTTGAAAACTTTTTACTATGTGATTAAATTCTCAGTTCCTAATAACTGAATTTTTGTCACCATTTTGGCCATTTTTTGTTAGTGTCAAAGACTATAAAAATAAGTGCTAAGTTCTTTTTCTTCCTAAATTGCTTATTATGGATATTATTTTTGAGCTAGTTGATAATTTGTGAATGGTTTTATAATTTCTCTGACCTCTCTGTTGTGTGATAAAACATTATTGTACAAATGCTTTAGTAGTTATTGGGTTTGACTTCACTATCATGCAGTATAGTACAGTCTATTGTTGCCTAATTTAGTAATAATTTTATCGTCTCAGCTTAACATCTCTTATAATTTTAATTGTTATCAAGAAGAATGACATCATTTAATTTGACTTAAAATGCAGAAGGATAGATGAATGACAAATTAATAATTTACCACCTTTGCATAATACTGCAGCATAGAGTATTAGAAGGATTGATGGCATAAAAGGTTAACAAATTTTAGCAGCTTTCATTAGCTTTACATCGTCATATGTTTGTGGTGCTGACTGAAATAGGCTTTGTAGGAGATCTCAGTCTAGGGAACTAATTACTTGTGCCTATTGCCGCACTGATGAATAGACTCTTATTGTATCATTCCCCTGAAGACGAGCCGCAGCCTGTGATTCACGACTGCATCCTGGCTGATATTTGATAATAATTTTAACAGATAAATATAGGTAGGCAGAATGATGAAGTACCTATCTAAGCTACATGACTATCAAAGCCATGCACATAGCCATCTGTGCACTGCCTTTCTGCCTCTTACCTAAGGAGAATTTTATTTCATTAACTGAGTTCAAACAACTGTTGTCTTTTGCTTGTGTGTATTATTCATAACTATTTCCAGTTTGCTCTTTAAATGAAATGGTACTAGTTTTTATTTAAGCTCGAGATGACAAAATAATGAAGAAATTTGAAGAGTAAAAGAGCTTTTTTATTTTTTCTTTCTAATGATTGCAATTCTCTTAGACATTTCTGTATTCCATTTGATTATATAATATCTCCCTCTCCTCATGCATGACCAGTATCAACAAAGGAAATATTTGATGTTCTTATTGTCTCTTCAGCATTCTTAGAAAAGACCACTGGATTCCTACTGTTTTTAAGATAGTTTCGTCAAATAATGTACTGTTTGTTGTCTATTCTTTTATAACCTGAGATAATTGAGATAAAAGTTATGAGATAAAAATATTTTATTTATAAATCTATTTTGAATTTTTAAAGATAACATCTTTAAAACATCAAAATAAGGATGACTTTTACTTATATGTTTGGAGATTGTCATTTGGTCAAGACTACTAATTTGTCAAAGCTCACAGGTACAATTTTATTAGCTCATGGAATACAAGTAAAATTTTATTTTGTATTAGCCATTCCTGCAGAAGTTTTGATTATTTATGAATACTTTTTTATTTTACTATCAAAACTTATAGGTTTTCATGCTGTACATGTTTAGTGAATATATGTTCACTAAATACATATTCTCCAGAGATTTTTTTCCTTACTGTAACTGAAAAACCTTCATATAAGTATTTTCCTTATAAAATATTTTCTAGCATTCTAGATCACAATTAGTTAACAGGAGAGAAAGCTGACATTTATATGTTGCCATATAAAAAAAATCTATGTAATTTGGGAAATACAGAACTTGAATTTTAAAAATGAATTTCCGAAAGTATGCTTTCGATATAGCAATTATTGCACATCATATACTATGTAGTTTTTAATTAAATATAAAAACAGGCTACATAAAACAGAAATCCAATCTGATTTGCTTGAAAATAGATTGCTATTTCACTCTACAGGAATGGTTTATTTAAAAACAGTAAATGGAAAAAGAAATGCATTTTCTTCTGTTGTTCTAAGCCTCAGGGGCTAAATGTAATGAATATTTTAAGAGATTATTTTAATTAAATTCCTGCACATCTAAACAGAGTAATATTTTATTATCACATACATAACCATGTAACTGAGATATTCATTAAAGTTAACACTTTCTGGACCAAGAATTCATGGTATGATTTACTGACCTTGTGCAAAAAGGCACAAATTAGGAAGAAAAATGAAGGGGGACAGACTTTGATTAATATAGGTAATGCTATACCATATTTATAATAGCCTTTTCCCTATTCTGGTTTATAAATGCAGCCACAGAGAAAGGTGCCCTGCTGAGGCTGAAATGAGGCTGAAATCAGAGCACATGCCACTAGAGTGTGGGGAAACTGATCACACTGTCAGCAATTCATTTCAAAATGATGTATTTAGTGCTCATTTCACCTTCCAAGAAAAGGAAAAGGAGTTCCTTAGACCAGAAGGTGATATTGTTATTTTCAAGGACATACCTAAGTTAAAGATTGCAGAAAGGGGAGTGTGAGATGGGGGGAGAATTAAGAGGAAGGAGAGAGAGAGAAAAAAAAGGCAGAGCAAACAAGGAGAGCTTTATGCAGAAATTCAGTGCTACCACGCTGTTTGATAATTGCTAACATATGTGGCTTCTCTGTTTCATTGTAGTCGTCCTCGTGAGTTCTGGCGCCTTGACTACTGGGAAGATGACTTGCGGCGCCGGCGACGATTTGTGCGTAACCCTCTAGGATCCACACATCCTGAAGCGACACTAAAAACAGCCGTGGAACATGGTCAGTGTATAAACCACTCCTTGCCAGTAGCAGCAGGTACAGTACTTGGTAATGAAGAGCATAACTTCATTATTACAAGGCACTGTAAAATCGTCCAACACCACATTTCATAGTTATTCACCTCAGAAAGAGAGGTTAATTTTTTTTTTATAGTTAGTATAAGATCCTGTGAAATTATGGTGTCAAGTGTATTTATTTATTATACATACAAAACTTACATGGACCCTTTGTTTCAGAGTAAGAGGCTAAAATATTTGTCCTTTTGAACAACACATGAGCTTTGAGTAAATTAATCCTGGAAGCCTGCCTATTCACAGGTATCAGAAAGACAGCATTTAAAGATAAGATATGTTTCTAGGTCCTGGTATGTATATATAGTTTTCCCCCAACTATGGTATTTTAGAATGAGATTATGAAGTGGGAAAAGACGGTAATAAATATCCAAGCGCCTGGATACTTTCTGAACCTTCATTTGTAGATGGTTGTGATTGATGGCTCCCGAATAAAAGAGAATAGGCATTATTTTCATATGTTCCTATTCTACATCATCTTGTTATCAGAGCTTAACAAAACATTTTCCCCCTTTTGTTACAATGCATATGACTATCATTCAGTTTAAGTAGAAGTCTGATAAGTAAATTGGAAAAACTGAAAAAGTCCTTCAGATTTGACAGTATTATACTTCTTTAATCCTAGAATTGTATTTTTATAGATTATTTTATGAGTTTTGAAAGTCAGTTTAAATATATAAAAGGGAAAATGCCCCCCCTTTCAATGTTAAAATTATTTTGATTTTACAAAATATAAATTGATTATTTTTTAATAAGGTAAGAAATATTCTCCCCCCCATTTTAAGTTTTTAATTTAACATGTAGCAGCTTCTGGTTAAATGGCAATACATAGTATACAAAATAAATGTTAAATTATATTCAGTTAAGGTATTAAGAATTTTTGAAATTTTTGTCATTTTAAACTGATACATAAAAATTGTACGTATTTATGTGGTACTCTGTGATGTTTCCATACATGTAAAGATGTTAGGAATTTAGATTAAAAATCTGTAGTCTTAGGTTTGGCCTCAGTCAGGCAGTTTAACCTCTTGCACTCAGCCTTAAAGAGCCATTTCTAGAAGAAAATGTCCACAATATGTCATCAGATATAACACCAAATGTGACACCAGTCCTTTAAAATAAATGATCATACAGAGAATAGTCAATAACAAAGTGATCTAAAAGCAATAATAGTCTCAGGGCCCTACATCTTCAACTACAGGAGGTGGAGAAGGGGAAATACTATGTAAAATTAATTAGGCCACTTTTGCTTTTAGGGTCATATACTTTTTATGTGGTGCTATAGATTTCAGCTACATATTTTTTTTTCTTTACTAAGTTTTGGAGGGTTTTTATTATTTTAATGATTCATTGAAAAAAGCAGCCTGTTTGCAATTTCATCCTTTTCAGCCACACAGATATTACCAGATGCTCTTAAAAATTTAAGTTTACTAATCATATTTCTGTTTTCTAAACTGTCATTTAACAGTAAGTTGTGAGTTCTTAGGTCCATGACAATCGCATTTATAAAATTTCCTCTTATGTCAGGAAGGGGAGGACTTGATTCTAAAATCACAAAAAGATTAATTCTTATCCTGAGGGAATTATTAGTAACTGATTTTAAAATTTGTGGTGTCACTCTAATGCATTCTCATCAAAAATAGTACATTCAACCATGTTGAGTTTTCATAGGATTTAATGAATACATTTTTATTTCATTGTTAAACTTTAATTTTTAAAATAATAATATTATATTAGCATTTTTAATTCTAAGAATCTGTAATAATGCTCGATAAAAAAAGATACCTATTAGTGATGCTTTTATTATTAAAGAGTATCTTGAACTGTTTAAAGCAGATTTCACTGAAATTACTTTAGATGGTAATTTAAAAGTTAGTACCCTACTTATCTATATTTTCTTGTGCATTTAAAAATTGATAGATGCAAAGTTAAACATTTATGTAATTCCAACCTATTTATTAATATTTTAAACAAATCTTCTAATGATTGATATTTCAAACATTTCAAAGATTTAAAAGCAATAACTTAAATGTGAAATATATATTTTTTAAAAAATAACCAACTATGTATATAGGAGGTGCTTCAGTCCTCTTCAAATTAAGGGGTGAAGTCATACTTAATATTTTTCAAAAAATGTATAAGCTATAACTATACTTTATGTGTGTGTAAGTATATATGTATGTGTTGTATATATATTATTTTAAATAATAGGGACATAGTAGACAATTATGAAACTCAGCACATAGATTGTACTGTGGTATTGTTTGATGTCAGCATAATTTATGCTAATAAAGAGCTTAATTTAAAAAATATTTTATTAAATAAAGTAACCTATAGTGACATTCAATTTAAATTTTGTGTTAACTATGAAATTCCACCTTTAAATATGTTTTGGAATATGAAGGTGTCTATCAAAATAAACATTAAAAATCAAGTGTGCAAAACAAAATAGGTGATATGATTTTTAAAAAGCAATTGCAATTATATTTTAACATGAATAAAGTGTATGTTTCATTGTTGGATTTAAAATAGAGATTTCTGTGGATGATATGTGCATTCCGTGTTGCTTTATGACTTCTTACCTTTATTTATAATTTATTTAACCAAGGCACAAGACATTTTACAAATGCAGAGTCTTAGAACTTCTTGAACTATATTATCATTTTCAAAGGAAGACATCTAAATAGAAGTGTCATTGGAGATTAGTTATGTATTTAGTATTAGTAGTAAGAGCCATCTTTTTAATAGATGGATTTGATGTGAAGGAAAGCCTCTGGTGTGAAGGTGGCAGAGTAAATACCTGAAGAGTGATGTTCTCTGTTTGGGCGATCAATACCAGCCCCATGACTCTACTTCTGGCTACCTTCTAGTTAAAAACAAATTTTTTAATTCTGACAATTTAATTGCCCTTCCCAAGTTCACATTAACTTGCTTGGGGAAAAGAGCTTTAGGTAATTTTTCAAACAGAGACCCTCCAAAGTGGTTATTTATAAAAGTCATGTTGTAATGGGAGATTCCTTTAACTTTGCAGAAACTGAGTCATATTTTAAAATTAAAATTAATACTTCCTCTTATGATTAAATAATCTTTATGGAAATTAGCAGCAGCAAGCAAAGGTGGGTATTTGATTCTTGAGGGCATTTCCTTCCATTTTATAGTGTAAAATTTATTAGAAATCTGTCGTTATAATTCCTACCATACTCCTAACGCATAGAGGCCAGTTTGGCATTTATTTATGATCAGAGCATTTTAGATCTGGAAGGAACCTAAGGCAAAAGTCTAGTCTAATTTTATCCTTTCCAGATAAGGAAACTGAGGTAACAAAGGGCTGATGTAATTCTCAGTAGGTTAAGGAGTAAAGCTCAGATTATCTGAGGACTGGTCAAATTTTCATATCAGTGTGCAGTGATATCTTCTGAAATTCACTGTTAATTATAATGGGAATGTTATATTCAAATTGAAGCCACATAAAAGTATTTTAAATGGTAGAAATATTGGTCTTAATTCAAATACTAAAACAGTTTAGCAGTAGAATCCTATTGAATTCAAGACATTTTTATTTTGTAGAGAATAAGAATGCTAAGAGAAATATATGAGGAGAATTTAGCCTAGTTTAAAACTACCTTCTAGTTAAAAACAAATTTTTTAATTCTGACAATTTAATTGCCCTTCCCATATTGTAATGTATGGAATGATACAGATAACTCATTTGGTTTTCTAGGGAAGATAGATGATGTAAAGATCCTAAATCAGGTCATTGTCTCTTCACTGAAGTAATACCAGATAGTATTTCTGCCTTTATAAGATCAGTATATACTGGGTTCTGCATCCAAAACTTTTGGGGAGCCCATGATCATTAGGATATGTACTTGTCTTTTTTTTTTTTTTTAATCATTCTTTGTTGTTTCAGTAGTTTTTCCATAGTAAATTTTCTTGACCTGGAACCCTAAGGAAATGGCATATGGTGTAAAGGGGATTTAATTAGATAGGACAGTCAATGATTGTGAACTGCTTTTTATGTGTCCTTATAAGAATACAGTTATGGTATATGCTTCACATTACACTGAGTGGAAACCCATATCTGTTTTATGTACATTTGAAGTCACGTTGTTATTTCAGTAGTAATCTTTGTTTTTTTTAATGCAAAGTGACTAATTCTTCTTTTACTGTACTTGGACTATTGATTCCTGTTTACTGGCTCAGTGGGTGTTTGAGAGAGCATTTTCTCTAAAGAACATGATCTTTACATTTTGAGGACCAGCCTCTCTTTTAGACCTCTTATTGCTGTTATCCTTGAATAAAGTCATGTTTTAAAGATAGCATTTTTGATAAATTTCTCCATGTTTAGGTAATAATACATTTTAATTATTAAGATAAATATTAAACCAGAATAAAGAAGACAACTGATAAAGATAGTATGTTAATAATGATATGAAAAAATGTAAAAAGTGATCTTGTTCAGTAACAAATTTATTAGCAGAAATTATCTGAATTGAACTTTAAAAGTGAACCAAAAGTATTCTCTAACATCATCCAGTTAAAATTTTAGACAACTATAAGAATATACTCAAAGAAGATATCAAAATAGTTACTTGTTTAAAATGGTTGAGTAGAAGACAAATGAAAGTTAAAAATATGCTTTTCCCCAGAACATATAAACATAATTACCTCTTAATTTGTGCTTGGGAAAGTTTTGTTGTAATTTAGGAAAGAAAAAAAAAAAGTTCCTTAGCAGAAAGCTATTAGACCACTGAGAATTGAACACCGCGCATGTGGTGTGTATTAGAGTACTGTTGGTAATTTTACTGCTGCTAACTTAAAATCCTCAAGGGGGAGTTAATTACAGGAAAACCATTCTAAATATCAGTAAGCTGCATATTTTCTATGACAAGAGGTTTTTCAGTTGAGGTTGAACAATTCCAGAATCTGAGCTTGTAAAAATATGTAAATAAATAAATTAAAGTGGGTGTTTGTATGTATGCCTACAGCACTCAAAATTTTTTTTCATGAAACTATTTAATTCAAAAGTTACTTTGTTTTAATATGAGTCAGCATGATGAGACCATATTTAAAAATTTAAATCCCTGATGGAAGGAATAACACATTATATTTTTAGTGGTCATTTAAATTGAATGTGAATTTATTTATTGAGTTATTTTAAGCGCTTGCATATTGCTGCTGAGGACTCTCAATTTTTATAAATGTTTGCAGATTAAAATGTTTTTTTTCTTTTTTTCTATTAAGCTTGGTATCTACTTCAGGATCTGTATGGTAGTGATCACAGAGAAAGTAATGAATGGACCGGGTGTTGAATTTAGTTGTTTCTGATATGTTTGACACATGTTCTCAAAATTGGGATTGGAAATGATTTTTTTTAAGTTCTCATTCATTTTGATTCTGTTTTAACTTTTAAATTGCACTCTGAGAAAAATAAGGATTAGGAAACAATAGTAAATTACACATACATTTATATTTGCACTGTGGTTTTCATCCCCTGCCCCCCCCCCTTCTTACCAGCTAAGTGCTAGTATGGCATAGTGGTTAGGAGCCTAGATTCTGGCACCAGAAGGCTTGTTTTTTTATATCCTGACTGTCATGAGTCCTGTTACCTTAAGTAAACTCTGTAACCTCTCTGAGCCTGCTTTCTTATTTGAAAATGAGGAATTAACAGAAGGTTTGTGAGAATTAAATGAGTTAAATATTAAAGTGTTTTGAACATTCCCTGGCACATGTGCTATGTAATATTAACCTTATTGTTAGTATTTCTGCTTTGAAGAAGGAAGTTATAAATTAAGAAAATAAAGAGAATATAGCATTCTGATTCTGTGCTAAGATGTAACTAGCAAATGGTAACATGTTATAACATACTATATAAGAAAGATGATGCTTTCTTTTGTATGTCTCAGTGACAAGTTTATTATAGTAAAGTTGGTTACAAATTGGAAAGAGGTTTGTTTGGGCTCAGGCAGTGTTTCTGATTCTAGAGTAAGGAAATCTAAGTGCTTGAAATAGAAAGTATGATAATAAAGACAGTGTTATTTTCCTAAAAATTAGTGATTAATTAATATATTTCTCTGTAGGTTTAAAAAATATTTTAATTAGGTGTATTAACTTTTCAAATATTTATTGAGACTTTCATATTTGTGTAGCTTACTGTGGGTATGAAACAAAATAATATTTCTATTTACCTATAGAATATATTCAAAGGTAAATAGAGAAAGCTTCTTCATGACTTTCCTATTTAATAGAAAAACTCTGTTTTTTTTTTAAATTTCTTAGTTGTCAATGGACTTTATTTATTTATATGTGGTGCTGAGAATTGAACCTAGTACCTCACACATGCTAGGCAAGTGCTCTACCACTGTGCCACAACCCCAGCCCCTCTATGTTCTTTTTAGTGCTATAAATATTATATGAAAGTGGTATACATGGTGAGCTCTCTCTCTCTCTCTCTCTCTCACACACACACACACACACACGCACAAACACACACACAAACCCTTCTTTTACCCTTAATATTACAAAAAACCATAGCTATTAAATGCAAAGAAGCTTTGATCTGCCAGGTTAACCAGATAACATACGTGCAGCTTATTGAAATATTTAGACTATCTTATATAGGTTACTATTAGCCATGTTAACTGCAAACTGGTTGCTGTATTCTTTGACTGGGGGTCTAAACCTGGGCGGAAACTACAGTGGAGCAGAAAGCCTGGCCATCAGATTTCCACATCAATGGCTGCAGTGTGGTTGAGTCAGGTGCTTTAACTCTGGGATGTCCCTTGTTAGAAACCAGAATGTCCATGGAATAGTGAAGATTCTAAGCTTTCTCATGTGTGGCACCATTAATTACTAATAATAATGTTAGGAAAAGATACACATGAGCATTTACAAATCATAAACCATATCTGTTTTTCCATTTTTCTTAAAGAGAAACCTGCTCAAAGCAATACAGTGACCCTGGAGAGGGACATGAGGTTTTTTAGCCAGAGTTTCAGAGTTCCAGTGTGTTCTTCCAGTCCCATCTCTGCTTCTGTTGACTGTAGGTTCTTCTTGGAGCCTAATGCCTAGATCAGTGTTCCCTCCCCTCTTTCCTCTGGCAGTCACTGCCATGTCCCAGTGCCAGAGTCTGGTGCTGCTGCTCTCCACAGGCTGCTCCAGTCAGGCTGCATGAGGCCCTTTACCCAGATGCCTCTCATCCTGCTCTTTCTGTTATGTTTGCCCCCGGGGTGCCTTAGCCCTTTAGTTTAAACATGAGGAGGAGGGAGTATTCAGCCTCCACTAGGTTTCTGCAAGGCCTTGCTCTCAGATATTTGTATAAGGGCTGATGGGGTGGGGAGTAGATGTGTGAAAATGTGAACAAGGGCAATGTGAAGGAGGGAGGAGGGGATAAAAAAGAGAATGCAGCTGGGGTGTCTTTATTAGTGTCTGATATGGCTTCAGGGTCTGGGCCTGATTCCTTATTGGCTGCAAATCTCTCCTAGCTCTGAATCTTCTTATTTGTGGATTCCCCTCCACAGCCACTCCCAGTCATTTCAAAATCTTTGTCAATATAGGAGGAATTATTGAGTCCTTCTTATTTACAATGTTAAACATATTTTTTTCCCAAACTAACTTCTGATTTTTCCTAACAAATTTAAAAAGAAAGAAAAAAGGTGTTGCTTTGGAAGCCTCTCCAGCCCTAACTATGAGTAAATAAAAGGCTGGGTGAGCTGTGCAGGGGTCAGATTTAATGGGATTAGGGTGCTTGTTCAGGGTAACATTACACTAGCCTGGGGAATCCCGTTTGTCAGAAGGAGTGCATGTGCCATCCCAGTTACTTTCCCCACTGCGGGTGACTCTGTGTATAAAAGCTGGGCCATCTCTGGCCACCTGCCCTTACCTCAAGCCTATCCCTCTGCCAGAGTGCTCCTCCCGATGCTGATGGACAGCTTTGTTTCCTTTTCATTTCAGCTGCAGATGAAGATATCCTTGCTAAAGGAAAACAGTCCATCAAGAGTCAGGCTTTAGGAAATCAGAACTCAGAAAACGAGGTCCTCCTGGAAGGTGACGACGATACTCTATCATCCGTGGATGAGAAAGATTTAGAGAATCTTGCCGGTAATTCAGTGGTTATGCAGATATTTCAGCTGGGTCTGGGACAATGAGCATCTAATTACTTACTTTTTCAGCTGTGACCACGAGGACTACCAAGCTTACACCCACTATTACATTAATTAGAGATTGTTTTTGTTCTTCCCAGCACCCCATCTCCCACTTCATCTTCTACAATTTCTCCTTTATTTTTCTGTTCTATTCAGTCTCCTTACCCTCCTCATCTTTTTCTTTTATGTATAATTTTCACTGAAAAAGAAAAAAAGTTTAAAAAGCAGCTACAACAAAATTGCTTTGCCCATCCTATGGGAGTTACCAAATCTCTATAAAATGAAGGCTATAAGTGAAATTCTGCCAATTGTTTTATAAATAAAGCTTAGAGGCAGATGAGCTATTTACTTTGATATACAAGTCTTAGTGAACATACTGCATATACATTTAACTCACTCAAAAAATCAATTCCAAGAATGCCATGGCTGTTCATGGGGTTCACATATTTTGCTTGATGTAGAAATTTTGATTTGCACTCTGCAGATTCTCAGTTTTACTTCCCTTATGGGAAAAATTCTCTTGTTTAGCCTGAAATTTTAGTCATTCATTAAATGCCTTATTTTCTTTAATGCCTGTGGCTCTGTTCCTCGAGGAGGAAAGTATGCAAGACTCCACCATTTCTGTGGGTGAATTATGTATTAATGGAAGAATTACATATTCTTGCATTATCATGATTTTAAGATAATTCATTGAAAAGCTTTTATTTGGTTATATATCTGCAAACTGTGCTGTGATGCAACTTCATAATGAAAAACCAAAATAGAAATCGATTCATTGTCTCTAATGATGATATGCCTTTCTGTAAAGTGAAATAAAATTAATTTGAGTACACTGTTAAGGGATTTGGAGAGGGAATGGGGAAATGGATACTGCCATTCTCAAATATTTTCCTTCACATCCATTTACCCATTTTGTCCTTTATTTTGCCTCTATTCTTGCTACCAGTAATACATTCATACAGTAATAGAGGTGAAAGGGGAGTTTAATTATATAATCTTGACAATGGCAATAGGATTAAGAAGTAATCCACACTAATAAAGTGGTGTGGGTTAGAAATGAAGTGGAAATTGTCAGGGGTCTTCTGTAGGACCTAGGCTGCCCTAGCTCCTGCAGCTGTCTGCTTACCCTATAATTGAATGTCTAAGAGTGATTGAAAAAATGTTATTTCTTCTCAGGATTACATGCTAATGTACAGAGGGCAAAAGGAGACAGCAAAAGAACACATAGCTGCTTATTTCATCCATTTATAGGGATGAGCTTTGGGAAATCATGGCTGTTCTGCAGCTATCTGCTGCCCATCTGCAAACACAATGTATTTGTACATTGGGAATAGAGGGCAAAACGTGCTCTGATCTCTGCAGAGCATCCCTTCTATTGTCCTACTGGCACACATTAAGATTGATGTGAGATTAAGGACCATCACCCTTCTAACAATCGATGGAAATGTCAGTTCATCTGAATTTTGAAACACTTATTCACTCATTGATTACCTGAATAGGTGCACCTTGTTTATAGGCACTATATTAATTCAGAACTATAAATGCCAATCTTTTCTTTAGCAGTTTTCTTCTTCTATAGGAGTTGCACAATGATAAACTGATATAGAAATTCAAAGTCTTTCTGCATCTTTCTCTATATAAGTGTATATATATTACATAATTATTATTTTGGGTCCTTATTTTAGGTTTAAATTTAATATACTTTATGCTCTTCTATCTGTAGTGAATCTTTTGTTTTCAGTAGCAGTCTGATTTGTCTCTTTGATAAGCCCTGTGGAGATTTGATTATTCCAATAAAAATTCATTCACTTGGAAACCCACCCTCCAGCTGTTTACTCCCAATGTCCCTGAACTACACTAATATTAGATTTGGAAGCATTGAACAATATTTAACAGTGGAAAGGAAGGGTTAGGAAATAAGTATTTTTACCAGTCTTTCTCAGGGTAAAGTTGTTGCAGAAGAGGTTTTGTGTCAATCTGGCATAAAATTTTTTTCCAAGAATAAAGTTTATCAGAGAATTTCCCACTTATTAATAAGCTAGTGACCTTTTTTGTAGTCATGCCTCAGCCAAACTCTAAGCTCACCTCTGGCCTTGGAATCCTATTGAGGCTTCCTTTCTCCTGGTTGTTATTCCATGTTGTTTGATAGCCTGAGGCTTGTTTTATAAATGGAATGTAGATGCACTCATTTAGGCAGAGCTACCTTTTTGCCTAGAGATGAGACCAGAGCTTATCGCACTCCTTGTAAAGTAATTGTATCCTAGTTTACTGTTGTTATTAACTGCCTGTTATAAATCTTCTAGTATGAGAATCCTGACTTTGCATTTTTCAGAGGAAGATTTGGGATGGAAAGGATGTGAAAGTATAGAAGGAGTTAACAGGAATTTTGGTACTAGGCATTTTTGTACTTTTAATTCTTCAAAAAATTAATAAATTTTCTGGTCAAATTTAGTTTTTTGCAAAGTGTCATTCTAACTTATATGGCTCATCTTTTCCTCTTGGCAGGTCCTGTTAGCCTGAGCACACCAGCTCAGCTTGTGGCCCCCTCTGTTGTAGTAAAGGGCACTCTTTCTGTCACCTCCTCCGAACTCTATTTTGAGGTGGATGAAGAGGATCCCAACTTCAAGAAAATCGACCCCAAGGTGAGATGAAGAGGTGGTTTCATTTTTTCTTATTATAGGATGTGGGCTGCTGTTAGGTGAGATTAGCATTGGCAAAATCTCATGGGCTTAGTTTGAATTTCTTGCTGAATTAACTCTGTGTACATGTAAGGCAGTTTTCTTTTTTAGTTTGCTTCTTTTGCCATCTAGATTATTGAAGTTCATTTAGATTCAAAAACAGTTTTCACTTAATTGCATTTATCATTAGCTCTTTGGTGAGGGGGAAGCTCAGGGAACATTGTCTATAAATTTATTTTTGTTTGAATGGGTCTAGGGTGAATTAAGCTACAAAATTTAGTGAGATTGAAAGTGAAATTACTTTGTTTAGCTTTTATGTTTTCTGGATATAATACCAATATATCATTCTCCTTGCTTTGTCCCCATGACTTACTACTTTGTTGTGCATGCAGCAAGCCCGTTCTGCGTGTGTATCATACCTCTGTTTCCCATTACCTGTAGTAGATTTTACAAGGCACTGCATAATTTCCTATGTTTAAATGAAAATATAATTTCTCTTTTAAAATGTATTTCTGATTACTTTTCTGACTGCAGCAGCTTTAGTTTTACTAAGAAAGATTGTATTTCTTAACAGTCATAAAGCCAAAATTCCATTTATTTCTTGAAAGTAAATATTACAGTTTGCTCAGAGTTTCTTTAAAAATAAGGAAAATAAGGAACCTGTAGAAAGAGGCCTGGTTTGCATTTTTGTTTTACAGGCTGTGTGTGTGTTTGTGTGTGTACCTATATATTCTAAGTTTATTGGTTAGTGAGGGCTTTTGGTTTTGAAATCATATCTGAATTGTTAAACCTTAATGATTTGGAAGTATTTCAAAATAGCAGTTAATGAAAATGTTATAATTTTATTAAAAACTTTACAAACAAATAATTTCTCATCTTATGCATGTTTTTAGCACTTTATTTCCATCTTGCTGCCTGTATTAAAAGAGGACTTGGTAGACTGTATAACAAGGCCATGATGGAATGGATTGTTTCAAGCCAGATAATTCAGCTAATCCAATGTAAAGAAAACTTTTAAATTCTGAAATGATATCACTTAGAAAAATGTTCTACTTTGTTGCATGGCTGAAATATCTGGAAATGTGTTTTAATTTCTTTAGGAAGGGAAAGTTACCAAAATTATATAAACTCTTAGTTTCTGGTAGTTTGCAATATAAGAGAAGCTGAGATTTAATTCAGAACATTCTGTTATGATTTTGAACACACATGGGTTAAAGTCTAAAATCTGAATTAGTTTAAAGGTGTCTAATGAATTGTTTTCAAAATTAAAACCTCTACTGGTCTTTGAGATTAGATTCTTTGAAGTTATTTGCTCCTTTAGGGAAAGCTATAATTTTTTTTTCTCTCTTAATCCCATTCTGTACAGCGCCATTAAATTAAATTTTCTTTCTCTGTTGATTGTGAAATTCAGGATCTTTTGGCCCAATCATAGAAGTTGTCTTATACTACTGTCTTCTGCCTAATATCCCAGAAATCATACTCCTGCCAGTTCATATTCAAATGTTTTTTCAGCCAGTTATTGGAAGAATAATTTGATATTGCTTAGGCAATGATGCTTTAAGGTATTTTGTGAATTAAGAACATTTATTGCTGATGTGTTTTTCTTTAAAATTGTTTCCCCTGATATCTGCATAACAACAAAGAAAATATACTGAATTGGGGTATTTTTAGTTTTTTTCTTGTTAGGACTTCACTTTTTTATGGACCATTTGGAGGAAGCTCTGTATCCGATGCTGTACATACTTTTCTGAGTGGAAAAAAAAAAAGTCATTCTAAGATTGCATTTTTATCTTTTTAAAGAAACAATGTGCCCTTACATTATTTCATGCAGATAACCATTGCTTACTTTGAAAATGTTCTTAAAATTTAGAACATTTTACCCAGAGGATAAATTTGTTTTGTTATTTTAAAAAATTTGTGAGTGTTCTGAACTAGGGAGTTTGTTTTATATCTAAGGGGAGAGAGACCAGAAAAATAGATCTTATATACAAGGTTGGAGGTGATTTCAGAACTGATAAGATCAAAGTTTATATTTCTATCACAAGACTATCTTTACCAGGAAATATTTGCCAGGGAAACCTACAACTTAACTCTGTTCTATCAAGTGAACCAGACTTCAGACCCCTGAGGAGCTTCCTTGTGTTTTTCATCCATCTCTGCTATCCTGCTGCTCATCCCTTCATATACCACCTCCCCCACTCAAACTTCTTCCTCTCATCTTAAAATTGCTTTCTAAAATATTTTCCTCTTCATCTCTCATTCATTGATTTTTTTCAATAAATTAAAAACTAGGCTAGTTCCAAGAATAAATATTGGAGGAAAACATCTGACATATTCTGTACCTTTGCCTCATAGTAGCAAAGCTAATGGAATATATAGTTACCTCTAGCATAAAGAAGGCAAACCAATTCCTTTAGAATACTTTTTTATTGATTATTTTATATCCCAAACAGTTATTTCCTTGCATTAAAAATAAACCTTTGTTAAAGTTGAAACACTGAAATAAGTTTATTGGATTGTTATCTTAGAAAAGAAGAAAGAGGAGGATTTTCTATTTGTAAACTCTCAGAATATTTTTTCTTTGATCATAAAAATGGTATCAAGATCTTTTTGTTGAATTGTATATAAGCACGTTCAGAATGCTTCTTGAAATTTGATAAAATTATCATAGCTATGGCATTTAGCCCTAACCCATTTTAAGTTGAAGTAATTTATAAATCTGAATTGTTCATATTACCATTTGCTGGAGGAGAGGAATATTGCTGTAATCATTTTTATTATTTTTGGTGTGGTTAATTCATTTGTTAAGTTTTTATTATTCAAAAAGAGGACAAATGGTTGAAGGAAAAGTATCAACAGGCTTTGTTGACTATTCAGAAAAGGTCCATAAATATTTCCTTTCTATTGGATATTTTTTTTTAAAAAGCATGGCATAATAAAGCAAATCTCTTTATTTTTTATTGTGAAAATGTTTTTCCTATTTTGAAAATTAGGTTGAAAATCTATTTTTTCCAAGTATGAAATGTTACTTTTCATCTTAAAATCTGCAGAACAAATATATTAGAGTTGAGTAAAATTAATCTTTTTTTCTAAGTATTTCAATTAGAACTTTTGCAGTTAATTCTATAAAAGGTTACATTTTAAAATTTGCAAGTCAGAGTTCAAATGGAAGCGTCTTGCATTTAGTTCCTCAAGTTCACACACTTACATTGTAAATTAGAAAGTGATCTCACCTGCCTTCATTTAAGAACAATCCACAGTCAATTACAATGTAAAGTCATATTTTTATTACTATTTCCAACAAGACGTTTTAAGGTGAGGGTAGAGGTGCAAGAGAAGGAGGAGCACAATCTGACATTGGCACTGAGATACATTTAGCATCAGTAAAACTTTTTTAAAAGGGAATTTTACATATAGTTAAATAATTTTTTTCACTTGGTGACAACATTCAGGCAACCAAAAACAAAACAGAGAGAAAGGGAGGGGAAGTGGGGGGGGGATGTGTAAAGAAGGAAAAGGGGGGAACTACTATACATTGATTTGAAAATGTACCTTGGGTTTCATTTTGTGATGGCAAAGCCCGATTGCTTCTTTTATGTGATCTTTTAAATTCACATTGTTTGGAAGAAAATGATCACTTTTGTGCAAGAATGTGATTTTTTTTTTTTTTTTGGTTGGTTTGCTCTCTTTTGTTTACTTCTTAATTAACGAAGGTCTTCCGTCCGATTCCTGTTTTGTTTCGGGTGACTTTCATAAAAGTTTGTGTCCAGATTTTCCGTTCTTTATCGCTGAGTGATGGGTTGTGTGTGTGAGAGAGCACGCCCGTTTATGTGGCTTTTCAAACAGTCCCCAGCACCCTATAGTTTGTCCAGGCTTTTGGGATTGGTGAGGATTTCCCTGGCCAACCTCCAGGTCTGCTTGGCTGCGCTCTCCAGGGCCGAGTGTGGCTTGCCCTGAAAGAGGTCGAGGTTGGGCAGAAAGTAGTGCGGGCAGCGGCGGCATTGCAGGCAGGAGATGAGCTGCAGCAGGATGCCATTGAGCCGGTCGCCCAGGCATGCTTCGTCCCAGTCCGTTTCCCGCGGGTGTTTCTCGCACTCGTACAACAGCAGCGTCTTCATGTGATAGTTATTGAGTGGCTGGCCGGGCAGCTCCAGGTGGCGGTCCCGCAGCGTCTTGAGCACCGAGAGACACTTGTTTCGGCAGCCGCCCATCAGAAGGCGGTTTTCTGCCTCCCCGAACTGTAGCACCCACGCGTCGCTCTCAGCCGAGCTCTGCTTGCCGGTCAGCGAGTAGCACTCCTTGGAGAGCAAGTTGAACCCTTCGGCCTTGACCTCCGCCACCCGATTGGGGCCAGGCCAGGGGATGTGGGGCATAGGCCACTGTGCCGCGCTTCGAGGCCAGATCCCGGTACACTTGAACGCTGGCGTGATTTGTACCACATAGCGTTCCCTGATGCGCAGCTTGACCTCGCTGGTGTCCGCGATCATCTTGACCACATCCCGGTAGCTGCACTTGTCCACCGCCTGGGCGACTAGCGTCTGGAAACGGGAGCGGATCTTGCGCGCTGAGAGGTAGCCGGACGCCGTGATGAACTCGACCCAGAGAGACATGCTCCGCTTCCGCCCATCACTCAATTTGAGCACCGCGCAGCCGGGCAGCGAGCCGTCGTCCACAAAGTTGAAAACGCCCATCTGGTTTAGGTAGAGCACCACCTCGAATTCGGTGGGCGAGATGACCTCGAGCCCCTCATAGCGAGCATCGATCTCGCTCAGAGAGCTGATGAAGCGAGGCTCCTGCACCTCCACCTCCTTTAGCACATCGGAGACCACCTTACAGACCTCTCGGATGGTCTTGGCTATGGCCGCCTTGCGCGCTTGGCAACGCTCAGTATAGTACTTATTGAGCTGGTAAACCAGCTTGGCCTGAGCGGCGATCATGTTGGGGCACAGGTCCGGGCTATACACCGGCGTCTCGCAATACGTTGAGGGATCCAAGGCTCACGCACTGGTGGTGGCCCTGTGGCTTTCGAAAGAGGCGGTGCACTTCCCTTTAAGCCCCACTTTCACTGTGGCTCTCCACCTGGGCTGACCGGCTGATCCTATAGCCGGCTTGTTTTTTTTTTTTTTTTTCCCCTCTTCCCAAACCTTTTTGTCTTCTGCAGAAAATTAGAAAGATGATTTTTTGAAAAGAAAACTAGCTGCTGGGACTTTTTTTTCCTGCTTTTTCTTGATAAGTAAAATAAAGATGACCCGTGTGCAGGAGAGAGAGGGAAGCGGGCTGTGGTGAGAGAAAAATTAACGTTACCGAGAGGTTTGGCTTAGATGTCTGCAGTCGAAATTGCCCAGATATCTGGAAATGAAGTCATTTAAGTACCAGAGTAAATTTAAAATAAAAGCAAAATTCAGTGGTTCATTCTTAAAACTTCTCCCAAGCTGGTAGGACTTCTTCACTTACTGTAGGTGATGCCTTCCTCCTCACCCTCCCCCAAAAGGAAAGTGAGGGATGTAATTAATGTCCAGAGAGCAGGGAAGCGCAACTCTTTCCGCGGCACTCTCTGAGATTTGCAGAAGCTCCAACGTCTCAGCGTGTAGGTCTCCTCTCTTTTCTGGGGGTCGTGTTGTCGCAGTTTCCCTCTTTTCCTACTGGAGGCGTTGTTTGAATTGGGTTTGTTTGTTGTGGGTTCTTCCTGTCTTTCTCTAGGTGCAAACCGCTGGAAGTTGTTTGATATTCATTTCTGCTTCGTAATTTATACTTTTGGCCCAAACAAAATCTATTTTAGTGTGACGAAGTCGTTGCTTGCGTTGCATCTGGCGTGTAGTAGTAGCGATTCAGGGTTTTTCCTCTCCTCCTCTAGATTGCTTGTGCAGATTCCACTTTGAATCGTCTCTCCCTCCACCCCTCTGATATCTCTCCCCCTTTCTTCCTCCTCCCCCCACCCCGGACTCCGTGTTTCTCTCTCTCTCTCTCTCTCTCTCTCTCTCTCTCTCTCTCTCTCTCTCCTGGAGTTATTTAGTTTATGAATGGTCCCAGGGCCATCATGAGGGGGGTGGAGCTTCAGTTCCTACAATCCCTATCGGAGCTGTCAGTGCTTTAGCCAATCCGAGAGAGAAGACAGGCACGCTTGGCAAACGGTAGCAGCCACCAGTGCACTTGATAAAGAAAGAGGATAAAAAGAGAAGTAAGAAAATAGGAGATAATAGAAGTCAAATGCTCGCATACATTTTACAGTCCCCTGTTCTTTATCCTCTTATCAGTTGCAAAGAAGAAAAAGGGAGTGTATATAGAAGGGATTATCCGGAAGATGGCTGGGATAACGCAAGGGAGAGTAGCAGTGGTTCAGAAAGGTGTTTTTTTTTTTTTTTTTAATAATTTAAATAATTCAGCATTGTGCAGGGGAAGATGTGCAAACTCTTAACAAAATTACTTTGGCTTGAAGGCAAATGGGAGGAGGAAGGGGAACTTGGGAAAGGACCTAATTTTTGTGAGTGTTTTTCCCCATCCTGTGAAGTCTTCCTCCTCTTCTCTCCTCCCATTGTTGCCAAGAGCCAGAGCAGTCGCTGTATATGTACCAGTGGGGGGTGGAGAGGATATCTGGTGAGGGTTTATAACTATAAATCTCTTGTTAGTAATTTCCATATGCTGTTGAAAAACTGGGCGAGACAAAAACAAGTCTTTGATAATTCTTTTATCATTGATTCAGATATAGCAAATATTATTATTTATCATTACAAGAACTAACCGGTTACTAGAGAGAAAATAAGTCATGAGAAATAGTGCAAATTTCTGTAGTAACATTTGGTAGCATATAAGTTAAAATAAGCTTTCAAAATTGTATCAAGATAAATGAAAATGAAGGGGAGTAGATGTTGGCCTGAATTAAAGTTTTCTTAATATGTTATGTTGTAAACCTAATTTTGGGTATACTTTCAGGCAGTACAGAGTTTTATTTCTAAAATGATTTTATTTTCATAATTGACTCTTGCTCTTAAAAGACTTGACTGCTACAAAAATCTATGCCTGTCCTGTTATTGATCGCACAGATGGCTTCTCTCCTCCCTTGGCATTTCAGTGAAACTCATGCATGTGCCTTCAGTGAGTGTATTATCCTTTACAAGAAGTATTCACAGTAGCCTTTTAGACCTTTTGAGTGAGGAAAAAGCTGTAACATTGTTTCTGGTTTACTGAACTGTCTTTGAACTTAAGGTGTCTAGATTCCGAGTTATTTTAACACTCTTGGGTAGATGGGACTTTTATTTGATTCGGGAGATGATACTCCAGTCTGGATTATGTGCTACAAATAAAAATCTGTGGCGCCGTTAAGGTGAGGTAAAACCCATTAATGTGGCTTTTGCAGAATCTCCAGGAAATTCTCCACTTGCTGTCTTTAAAGTCCGACCAGGTCAACTTGAATTCGGTTGCACAGGGGAAGTTAATTCTCTCCATCTTGTTGGTGTCAGATCCTTGGACTTCTTGGGTTTTCCTTACATCTTTGGTACGGACCGCTGGTGGCTTGTCCTCTCGCATTGCCAAAATCTCTGTCTAAAGAATATTTGCCTTTTTTCTTTTTTAATCAAGCCTGATTTATTCCTTAGGGTCATATTCAGTGGCGAGGAATTGGGAAGAAGAGAACAGTCGAAAGTAAGCTCGGTAAAACTCTGGGACTCAGAGCTTTAGACAACTTCCGTGGAGTGGCCCAGACTCGGGGCGGCCGCGGGCTCCAGCCTTCGGGAGCAGCTCGCGTCCCGGGACGCTTGCTGCTGAGGGATGGAGAGCGGCGGCGGCGCTCGGGTTCGCGCGTGGGGAAGCCCAGGCTCAGTTGGTAACTTGGCTCTTCCTCCCCGGGTGGCGTCGGGCTCTGGGATTCTGTGGGGCAGGAGGAGCACTTTGCCGCGGGGAGCTGCGTGACCAGCTGGGGAGGATCCTTAGCAACTTCTTCCGAGGGCAGTTTTGGGGCGGAGACTGGTGGTGGGGCTGGCGGGTGCGGAGCAGTCCCTTCCCGTCTTCGAGGTGGCGNCGCCGCGGCCTGACGCCCCGCTCCTCCTCTGCCCCAGGCTGTGTCAAGCATGACTAAGTTTTGTCGCACCCTTGTCCCCGGGTTTCTCCACTTTTACTTACAGAGGCTGAAGGATGATAAAACGTTACAAATGTTTTGATTTAAAAACAATTCATTACCAATTTACCCTGTCTAAGGTAGATGCTCTAGTAAATAATAAATCAGTTAAACAAAGGCGACTTAAATTTATTGCCGGGGTACTAATTAGAAACATCATTCGAGCAATAAACTTAAACACTTCCAGCAAATAATCCTGCCCCCACCCCCAGCTCACTCGCGGCGGCCTCAGCCCCCGAGCAGCTTCAGCTGTGGGTTTAGGCTCCTCTTTTCCTCTGGTTGAATAATTGAAGGGGGAAACGGTATCCGAGAGGCTATAATTGAAGAGCCCCCGTCACCTCCGCTTTTATGTATGTTAGTATAGAAGTCCATCAGCAGCTTCTTGATGGTGTATTAAAACGAAGTGGCAGCCCCTTCTGCAGGAGATATGGTATTCTATTAAAGGAGACCGAGGGAGAGGAGCAAACTCCAGAGGCTAAAAGCCACTTCAAGTCTTCAGACCGATTGATCTGTATTCTCTTGTTATAATCCGTCTCATCATACTTGAGTTAATGAGGCAAAGGAGGGGGAGCGAAATCTGATGGTCCTTGACAAATTCATTAGGAAGGCTGCAGGACGTTTTATTTGACTGTTAAACATCTTGTTTGTTTGGTTTAGGCAGTGCCAACATCAGCATGCTTCTGCCCAGAGCTGTGGTGTTGGGCAGGCTTCGAGGCAGTCCTAAAAAGGGAAGGACATCAGCCAGTGATTTGATTTTTTGTGTGTTTGGTATAGCGGTGAGCCCAAGAACCTGAAGATCCTCTGGACTTTACCTTTTCCTCATTACATTTATTTTATAAGAACATAGATGATAATTCTGAGGTGGGCGTGGTTTTAGTTACTATAAACTAGAATATGTGTATGTTTGAAACTGTAGTCTTAAAATTTCCCAGTTTCTTAAAAAAGTTGTCAGGTTATGTGAATACTGAGAAATGTGAGTGTTTTAAGTTCCAGAAAAGTAGTCAGTTTTCTCATTGCATTCTGTTTGTGCTTGATCATGATTAAGCTCTGATTAATTGGATTTCCTCTTTAATTGAAACTTTTATGCATATAGAGACTCGCAAGTAAAAACAAAACTATTTATATAAATACATTTTCAAAAGAAATTTGGTATGTTTGAACTTGAGGGACTTTATTTAAAAGTATAATCAGGACTAGGTACTCTCATGCTAAAATATGGTGATGAGTTGACAGAACACTTAGAAACTGAAATACCTCTAACTGAAGAATAATTGAAAATAGGATAGAATGCTAATCTTGCAATATTTTTGTATGATAATAAATAAGTAGGACCTAATTTTTCTCAAAAAGTAGTACATAATCCAATTGTGAAACGTTCTTCCCTAGGGAATTCAGTTATATTTCCCTTTAGCATGGACTTAACCAGCTTCAGTTTAAGTGCTTTGAGAAAGAATGCTGCCCTCCATGTATTGGAAAACAGTATGGGAAAAGAAAGAAAGCTAATGCCCTTTGCATGTCATCTTTATACATTCCTGCATTGCTGATGAAGCTTGTACTGCTGCAGGGAATGTATGGATTTAAAAAGAAATGATTCAGTAGTTTGTACTATATTTCTCAGAAGCAAAACCAAACTAATGGATGAAGTCAGTGCTGCTGTACCTCTGACAGTTGTAATCCTGTTTATGTTTCCTGAGAATACAGAATCCTTAACTGTTTTATTTGAGCTGATCTTTACTTAGTAATGTATTTACTAAGTTAAATGTCATTACATTTTATGCTTTATCAGATTAGTGAGACTTAAAATGTATCTATTATTCTATTTGTAGAAATAATAAACTATTTCAATAATTTCTTCTAAGAAGTACACAGATTTTAGATTATATAATCTTGTTTTCCAGGAAACATTTTAGAAGCATTCAAAAAATTAAATTACTGACTTAAAAACTCCTCTCTGAAGGATTTATGCCTTTTAGAAAAAACAAAGGACCACATGCTTACCTGTATATGTTTTTATTCTCTGAAATCTAACTTTGAAACATTTGTGAAGTTGCTAAATTTTTGTTCCTACATACTTACTTAATCAAAGTAATTATAAAAATGCTTTGTTTTTAAAAGAAAATGGGAGGGTCAATATAAATTGGGAGATGAAATATTATTAAGTTCTTTGAATTTAAGAACTAGCACAGTCAGTAATAATAGAAAGAAAAGTAAATAACCTGAACATTAGTTGTTAGTGAATTAGATGAAATTTTGTTGAAGTAATTTTATTTAAATAGATGTAAGTTTTAATTATTGTCAATATTATACTCTTCACATTATATTAAAAGTCAAAATAAAACTACATTCTATTTTTATTACTGTCAATTCTGTCAACAGATCTAATTTTCCCAAACTCTGAAGTATCACAGAAATTGTTTAATTAAGCTATTGATAATTATTATTATGGAATCAATATAGAGTAGCCAGTAGTTGAAAATTAGCCTTTAAGAGTTCATCATTGTGCCTTTTAATAATTTTAAATTGTCAAGTATGCTGTTGTAACAAGGTTTTTCCTCCTCCCTCACAATGTAGCTTTTAAAAAATAAAATTAAAACTTTGGTAACCCAAAGGTGTTTTTATTGAACAGTTTGAACTTAAGATAATGATATGTCAGGTGAAAGTAATAGCTTTAACTTTTCATAGTAAGCCTATCAAACTTCACTGGAAAATGCAACTCTTTTATGTACTTTTGACTAGCGTTGTTTTGTGGACATTTGAAGTTTATTTGAATTACCATAGATGCTATTGTATGTATGATTAGTGATATTTGCCTGTAATTAGACTTTTACATGTATAATTTTTATATTATTAAGTAGGATGAGAAAGTTGAAAGTATGTATTATTTTCCCTCAAGTTAAATAAACATTTGTCTGAATGAGTACTCTATCAAACTATACAAAATCACATTTCACTAGAATATATAATAATCGAGTAAGAAACTTATGCTCAGGAAAATGGAAGTAAGTAGCTTTTAGCCTGACTGAAAAAGATGCCATTGTATAGCTGAACTAGGGCATAGATATTAAAGAACATCTAAGTTAATTTAGCAGGTATTTTTCAAAAGGTGTTCTGTTGAACTTGCTTTATTTTCATTTATTTTAGTATATGTATTTTGGCATTACCAAGAATGATTTAGCTTTTTCCCATTTTAAATATACATATTTTGAATTGTAGCAATTACGTTCTTTTATTTCCGTTTATAAGCACGGAAATAACTTGTTCTGGAAAGTTAGAATAAGGTTCGTGTTTTGTCTTCTCCTCTTTCTTTCTTTCACAATTTGAACTTATTAGTATACTATGAGGTGAGAATTTTTCTTTACCTGCCAAGTAATTTTGGATTTTGTGACTTTTGGCTTTCTCTGTATAATCTTCAGATGAAAGGGTGCATTTATTGGAGACAACACTTAACTATTTAAGGGATAGTTATGTAATACTTGGATTATTCTATGTATTTCTTCTACCTAGAAAACCAAATTATGCTGGTCTTTAATATAACTTACAGAAGATGGACAGGAAAGCAGGATTGATCAAATACTGAATTTAATGCTAAAGAAAGTCAAAATTTAGTTGAGAGAAGGTGTTTGTTTCATTTTGTTTATGAAGAAGGTGTTGCATTTTGTTTATGAAAATACTACTGTAGACTTAGATAGTGTACGGTATGTGATCTTAAAGCCATGCTGCAATCTCTTGCAACCAGTGCCGGACATTGATGAAACAGATGAATGAGATTAGTGATGTAGATTATGCTAGTACTAAGCTATACTCAGTTCAAAATGTAAGATTTGAAAGTATGCACTGTGTTTCTTTGAGGTCATGAGATACTTTGTGAACCTATGTTTAAAATTGTTAGTTAAGCATACCTTATGGCTAGATTTTTGTTTTTTTAAAATATACTTTAGGAAAACCAGTCATTTAAAATATTTCAGTTTATTTTAAATACATTGATTTGGCAGCACTCCATCTATATTATTATTTGTAGTAGTAGTACTTTGGCATCAATCTTCTGCTAAGATTACAGGAAATTTTAAATGGATATTGTGTTGTTTTTAATGCAAATGTTAAAAATCTTGCCTGTTTCTTCCTTCAAATGTTGTTAATTAGAATAAAAATGATGTGCAGAGAGGGTTTCTCTTATCCCTTCTTATTCCTTGTAGTGATTAAGCAGCAACAACAAAATCCTTCACTGGCTGTAATCTATGTATAGAAGACATCTGTATAGTATAAATTAAATAATAGTTGAAGGTCTAAGGAATGGAAACTTTTCCCTTAACCATCTTAAATAAAGCAAGGATATAAAACAGCTGTCTTGGCCTATGATATCAAGGTTCTGTCAGTCTGTTTCTTTTCTGAATTTTCCCTTTCTATCTTTCCTCATTATCTTTGGATCCTAAAGAGTCATTCTCTTTATTTTCTGACTGGTTTTGTCTGTAGACAAAAATCTAAGTTAGCAGGTTTAAATCAATCTAGATAGAGTGGAAAATCTTTGATCTATGGCTATGACTGCTTCCAAATGATTTGCTTGCTGGGACCAGACACTATCCATGCCCTTTCACTCTGCTATCAGCTAGGTACACACAAAGGACCTGCAAGCCTTCCAGATGCATAGTTAATCATCATATTAGGTCAGCAAAGGGTTCTAGCCATACTTAACTTAGTCTTCTATTTCTAATAGTTATGTGTTCTCTAGGAACTTCTTGTTAAATGTTCTACAAATTATCATTTTCTACATAGTCAAAACTTTCTGCAAATTATAGAATCAATTTAAAATGAATGGCATAAATCTACATATTTTCCTTAAATATAAGATTGTTGCTGTCATGTAGCTTATAGAGGGAGACATTGCAAAAGTATCAATAAAGAACATCAATCCAGGGAGCAAAAGCCCTGAAATTTGGTCCTGATGTGACTGTTTGGGTAACCTTGATAAAGTCATGCTCTTAACTAGTTATTTTTTAAATTGTTAAATGAGAGGTTTGGACTAAGCAATCTCTTGGTGTTTTCTAGATACAAAAGTCTAAAATTTTCTACCATAATATAACTAAAATTATTGTTAACAACAAGTTTATTTCTATCAGAAATCTTCTGGGAAAGTTTAGACTTTCAGTGCTGCTTTAACATAGGTATATAAAAGTATTTAACATCATAAAAATCATTGGTAACAATAAGCTTACAGATATTTTAGACTCAGAAAAAATAGCACATTGTACATTGGAGACAGCTGGGAGGGACAACAAAGCAACTTGGAAGACATTCAAAGAGTATATTAATTCTTGATAGGAATTGGACCTTAGAATTATTGAAATAAAATATCATGTATATTCTTGTATACATATAAAAAGTAATATGTATTTAAAGTGTGGACAAGGTTAGGAGGCACTTTTCTTTCTTAAGGTCTGGACAAGGTTACCAGGTGCTTTTCTCTTTCCTAAAATGTTGAATGGACACTCAACATCTTGGGCATTTTCATGAATATTGGGTAGTCTGTAAATATTTGTTCTTGAAAGCAAAGGAAGTTGCAAGTTAACAATTAAGTTAAAAATTTTTTAAAAATCTTGTCCTTAGAAAAATGGTATTGGTCTTAGCAACTGTGATATTACTGAATTCATATTGTACTAAGAGATAGGTCCAAGCTGGAAAATGGTCCACAAAACATGAGTCACTAAAGAAAGGAAAGTTTTATTCTACTTTCAAATGCTTTTCACTTGTTTTCATCAGAAGATCTGACAAGCATAAAAGTGTTAACATCTTTTATTTTACAGATGTTCTTAATTTTCCCTCACACTATAAAAGATGCTATACCAGAGTAGCATGGTAGGAAATAATTTCAACACCTCTTTTCACTTATATGATACTTACTATTTGTCTAAACTTGTGAATATTTTTGGAGGGAAAGAAGTGAGGCAGAAAAAGATAACACATTGAGGTCTAATTACTCTCATTTTGAGACATAGATCAGTTGATCTATCTGCTGCATTATAAATTCTCTCTAAAATAGCCTGCTATTTGGCATAGTTGAGTTACTTTGACTTTTGAAAGTGCCTGATCAATGCAGTTAGGAGTGCCAGGTGACCACCAAGAGAGTTGTTGATGGACACTCTGTGGGTTTGCAAAGTGCAAACCTAAAAGACTGAGAGATGAGAAATGCATTGCTATTTGTGAATTTATGTTTTATCTTACTTCACTTGAAAATTTATGAGTAGTGTGGCTTAAGGGTGCTGGAGTTGTGTGTTCCAGGGCTTGCCCCTACTGATAACACCCTTGTTGGCGTGAAAGTGCAATGCAAATTATGACAGTTACAACCTTCTGTTTTGTTTAACCTGTCAGTAGATTTCCTGGCTCAGTGCTGAGGGCAATGGTGTGTTCAGCTAGTCCATATTCACCTAAACTTAAAAGGTCAGGTTTCTACAGGCAAGCCTAGTCAAAGCCTAATTGATGAGGAGGGCAGGGAGACAGAATTTACTGTTCTGTTGGCTAGTTTCATATCGTTAGGTTGTCCTGAAAGCATCAGGCAGTCACAGCCCCTTTCATGTAAGTGCTGACCCTAGACAGGAGCTGACAATCAAAGGAGGCAGCCACAGGAACCAGTGCAAGTAGGCTATTGATTTTTCAGTTAGGTCTAAGTAGTTTGTAGTATGGGTAATGGGTGACAGAGGCAGGTATGTCATTATCAATGAGCTTGAGAACAGTAGCGACAACCCTCCCTCATATTTCCTTCAGTACTGACAGTATGCATCCAGAGGCGGTCAATAAATCGCCCAACCTTTAACTGACAAGTGACTTGGAGGTTTAGGTTGAGGGGTAGAAGTTATAGAGCTAAACTTCTCTACTTGAACATGTACTAGATCTAGCAATGGAGTTAGTAATTATATTGTAACTTTTTGAAGTTTTGATTTGGATAAGGCTGTGCAACTCTGAAAATGAGAACTTAATTTGAAGCATTTTCAAATTTAAGAAAAAAACTTAGTTAAATAAAGATATAAATGAGACAGTTATTTGTAAACGTACTCTTAAAAGATTCTTTTTTTAAAAAGATTTTTTTTTAAAGAGAGAGAGAGAGAGAGAGAGAGAGAGAGAGAATTTCAATATTTATTTTTCAGTTTTCAGCGGATACAACATCTTTGTTTGTATGTGGTGCTAAGGATCAAACCCGGGACGCACGCATGCCACGCGAGTGTGCTACCCCTTGAGCCACATCCCCAGCCCCTTAAAAGATTCTTAAATTAGGTTACTATGATATCATTTTGCTTTTATTTTAGGATAGCTCTTTATTTAATCTTAGATATTCCTGTTTTAAAATTTAAGTTATTAGAAATCCATTTAAATTCCTAGTTTCTTCTAAAATGGTTTAACCTCAGACCATTTTTAAATAGGGCAAACAAATAAATAAAGCAACTTGAACCATTTGTACATGCAATCAGGCAGTTGCTATTCGATCTTCAAATTTGTTTTATATTATTTTTCACAGGAAAATAATCAGAAATAGATCACTTAAAACTTGATTAATCACGGTTAATTCTGAATTTAAGAAGAAATAGTCTGATTTTTCCTTTAAAACATTTTATGTGAATATTTACATTTTTAAAGACAATTTATGTTCATGTGAACACAGAAGTATGATGGGTTTTGAGTTAAACTATATTTGTTCTAAAAGGGACAAAAATAATTTTGAGATACCTAAAATTTAAACCAATCTCTATTTTGTTACAATACATTAGTAATATAAAGAGAAGATAATATTTATAACTAGAAATGGGAGTTTGGGTTGTACCAGGATCCTTGCAAACTATCACATGCTTACATTTTTTTTTTTTTACAAACTTTAAACAAATTGAAATAAAACAGAAAAGTAAATGTTTTAAAATCTTCCTTAAATAACTTATCGTTATGATATCTTGTTTAACTCTGTGATATTGTACAGAACCAAACTTTAAGTCTGTGGTATCATCTAGCTGTGGAGTACCCTGTGTGGCTACATGAATCATTTCCACTTGTCCAATGCAACAAAAATCCCCTTTTCAAAAAATACTAACTAGCAGGTTAATGCACAGTGGAGGCATGAATGCTTAAGTATTTTCTTAAGTTTACAGTGGCATGTCTGTGTGAATGTTCCCGTCTTGTTTGTTAAGAGATAGAGAATACAGAATTGAAATATAGTGAAATATGGCTACTATGAGTGTTGTTTTTAAAAAGCCTTGAGATTCTGTAATTAACATTCAAGGAAGTCTTGGTTGAATCACTTGAATTGTTCACCTTTTGAGGTTTAGAGATTGTTAAAGCAATATTCCTTTCATGATCATTATTTTTCTTCTGCTCTTTGTTAATCCTCGGCTTAATCTGTGTTTTTCTGTTGCATTAAATAGAAGATTTAACCTGAGAATCTTGCAACCTTTATATCATTAGCTATATTATAGGTAGAACTTCTTTTGCTTCATTTGTTATCTTTCCTGAATACATTGCTTTTTCAGAAATGAAAAAAAAAAGCTGCAGAAAGGGGGACAAATTAAATTTTCATGAAAGAAAATCCTAATCAGCAGTGACAGTGTAAGAGAAAGATGATTGCCACTTGGTCATTGTGGAGAGGCACTTAGATTTGGTGTCAGTGCTTCTGTTAATGATGACTAATGTCTTTCTTGGAGCAAGTGCATGCTCAAACATACTGCTACAATCTAGAGAGAGAGAGAGCGCTCAGCAATAGCCACCAATAAGCAAAAGCATTAGGTATCCTAAAACAAAGACTTCTTAATGCAGTCAATTTGGCAGTTTCTTGTTAGAAAATGCTAACATAATTCTAAGGCATTAAACCACAGATGAAAAGCTATTTTATGTTTTATACCAAGAGATACTGTTTTTAGATTAAAATGTAAATAATGAAGGAATGTTAATAAGCTGTACTCTATTTTTGTCACTTACAGACATGGGCACATATATTGCATTGAACAGAATCACATGTGTTAAACTTTTAAGCAGCAAACTTAGAGCAGATTTTTTTCATACCACCTTGCTGTCTCTCATGCAGATGCTATATGCTTTCAAGAAGAGAATGAATGACTCAAAAGATTTTTTTAAGATCTTTTAATCTTAAATATATTGCTTACAAGAAGAAGATGACATGTGTTCTTTCTTCAGCTTTCCCGCAAAGTGTAAGGCCTTTCAGAAGGGCATTTGCAATGCTTGTCATATTTTTTCATATACATCTTATTGGTCTGACATGTCTCGAGAACCATGAGAACACAGATGTCATTGCATTCAGACAACACTAATTACTCTGGGATTTTTGCAGCCTCAGTGCCTGCATGTAACTGTCGATTATGATTGTTCATACAGCCTACAGTGGGGAACACTTTGCACATGAAAATGGTGAGACACAAAAATAGCGAGACAGGCCTTGTAGTCCCCTATTGTTCTCCCAAAGAACTTGGAAGAAAAAAAAATCCTGACACATCAATTTCATTCAGCATTTTACATTGGAACCATGTTTTAGCAACATTTTCTTTTCTGAAGTGAGTGTGTTAAGCTTTTAGTGTTCAGTGAAATCTATTATCCATCTGTTCTTTAACCTTCTTGAACAATCTTCCACATTACTTTGTCTTCAAGCTTCATGGGAAATTTCTTTATGTAGCTTATAGTTTGAAAGAAACGCTAATTGTGGTATGAGTCTTTAGAAAGTGACAGTGAAAAACAATAAATATGTATGATGTGTTCTTTTGGTGTGCAATTTAATGTTTAATGAGAAGCTGCAGCAAATATGGTTAGTCTTGATTTAGATAAGTGCAATCATCTTAATGCTTTTAACACAGGTCAGTTCTTTTCTTTGTTTAATTTTCTCTAACATTCTAGATTTTATTTGATGATTCATGGTGTTAAGGTGATTTTGTAATAGCAGAGGTCAAACAGTGGTCAGATCTGGGTCCTCACTTAATTGTGAAAACCAAATACATGTTTTGATAAAAAGCATAATCTGTGTTAATTACCGATTGGAAAATAAAAAGCTCCAATAATGTAACTTCATATGCTGATGAAGCAAAATTGAAGCAGCTTGATCAAAGATGTATGATGAGATAAAACTGCAGTCTCTGCTGTACAGTTATAGTAATTATGACTAATGAACCGTCCAGTCTGGATGAAATGGCATGCCCACAGGGACCGTGTCCAATCAGTTGTGACTTATGCAAGCTGAACAAACCATTGATGGGATTCCAGATTCTATATCCTAAGAAGTATACTCTTTATTATTAATATTGCTTTTACTTAGGTGATTTAAAGTGATTGGAAGTTATCTAAATTTTGTTAATTGTAGAATATAATTCTTTTTTTATGCATGTATAAAAAAGTTGAGCATATATTTATTGTGACCTCTGCTTTACCTCTTATTTCTTAAACACACCGAAGTCACTATTCTGTACTATTGTGTGGCTACCTGTTTGACCTTCCAATGTTTTACCTCTGAAGTCTCCATGTTTTAGAGCTATTGTTTGGTTTTGTCAGGGTGTATTATTCACTAACCAGATATTGGGAGAAATGCTTCTGCAATAATAATAGCATATAGGAAACTTGAATTATGTGGCAAACACTGTGCTAAGTGTCATACCTGTTATTAACTTATAAAGTCTTACAACACCCCTTTGAAGTGAGTACTACCTATATGTCATCATTTTATAAATGAAAAAATGGAGATGTGGGAAGGTTGAGTAAGTTGACCAATGTTACATGCTTTTATAAATCTTGGATTGCCTTGTGTGGGTTTGTCATATTCCTCTGATCCACCCACATCTAATTTTGAGTTATCCTCACTTTTCCTTTTTTTCAGCCAGTAATAAATTTTGTTTCCTGGCATTTGATAGAATTGTAGAATATTATAAAACTGAGAGCTTAGGCACAAGTCTAGAGGTTTAGTTTTACAGGTTCCTAAATTCTAGTTAGGTTTTTGAGGTCCTCCATGCTTTCATTCAACAAAATTTAAGTTGCTAGGGCTTTCAGGATGGAGTTTAGGAATGCATGCTTTTTATATGTATATAGGTCTAAAATCTAAGAACTGTATAAACTGGATGCAATCGAAACTGTAATTTAAATTGTAGTGATATAACAAGCTACCTTTATCAGAAAGGTTAACTTTCTTCTGGGATTATCTATGTTAACATTTTCCCACCAAACCAGTTATAGTCCTCATCATAATGTTTTATTATTCCTAGAACTTTATACACTACCTGCTAGGTAGTAGGTTTTCGATAAATATTTGGGAGAAGAGGGCAGGAATTAAAGTTCTTTAAAGTTTAATCTTTAAAGGTTAAAAAATTTGAGGGGCTGTAGCTGTAGCTCAGTGGTAGAGTGCCTGCCTAGCATGCTGGGGCACTGTGTTAGATCCTCAGCACCACATAAAAATAAACAAATAAAATAAAGGCATTCTGTCCATCTACAACTACAAAAAAAAATTTAAAAACACTGATGATTTTGTAAAATACATGCTTATATTGTAGTTCTCTTGCTAGTTTTTCACTTAGAAGAATAGAATGAAACACATTATCATGTGTCATTACACTTTGAAATCCTTAAAACTCTACCTATTCTACTTTGTTGCTCACTGACCCCCAGCTCGGCTCCAGAGAGCACCTTAAATTGATATTCCAGGTATCAGTTCTCTCAAGCAGTTCCCAGCTTTATGTTGTAGTTTTTGTTGTCTCCTATATCTTATTATCCATGTAGTCCTTTCTAATTATTAACTTACTGATATGAAAAGTTGTTGGAAGGGAGGTGACTTATTTACTTTGTGGCATTACAGGACTAGTACATAGTCATGCTTAATAAATAAATGTATTTCATACCAATAGGCAAATTTGATGTCCTCCTCTTTGCTGGAGATTTCTATCACCAAGGTCAAATTTTCAATGTGAGATTTCTAGAAATCATATTTCAAAAGCCTTTCAAAACTCACCTGAAATGAGATGATCACCATACTGCCTACTGGATTCTTATTCTGTGCCAGACACTATGCTAAGCACCTTAATTGTCCTAATCCTTTCAAGAAATCCATGATGAATTATATCCTATTATTATCCCTATCTATGTAGAAACCAAGGCAGAGATATTAAATAGCTTGTTTCATTCTAAAGCTAAGAAACAACAGAGCATGACTTGCAAAGATGCTGACAGTTTATTTTAAAGCTCTCACATTTTTCTCTATGTCCTGGCAATGCCATTCTGTTTTTCTTAAAATGTTCTTTCTTCATTTGTCTATGACAGTTTCTTAAGTTCTGCTTTCCCATGACTTAAATGGTATCCATGGCACACCTGCCTTTCCTTGTCTTCACAACAATCTCCAAAGCCCTCTTTTTTTCCCATTAATTTTCCTAAGAGAAGGCTAGAACTCCAGTATCTTACTCTGAAATTTTATAACATGATCAGATGATGTAGATATGTAGAGATCTGTGACTTGTGTTGTTTTTGTTTTTGAAATATGTAGATGACCAAGTAATGTTGTAATTATCATTTAGGGATGTTTTAAGGAAATCGTTGTGGGTTAGCAGATTTCTAAAGCAAATTATAGCAAATCACTGGGAAAATATTTGAAATTTAATTCTGGTTTTGAAGTGATGGGTAGTTATATCCATGGCTGTCTATAAAAGATGGAAATGGAGTTAATAAAATGCTGCATATTTTATACTTAAGAAACATTGAGCCTTATTATGAGTCTTTACATAAAACTGAATCCACTGTGTTATCAAAGAGGAAATACTTTACCAAATATAGTAAGCTCTCAGAAATAAACTGACACCAATTTCAGTTTTCTTTGTCGATTTCAGCTTTTACTTGGAGTTGATGATACTGTTTCATAAGTACTGAAATATTTTCCATGTGCATTTTACAAAATCATTTGTGTATTTTGATGGCAGGTATTTAGTTGTGCAAGTTCTTGCTCACTCAATAAAGACCAGTTTATATTTAGCTAGAAATATTGTCATGGTCAATACCATTTGTATTAGTGAAAACATTTTAATCTGATTTCAGTAACCATTATTGACCTTCCTTTAACTTTTAAGATGAAAATTAATTAATTTTTCCAAATAGTTTAATTGGAAATATTTAATTAGAAAAAGTCTAATAAGGTGCTAAAATAATTTGATATTTTGAAATCAGCCTTTATTTCATATTGTTTTTATTAATTTATGTGTTATATTCATTCATGTTTTCTCTTATAATTTTGACTCTTTTTGATATAATTTAGGTATTATTATAATTTGATTTTCAGAGCCCATGAAAGTACCATGTGATTCTTCCTTGGTACTTTTCTTATAGGAGAATTAAAATTGAGGATTTCTGTAGCTAATACATTAATTATATTTTAAGTAATTCAAGAGATGCAGTTTGAAATGAAAAAAGGCAACAAACTTATGGCCATGGCATGAATTTACATAAATTAAACTTATATTTAAGATAAAACTTGAAGATAATAAATAAAAGATGAAAAATAGCTAAAGAATATGAATAGTAGCTTTTGAGGATTTTAATTTATTTTTATTGTTTTTATATTTATTCAGTAGATTTGTATATATTTACATGTAAATAAATGTATTTCATACCATATATGTTAGTAATTTTTAGGTTGTATCACTTTGTTTCTTAAGTCTTTTATGTATTAAAGAAGTAAGTCAGCATTGCATTTTATCTCTTATACTTTACCCTGGATGTTTTTAGCTGGAATTACCAGGAGAGTTGTCATATTTAAGGAAAAATAATATTTCTGTAGTGTGCATACTACTTTTTTGTAGTTTTGTGTGTGATCAATATAAAAAAATTAAAGAGAGTCTTATATAATATTTCTTCCTTGGAATATGACACTAATATTCGTAAGTCTTATTGTTAGATTGCAGAGGTCTATATTTGGGCTTATATACAAATTTGTCATAAGACTAAAAATTTATTTCAAAATAAACAATTCTGGGCAATATGGAAATAAGTATGAATATGACATAATTTTGACATCTAGTACTCCTTAGTCTAATAATGTTTGTACTGTTTTAGTATTTGAAGACCTTTAATGTCTTGATGCAGGTAAGTTTTAAGAAAATATACTGTAAATAAGTGTTGTTATTATCTGTTCTGATAATATACATAACTTGGCTTTGTTTCGGTCTTTCTACTTCCTTTTTCATATCAGGATGTTCCAAGCTTATTTTTTCCCTGTTCTATAAACAGTTACTGAGGATATATGGGGGGAAGTTGCCTATGTATAGGGAAAATGAACATATAGTTATATTGCCATTTATCATAGCTGCCTATAGCAGAGAGTGTGTGTGTGTGTAACTTTGCAATCATTATGCCTGCCGCTCTCACATTCTAGTTTTCAGATAGAGTAAATAACATAGCCTTCAAGAGAAAAATGTAATGTTCAAATTGTAAATAGGGAGAGAATATCCTTGGAAAACAACCAGTGAATGCGCAGCAACAATGAAAAGAGCTGAGATGCACAGAATATTGTATGCTGATTGATATATTTGCAGACAAGGAAAAAAGGTGTCAACTAACCTTGTGCATTTAAGGCCAATCCTCATGTGAGAGCCAAGAGGCTCAGGAGATACTGCATGAGCAAAAATAACCGAAAAGAATTAACGAGATGGAGGTTCCTCAAAGGATTAAAAATGGAACCACCATTTGACCCAGCTATTCCACTTCTCAGTATTTATCCTAAGGAATTAAAGTCAGCATACTGTAGTGATGCGTGCATACCAATGTTTATAGCAGCACAATTCACATAGCCAAATTATGGAACCAACCTAGCTGCCTGTCAGTGGATGAATGAATCGACAAAGGATAGTTTATATACACCATGGGGTTTTATTCAGCCATAAAGAAGAATGAAATTATGTAATTTACAGGAAAATGGATGGAATTTGTGAGTATTATGTTAGGTGAAGTAAGCCAAACTCAGTCAAAGGTTATATGTTTTCTCTCACGTATGGAAGATTCAGAGAAAAAAAGGACATTAAGGTGTGGGGTGGCTTTTAAGAAATAGAAGCGAATTGGGTGTCAACATATTTTATATACAAACAGAGATATGAAAAATTGTGGTATATATATATGTAATAAGAATTGTAATGCAAAAAAAACCCAAAGTACATGTATAAAGACATGAATTGTCATTAACATAATTTATATATAAAGATGTGAAAAATTGTGCTCTATATGTGCAATAAGAATTATAATGCATTCCGCTGTCATGTATTTAAAAAAATAAAATCAATTAAAAAAAGGGGGGAAACCTGTAGAGTAAAGGATCAGGGAAAAAGAAAGAGGAGGTACTAGGGAATGATGTTGACCAAATTATATCATTATATTGTTTCATGTGCAAATATGTAACAACAAATCCCACTGTTATGTATAATTATAATGTACTAGTGAAAAGAATATATTCAAGTATGAAAAAGAATTAAAGAGTGAGAGAGAACAATAGAGACTGAGACACAGTCAGTGATGCTGAAGGTAATGAGAGCAGAGCCATTTACAGTAGATGAAGAGTAGTGATAGAAAGGAGATAGAACATCTCTTGCCAAAAGAGCACATGGAAGCTTTATTATATTCTAAGCCAGAGATATGGGAGTGTTCTATGTGTATGCCTGGGGTGGGGATTAGTAGGTTAGTCATATAACTGAGTTTCATAGTGATTTCCTACTGTTTTAAAGATTATATTTATTGCATTTTTATGAGATAAAGGGAAGAATTTATATTTATATATTATATATGTATATAATTTATGTATTAGTTTTGTATTGCTGCTGTAAACAAATTACCACAAATAAGGTGGCTTGAACAATACGGGTCTCACTGAGCTGAAATTAAGGTTATTGGCAGAACTATATTCCTCTTAAGAAGGTCTAAGGAAGAACTGGTTGTCTTGTCCTTTTCAGTTCTAGAGATCTTTCATATGCCTTGGCTTATGGCTTCTTCTTCCTGTCTTCAAAGTCAGTAGCAACAGATTGAGTGCTGCTTCTTATGTTGCATTACTCTTGACTACTCTTCTACCACCCTCTTCCACTTTAATGGGCACTGGTAGTTATTATATTGTGCCCACTTGAATATTCCAGGCTAATTTCCTTACTTTAAATTATTTGATTAGCAGCCTTAATTTAGTCAGCTTTTCATCACTATAACAAACTATACAAAATACTTATGAAGAAAATGTGTTTATTTAGCTAACATTCTGGAAGTTCAAAATTGAAACAGCATAACACAGGCCCTGTGATGAGGGCTACTCCTTGGCCGCATTACCACTTGGCACGTAATAATGGTATGTGTTCACGTAGTAGTAGCAAGCGATTATGTCTTGAGCCAGGGGCAGAGAATAGGTGGGGCCAGGCATGGTCCTTTCCTAACAACCCTCTTTTGATAATACCTAGATGTCACAAAAGAAATATCTTTTAGCCTCAGTGACTTAAAGATCTCCCTGTATGTCCTCCAGCCCCTCCCCCCCTTTAGGGGGTTATTGGGGATTGAATTCAGGGGCAGTTGACCGCTGAGCCACATCCCCAGCCCTATTTTGTATTTTATTTAAAGACAGAGTCCCACTGAGTTGCTTAGTGCCTCCATTTTGCTGAGGCTGGCTTTGAACTTGTGATCCTTCTGCCTCAGCCTCCTGAGCCCCTGGGATTACAGGTGTGCACCACTGTGCCCTGCTCTCTATATCTCATTTTTAAAGATTCCACCACCTCCCAATACCACTACCCTGAGGAGTAACTCTTTAATCACCTGGACCTTTTGGGGCACCCAAACCATATCCAAACTATAGCACTATGTAGGGTAACATTTATAGTTTCCAGAGATTAGGATCTGGACTTCTTTGGAAGAGAGCATTGTTCTGCCTATTATAGAATATGATCATGGTTTAGAAATATTTTCACGTAAACAAGTTTGACATATTAGTAAACTGTCAGTTATTTAGAAAAAGATCTCTCTTTTATTCATTAAGAATAGATTAAAACATATAGAACCTGTGACAGTAAAGTTTTCAGGAAGAATTTTCATGAATTGTAGTAGAGGATTGCTATTTATGAATTGTTTTTTTCATAGCATTTACTAATGGCAACTCTTTTAATTGACAGTGATTTGAATTATGTGTCATTTGAAATTTGCCTGAAATTATGTGCTGTTCTAACAGCTCTCCATTTGAAGTTCTTAATGGTTGAACTGGGGAAACCTCTTTAAAAAGAAGGCAAATCTGTGTTTGTATATATCCTATTGATTTGTATTTGCCAGTGGTACTAATTAAATCATAATAGACTTGTTTACATATTGGCCAGTTAGCCTTACCAAGGATTTCCATAGAAATCCTTTACTGAACTCTTGGTTCTGAGTACAACACAAGAGAGAATAACTATTTCTAGAATTGTGGGGGAGGCAAGGTACTGGGGATTTATTCGAGGGATGCTTAACCATCAAGCTACATCCCCAGCCCATTTGTTGTTTTATTTTGAGATAGGGTCTCCCTAAGTTACTTAGGGCCCTGATCATTTGCTGTAGAAAACATTTAAAGTTTACACTTCACTGATGTTGGCTCAGTTTTATCACATATGTGCTCTATTTATCATGTATGAAACAAAGATCATGGCCTTTTAAAAAACTTACTGAATTTGTCTACCATTACTATTATAGCCAGTTAATCATTTGTGCTGTTACTCTTTGTGTATATATACATACACTACTTTTTTTCTGAACCATTTTTTTTACATCATGCTTCTTTATCCCCTAATACTCAGTTTGTTTTATCTAACCCAAAAATATGCACACTACAGTTCATGTTAGGTAACATATTCACAGGATCCTGAGATTAGGATTACTTTATTTATATAACCATAATCGTTATCATATTTATGAAATTTATCTTTATCATCCATATTTCATTTTTATCTACTGATCAAATTATTATGTCTTTATAACATTTTCCCCTCTCTTAGAGAATCTAGTCTAGGATTAGGCATTAATTTTATTTCTTCATTGTCCTTTAGTCTGAAAAAATTTCTTAGCCCTGCCTTTATCTCTTTTGGCATTACCAATTTTGAAGAATACATTTTTCCTGCTCCTTTTTTTTCAATAGGATAGTTCTCATGTAGATATTTATTTATGATTAGATTCAGATTTTCCATTTAGTTGGCATACTACATAAATAATGTCTTTCTTAGATGCACAGAATGTACATTTGCCCTTCAATGGTGATGTTAATTTTGTTCAGCCAAGGTGTTGTCTGATATTTCCAGATACTGTTATGTTTTCCTTGGCAATTAATAAGCGGTCTGTGGTGAGACCATGCAAATATCCTGCTTCTCATCAGCATTCCCTCTATGAATGCTAAAGGAATTGTGTGAAACTGGGGTAGAGTGAAAGACTTGGATCTTATTTAGTTTAATTTATATAAAAATACATACATAATGGAAATAAACTACACATATGTGTATATACAAGGGTTAGGATATTTGCATGTGTCTTAGCTTTATCCCCTTAGGTGTCTAAGTGCATAATGATGCCCAGTAGCAACAAACACACTCAGTGCCCAGATCTTTGTTTCTAATACCATGCTCCAGTACAAGGGACCAGACTTCTTAGAGAAACTGCTGATTCTGTTGCTGAGTCAAAGAATATTCAACTTGAGCCTGGAGTATCTTGTATTGCCAGAAGGTAAGGAATGCTCAGAAACAGAATGATGGGGTTATTTGAAAGGCACACGGAGACACCTGAAAGAGCTCCTAATGGCCAAAGCCAGAATAATTTAAACAAAATAAATAATTTAGTGTTGGTTTATAAATCAAAAGATGAAATAAATATCTGTCAGTCCCCCATCTGAAATGAGTATTTGAAGAAAATAAATAGGGAAAAAGAGACTAATCTACCTCACAGAAGAATTCCAAATAATTTATGTAGATATTCCCACTAAGGAGGTGGAACCTAACTCTCCACTCCTTAAGTGTATGCTGTGCTTAATGGCTTGCTTCCAAAGCATACCTGTGAAGGGAGTTGAAGGAAATTATCTTCTAGTGAAGAAATGCTGCCTTAGTCGAGTGATCAAAGTTAATACCATTAGTCATAAATTGTGTTGCTGAGCCTGTACTTCTGATGTGATGGGGATAACACTATGACTTTGTGGTCTCCCTTCTCAAAACCCTAACACCAGTCTGACCATGAGAACAACATCTCATAAACCCAACTTAGGTATGTTCTACAAGTGTCCTAGTAAGTACTTTTCAAAGCTGTCAAGATCATCAAGACAAGGAAAGTCTTAAAAGCTATCATAGCCCAGAGAAGCCTGGGGAAACACAAGACTGAAGTGTAATGTGGTGTCTTGAATGGGATTACTGAACAGAAAGATGACATTAGGAACACCAGTAAAATCTGAATGAAGTGTGGAGTCCACTTAACAAATTCTTGCCCATATTAATCTTTATAGTAGTGACTATAAAATTATCATTTCCCAGGTCTCCTACTTTTATTAGTTAGCAAATACCTTAAGATTATATATTACTGCATCCCTCAGTGTATTTATTTATTATTGGTGTGGACTCGTGAATTTCTCTTATTTTCAGTGGTTAATATATCATCAATTCTGATCATTATTTTAGTGTCTAACTTTTTCCAGATTTCGTCAAGATTTTCTAGCTTGTTGTTATGTCTTTTTGATGTGTCCCTTCATTGTCTGGCACTTTCTTACTTTCCCTGTTCTAGGTTCATCTTATAACTGTCCAGCTGTGGCCCTGGAATCAGCTCTTTCTCTGAAGAGCCTTAGTTTCTTTCAGTGAGGAATGCTATTAGAAATCAAGATGTTGGCACTGTTAAAGCATAGCACACATGTCCTTTTAATTGTGGCGTTCCTATTTGTGTGATTAGCTTAATGTCTAGTTATTAAACTACTTATTTTTAAAATGATTGCATTTTACTAGTAGATCTTATTTTGTTTGTGGATTTTGATATTAAAGTATTGGAATACTATTTAGGGAGTAGTATCTAGTTTATACACAGCATTTGTATATTTGATAACAACTTGCATTTGAGTATTCACAGAGATGTCTTATAAGATGTCTAAACCACATCATGTGTCTATCCACATTTCCATTAAAGTTTTATGATTTGTAAGTAATGTTATACCTATTTGATAGGAAAATTATGGTGTTAGAAGGTTCAAATTTAATGCAGAAGTTATCAGTGAGTTTCTAAATTAATATCGAGGCTAATAAGCTTTCCAGATTCTTTATAAATATGTCTATGATTATTTATTCCACAGAAAATCTTTGAATATTTACAGATATGCCCGCCGATGTTTTGATAAAAAGTAAAAAAAAAAAACACCTATAATTTGGTTTCTCATGGAACTTTAATCATATTATAAAATTGTTGACTGTATTAAACATCAAATATAGTAGTCTTTAAAAATATGATTTAGGGGCTGGGGTTTGGCTCAGTGGTAGATGCTTGCTTGGCATGTGTGAATCACTGGGTTTGAGCCTCAGCACCACATAAAAATAAATAAAATGAAGGTATTGTGTCTAACTACAAGTAAAAAAAATATTTAAAATATGATTTATTTGCAAATTAAAATTATTTTCTGTTAACTATTGATCAGAGATATTTATTTTATTGAATATTTAGAACAAATTTGTACAAACAAATTTCAACTGTATTGAAAGTATTAGAGTACCTATCTGTTTTGCTTCACCATATTCATTTTTGAGATTCCCTAAATTTTTTATTATATTCATTTTAAAGTATTTGCTTTAATAATTTTAGATTCTCTTCGTACTTTAAGATGAAATTGTTAGTAATTGTTCATATCTGATGAGCTAGCTAAGTCCCAGTTTAGTTAATGTGTATTGCTAGCTAAACATATGTTATCTTTACTACATCCTTAGTATAGATATGAATTGTTCTTTGCTGATCAGAATATTAGTCTTATGTTCTAAAATGTTTTAAATAAATAGCAGAATATGTAATTTGGAGGTGAGTAGTAGCATTATGGTTATTACATGTGTGGCTCTGTATTTCCTCATTACATAAAACAACTGAAGAGTTTGCCATGAAACTTGGAATTGATGGAAGGAGTTGACATTGGATTTTATATGACACCCGATTATCAGATTTCCTCCCTTGCTTAAACAATAACCCCAAATATTTTAAGTTTCTTTGAGTTTTATTTTCTTCAAATAATGAATGTTTAGTGTTCAAAAGCAGGAAAATTTGAGTAGTTTTCTAACCCTTTATCATATAGCCTCCCTCTCCACAGCTTTATATTATTGTTTTTGTTCTTTTTGATTTCTGAATCTCCAAGCTTTGGAAAAGTGCTTGACTCCTAAAGGATATTTTAAAAATATTTTTAGAGGACATTTAAAATATATTTTTTAAATGAGTAAATATGTAAATATTTTGCTTAACTGTTGCTACATATAGAAGTTCATTTTGCTTGATAACCCAATGAATTTAGTGGCATAGCACATTATTAAAAGTGTTCGCTAATACCTTACATTGAGGGTTGCATTCATGAAATCCCTTCCCAGTAGTGGAATATTTTGTTGAAGAATTTAAAATATCATGGCAAAATTAAACTAAGAAGGACTGATGTCAGGAGGAATTTGTGAAAGCTCTCTGGATTATCATCATATGTACTAAAATATATTGCTGAAGCTTGTTAAATAAAGGAAGTCAACATCACTTCATACTTCTTCAGATTTTGATTGATTCTCTTTAATAGTTTCCCTTTATCATTCTTTGTTCGCTAAAAAGATTTTAGAATTTGTTCATCTCTGCAGTTTCAGTTAGATGCTATAATTTCTTTTCTTTTTGCAGGTAAGCAAAATAAGTATTCTTTATGGTCTAATTCTCTAGCAGACTATTAAATTTTGGATTCTGCTTTCTGTCCTGGTTTTAATAATTCTTGTCTCTCTGATCTTCCTGGAGTTTGCTTCATTGCTCCAGCACAGACCTAGAGATGCCCACAAACTTGGCTTTTTGAAATGGAATAGGAACTTTGAGGACCTCTATTAAACTCTTCCCCCTACTTTGCCTCCTCCTATCACACGCTCCCTTTGCCCTGTTAAACCCAAAGTGGTAGAGCCTTTGTGCTATCCATGGTATCCCTGTATTGGAACATGTCCCTCTTTCACCCATGACATCTCTCTCTTCTTGCTTACCAGCTAGGTGTCCATATCAAGATCCTGGCATTTTTTCATATCTGTTTTGTCACTCATTCCACAGCTGGGCTGAAAATCTAATCACCAAATCAGATAATGGCAAACCCTTGATAAATCTGTGTAAATGTTAAATAAATGTAAACTTACTTTTAAAAATAAATTTGTGTTGAGGAAGCTTTCTTAGGGTTTTGACAACAAAGTGTCTATATATGTGAAATAATAAAGGACACAGTTATTATGTAGACTGATACACTATTCTCAACTTTCTGGCTTGATCATTTCCTCGGATCTTGGCACAAACTATTCTGTCTTCTAAAGGGTAAGCAGACCAAAAAATAAATAAATAAATAAAATAAAGGGTAAGCATAATGTTAAAAAAATACATATATATGCATTTTATTTGATTTTTTTTGTTAATTCAACACAGCCTTCTTTGCTATTCTTTCAGCTTTCCTAAAAATTAACAAATCCTTCATTTGTATTGCTTAACCCCTTAGAATTTATCATTATCATAGTCATTATTTTGTATTTTAAAAAATATAACAATATGTGTGTATTTAATACCAACTTTTTAATGGAATTTAACAGTCTTTTTTTTATTATTGATTTAAAATGCCACTCTGCTGTGAAATTTTGGAAGTCTTATTTATTTTCTAGACTTTCACCCTCAATTTTTTTGTTAGTATTTTTCATGTAATTCTGCTCAAATATGTTTGCTCATGTACAATTTTATATATTTTTTATTTGTATATTTATATTGTTGGTTTGTTTTTTACTAAATATTTAATAACAGGAGAGAGTCCAATCTTATACAAAGTCTATTAAATCTCATAGTAGGAAGCCAAGACACTGATAGAATTTTTAGTTAAAGGGTTGTTTTCCATGTGAGGTTAATTGCCTCTTTCTGATCAGGAGCTTTAGGCTTCATATTATTATATGGTACTCTACAAACAGTAAGTTATTGTTAATGAGTGCTGAAATGAAAAATAATTTTTAACCTGCCACAGTTTTGGCCATTTAAAACTAAACCACTGTCCATAGAAACATAGCCAAAGTTATAAAGAAGCATAAATGTACATGGAATATATTTAAATGCATTATCCTTACTATGATTTTTGCCTACTAACCACTGAGATATTTAATTACTAACTAAATCTGTTAGTAAGATGGCATTAGAGAAAGGTAGTAGTTGGATATTGTAATTTTAATTGGCTTCTAAAACAGCAAATACTTTTATACTTTAAATATGCTGTAACAAATAACTCATTTTAATAGAGATCTACTGGCTGCAGATTTTATTTTTTCTGGATCCATTCTGGTTCTTTCCCCATAGTAACTTATTTTTTTCTTTTTTCTTTTTTTAAATAAAAGTCAACAGTACTTCAGAATGAGATCGTTTTGGGGTGTGAAAACAGTTCAGCTAAACTTAAATGGAATGGGCATGGTCCTCTTATTTTTTCAAATATGCATAGTACTTTTAGTCAATCAATTAAAAAAGACTGCTCTTGAAAATCAAAATGTGATTTTCAAATTTTTACTCATATAAAATTTTAATACATTTGTTCTCTACATGTATTTATTAGTCTCTATTGGGATATTAGAATTACCCCCAAATTAGTCTGTATACTCTTCATTCACAACTGAATTGTATGGATGAGAGGGCCCATGAGGGTGAGGAAGACAGGATTCTTGGTTTCATCATGTTCTTTTTCTGGTCCTGGCTTTCAGTTCTTATCCTGACCCCATGAATGCTCTCAGGAATTGGAATCTCCCCCTGGAATGTGTGCTAACTTTCTTTTCCATCATTTCTCCAAGAAAGGATTTCTTCAGCTGCAGAAGCAGAGATCTGGGGGCAGACAAGTAGATGCTCGTTGTTACAAAACAAAACAAAACAAAACAAAACAAAACAAAAAGTGGCCTGTTAAAACTGCACAAATTTTCAAAGCTATTAATATATTTCTCAATATACGATTTTTTAAATAGGCAAAAGTGACAGAATGAGCCTACATGTGATAAAATGTTGGAAAAACACAATTTGGAGAAGAATTAGAAATCAGCATGAACTAAAAAATATACCTATGAAACCTTAAAATTTATTTGTATTTGTAATAGGGTATAATGAGCTTTGTCTTGAAAAACAGAATAGTACTTACGATGTTGCTGATGGAATATGACTTATTAAATGTCTTAGAATATGTTCATTAGAAGAATATAATCATTTGTATTTAACATATTGAAGAGTAATGTTTAAAGTACTTATAGTTTTTATGATAATTTGGGCTAGTTAAGGTTTTGGGTAGATTGGACTTTTGGAATGTTGGCCTGCTCTTATGCAAAACATAACAGTAATGAAAAAGCATTCACAGAATTTATGTTCTTTGGAGCTATGTAACTTTGGACAATTTAGTTGAACTTTTTAAGACTTGGTTTCTTCATCTGTGAAAAAACAAATAATAGTATCTAACTCATAAGGTTTTTGAGAGAATAAAGTAATTCATGTAATAGCCAGACAATTGCTAAGGATTCATTATAAAACAGTTTTTATTATGTTTTAATAAGGGTCCAAAACAGAGAGGTACTTTGTGAGAATTTTCTTAAAATTAACTAATTTCTTTTAAAAGCAGTTTTCGAAAGTTCCATTAATTAAGTCACTAATATTGATTTAGTTTTACTTTCTTTTAATAAAGACTAGCAAACCACACAGACGAAGTGGCAAATCAGAATCTTGCTTTCTCCAAATATTTCTCTTCCACAGTTCTGCAATGTTTTGATAAAGTGTGTATAAATATTTGAAAGATTAATTCAAAATTGGTGGTTGCGTTCTTGATTTCATTTTGCTTTAGATATTAAGTGTAGCACTTTAAGTATCTTTATTTCCTTAAGAGCACAAGTGTGTGGGGGCTGCACAGCATCTCACTAGTGAAGATACTCCAGATAGTTTAGTGGGAGCAGAAAGCAGAAGTGCTGCAGTGTCACAAAGGATATTTGAGGGCTGTGTGAGGTGGTGTTTATGCAAGAAACAGAGAAGATAGCTGGTTGAGAGAAGAGTGACTGACTGCTGATGATTATATACCTGACACCTTATGATAAGAAAGAAAATATATTTCACCTTCAGAAACACCTCTGTTATGGCAGTGCTTGCTGCTTCCATACTGCATGAAAGAAACGTGTAGGAATTAAGTAAAGCATATATGTTTTTCTTGTCTCACTGGACATTTTATTGGGAAAGTATATATGTAGAATGGCAAGAATATAAATAAGTATGTTTAAGGCATTCTATTTGCTCCCTGGCATTGTAATTCTGAGTTGAAGAAATGTCAAGTATAAACTGTTAATAAAGCCAAAATTATTAGTATAAATGCATTATCCTACTTAAAGTAATTTTTAATTTTAGTTTCAATTTCACTAAACAATTTATTTATAAAGTTACCTGTTTAAGGAAGCAATTCATTTGTGTCCTGGAGTTGATGAATTTCGGAGGGCCATATTTTAATCCTTGATTCCCTGAGGATTTTCTTTCACAATACCTTTCTCCTTTAAGTCCCTAAAACTACAGTCCTTTTGAGTGAATAGGGGCTATTTTATACACCACCCTGCTCCCAATCCAATTAAAGGTTCCATAATAGATGGATTAGGGAAAGTTTACTTCTTAGCAGAAATAAAGCTTTAGAAAAATGGTACCCAGATAGCAAGAGGGAATGCGAGGGAAAGCGGAGAAAATTAAGGAGATAATGGTCAGTAATCTTAACTTGTCTGATGTTTGCGCTCTTCACAATATAGCAGACTTTTAGAATAAGGGGAATAATGCTTCAGATTCTTTAACCATTTTGTTGCTGAAGTTTGGCTGTCTCTTCAATTTTCTTCACTTTTGCTTTTGTTATCTGCATCTTGGGCAAATATGTCTAATCCTTTTCTTCAAGTGTCTGTGTGTTTTGTCGTTTCTTTCTTTCTTTCTTCCTTTTTTTTGAGTGGGAGTGATAGTGTTGGAAGGAGGTAAGGGGATGGAAAAGTTAATCTGGGTAACAATCTACTTGCAAAATTAAAAAAAATAATCTAAGATCAATGAATGTACTTCAAGTGTGTATTTATGTATATGTGCACATTTTAGAAATTAAAGAATTTAAGTTCTTTTAAAATAAGGTTTTTTGGTTGTTTGTAAACTTTTCATTTGGCTCTAATATACATATTTGAGTGGTGCTTTACTTGGACAAAATTTAAATCATCAAAATTAATTATTTTTGTCAAAAAATATATCCTGCTCTTACAGATTAATTGAGTTTTTACTTCAGATCTCTCAACAGGAACTTGGAAGATTTTGACTTTTTGTTCCTTAGAGAATCTGGTTATTTTCCATCTATGATCAACACATATTAAAACCAGTATAGAGTGCTGACCAAGGAAATTACTTTGTTCTATTATATCACTTTTGGAACAGCTAAATGAAATCTTTCCAAGCCTATAAAACAACCAGTAGTCAGTTTTTAAATGATATTACTCCTTTATTATTCTAAAAGTGTCTGAAAAACGTTTTTCCCCCCAAGGATAGTGGATTGTGGTAAGGCTAAATGTTTAATGAGTCTCTATGTTAAAGGCTGTACTTATCTTCCAATTAACCCCAAGACCACTCTGGCATTTTTGTAAATCCACAGAAGTATTTTGAGTGAGGCCTAAAGGGTAAGCTGCAGGCAGCCTGTGAAAAATGTAAAAAGACTAACCTGCTAACAAACCCTGTGCAATGGGACAAAGAAAGTTTAATCCGTATTATGGTAAATGCAGGCTTAGTGTCCCAAAAGGGCTTTGCAGAGTGGAGCAAAACAAAGAAGGGGCAGCACTAATAAAAATCCAGTGCTTTTATTTTTATACACAAAATTGTTGCAAAAGAAAAACTGATAATAGCATTAAGAAAAGGTTTGAATAGTGGTTTTAAATATGATACTAAACATTGTATTTGTTCACCAATTGAATGCAGTTTGTTGTACATAAAGAAGCTAAAAGTAACATGTGCAGTGTGGCCATGTTAATATTGCTAAAGAAACCTTTAGTTGAATAGTATGATTTTAGAGCTTTAGTTCAAAGTCAAAATATCATGTAACATTCTTTTTGCAAGTATACAAGTGTACAAATACAAGCCTTCAGAGCTTTGGGGGACTTGGGGGAAGCATATGCTGTTTTGATATCCTTAATTTGAAAATCATGTAGCCCCAGTGGATAGAGGGGGAAAAAAACCCCACCTTTTTCCTTTTTTGAATTTATTGTTTCCTCAGAAAGATTATTAATGAATTTTGGAAAGTTTTAATTTGATAATGCCCCAATATCAAAGATCAGGTTTATTTTTATTTAAAATGGATTATTTGATTTAAAATGATTACCTTAGTGAGGCCTTATGGTAATTTCTAATTTAACTTTTTATTTTCCTTAAATCCTTAACCTCAGATTTGAAAAGTATATAGTCAAAATAAAGATACAAATGACTAATAATGGCTAACATAATAACTATGTTAGCCATTATTCAGAATATATAAGTCTATTTTAAAAGCTTAAAATGGTTATAGAAACTGTATGGCAGTTATGGTTCACTATCTTCCAAACAGGTTACAAACTCTTAAAAAAGAGTAAGTGTTCATGTTTTTATTTTAAAAAGGTTTATGATTTTTGTCTCAGAATACTAGCAGCATCCCTGAATAGGATTTTAAAGCACAACAAGCAAAATAATAGAATTTATGATAAATCTAATTAGTATTACAAAGGATGAGAAATTTCAGGAGTAGTTGTTCTGACATCATATCAAGGTAATAATAGTATATTGGAATTTATTTCATGATTGATTGTATCTTTCTTTTGGCTGCAGACTTTTGCATTTATTTTTGAATAGTATGTTTTCATAAGTTTTTTTGAAATTATTTGTAACCTTTTTTTTTTTTCTTGAGCTCTTGGCTATGGTATCAATGATAAGGATGTTAACAATTCCCTTTAATATGAAGTGATTCCGTTTTTAAGGGCGTTTACAAGTTCAGTTTTGTTTCCTCTTTTATAGATGAAAAATTGAGGCCTTGTATAAAAAAGAAAAAAAATTGAGGCTTTTTGAGGTTAAGTACTTCCATAATATTACATAGATCATAGGTGGTGCCACTTAAATGTAGGTTCTAGCTCCAGATTTGCCACTCTCCCCGCCCCACTGCACCAAATTGAATGCAGTGTCCAAGGACAACACAGTTTATTCATTTGGTCCAGGAGGGCAATACTGTATACTCCTAGAAAGGGATTTGTAATAACATAAGAGAATATCATAATTTAAATGAATATTATAATGTATACTGGCTCACTGTAACTTGACAAATGTGAGCTCAGATTTCAAAATCAAACAAGTGCCAGGCCCATCCATATGTGTAGACCTTGGGAATCCAATAGGGAGCAAGACAGATATGGTTTTTCTCAATGATACTCACAGATACTTCAGTGGGCAAAAAACCAGAAACTTCTGTACATTGCAGTAAGTGCTATGGTAGGAGAGTATGGGATGGTAGGGAAATGCATATTCAATATCTGATATGTTTTTAGAGAATAGAAGGGAATCTACTGAAGGCATCATATAGGAAGTAACATTTTAACTGTTAAGGGAAAGATTAGCAGGAATCTGCTAGATAAATGGAAGTATATTACAGGCTTAGGGAAAGATGACAGTTTGAGAGAGAAAGAATTATGGTATGGGGGGAACTTGGAGTAGAGAGAGAAGGCTCTAGATTATAAAGCTAAATAGGTTGACAAATACCAATAGAAAAAGTTGAAGCTATTTTAAGCATAACCAAACCAATCAGGTTGTTTTTATGGACTTTGTTTCTTTAAATCATAATATAACTTCATATCAATACATTATATGTCACATTTATTTTAGTTCTCCTCTTAGTATACAAATGACTGGTATTCATTGATGCCCTCAGGTAACAAAATGCTCTACTTGAAAAGATTGGAACATGCCTGACCGTTTTGATGTGATGATTCTCTTGTATTTTGCTAAATAACGAATTGGTTATTTCTAATGTTGCTACTGTTGGAAACCCTTTCTAGAAAAACAATCATAGATGTAAGTGACCATATGAATCTAGTTTTCTGGGATTGATCCAATTATAATAGCTTCTCTTGTGAGATGATGTCAAATGATAGTTAACTAGTTTCTAACTTGAAAAAATATGTGTGATATATGTAAAAGTTTATGCAATCATCCTGAAAATTTTTAAAAGAAAAAAATGAAGGCGATATTTCCTTCTTATACTTCAATAAAATATTTGGTTAAAACAGATGAGTAAGTGGATAGTGAATCATTTTCTAAACTACTTGAAATTTCAGTTCACATAACTGGCAGTGGATAGTATCTCCTTTTTAAGTGTTAAATGTTATTCCTAGACATTAAACAAATTCAGGATGTATTCCCTTGTGCAAGCTGCCTGCTGGCAACAAGATATAGGAGTTCAATGTGTATACAGAGATAAGAATGACATGTAATTTGTGGTAGAATTTGACTGTTAATTGTGTATAAAGCTGTGGCCTTTTCAAGTCCAAACATTTGGCAGGGTTGTTAATTGGGGGAAGGAGAGTAAGTTTGAATGAAATTACAAGTAGGTAAGATATACATTTACATAATTTGCAAAAGTCCCTTGAGTTAATTTTTTTTTTTTTGTAGCGGGGCAAATTAATTTGGGGACACTTAGGTTTTGGTAATACAAATAGCAATTTATTTGCATTTTTGTGTTTTCATTGTAAGACTCAATATAAAATTATTTAGATCTAATTTTTATAACCACTAGGATATCTTGAATTTTCTTATTTTGCTATGAAATTAAAAAAATTATTTTTATGTGATTGTGGATGGACTCCATCAAATTCATAGTTACACAGAAATTCTGAAGAAATTAGATGACTTTAAATTATTAAGGGTTTTAAATTGACATTCTAGATTTGTCTTTTTATGGGTGGTGCTGAGAAATGAATTCAGGGCCTTGTTCATGCTATCATGGACTCTGCGGTAGAGCATGCCCCGAGTCCCTGGACATGTCCTTTAGAAACAATTAGGACTAAGTGTTCCAGGAACCATGAAGTGGCTAGCATCACCAGTGCCTTACTAGTCTCTACCTCACTTTATAGTTATAAATCTTCTTTACTGTTTCCTTTTCTCTAACTGCAGAGAACAAATTTAACATTACCTTTTGGTTATAATAAAATGATGGTTAAAATCATGTTTGATGCTTGCGGTCTGTGCAAGGCAAGGTTTGTGTTTGATTTGGTTATAAAACTAATGTTTATCACAGTTTCCAATATATGGTAAGTGCTTAATGAATATATCTCAAATGACAAGAAATAACATTTGTAACACATGATATGCTAATAGGCTTTTCCTACTATAATTACATATTTCAATAACATAACAAACTAGTTATATATAGTATGTACTACTTATTGTACAAAACAATGCTCTATACTACATATTATATACATATGTACCTGAATACATATGTAGTAATACCTATATGATAAGCATGAAGCAGTGCTACACTATATTTTGTCTTCTGCTTTTTTCAACTGAAACATAAAACCTAAAAGCTGTATATAAGATACATGTATACATTGTGTAATGTTTAAACCAGTTTAAACATATTTATCTTCTCAAAGATTTATCATTTCTTTATGGTGAAAATGTTCCAAATCCTTTCTCCTAGCTTTTTAAAATGTCCAGTATGGTACTGTTACCTGTGTCCACCCTACTGTGCAGTAGTACATCAGAGCTTCTTGCTCCTAACTGTAACTTGGTCCCTATCGATCAGCCTTTTCTTACCCACTCCCACTGTCATCTCTCCTGCCTCAGTAACCACCATTCTATTCTCAACTTCCATAATAATTTTTATAGTGACAATTACCATTGTATTTTTATAGCTGAGGAAACTGAGGTTCAGAGAAATTAAGTAATTTGCCTAAGATTGCTAGAGCTTGTTTTGAACACAGGCAATTTGATTCCAGAATTTATTCTCTTACCCACTAGTCATACTGCCTGTAGGGAATCGGATGCATCTCAGTCGGCAGGGATCCAGAGGCGCCTTTATGAGCCAGTAAACCCATTTTTTGATGTTGACTTCAAAAGTAAAATCCTGATTAATAAATACTACAAATTTTAAAATACCATTCTAAAATGCAGTGCATTTTTTCCACATAAAACAATATATGCTTTATTGCTTGATTTAAAGAACATCACTAGACACTATAAAATTTATTTAAATTTTTGAAATTGACGCCTTGTACAAAATCACTTGTTCTGTGTCTGATATATTATTCCCCTTTAGGTATTTTTCAAAGAGGAGCAATGTCTGTTTGGTGTTTTTGTAAATGGTGATTTTGATGAAAATTGTTTTAAAGATGTTAACATTCAAGAAATATTTATCTTCATTTAAGAAAATCAACAGACCTGAGAATTTTGAAGGATACCAATTTTCGTAGGGTAACGGAGCCCCATCTCCTTCAGCATACCACTTTTCCAGAAAATAGGACTGGACAGTAAGTATATTTTTTGCCAATAAGAGAAAAGTGGAAGTTTCTAGGTTGGGGTTCGTAGGAACCTTTTATATAGGTGGAGCTGGCTCCACCCAGCCATGCTTTTTGATCCGCATTTTTTCCTTCCCCTTATTTCTTCCTTGGAATCTAGGCAAAGAAACATATCAACAAAAATCACAGATCACAGGCTTTATGTTCTTGCTCTACTGAACTACGTAATTTTAGAAACCATCTACCTGTGGATTACCTTTTTTTTTTTCCCCAAGAAAGAAAAGGTTCCTAAATTGCTTAAAATGTTTTGCAGGTTGGATTTCTGCACTCAACCTTCAAATTTAACCGTCACTGATAGATCCACCATTTTTTGAGGTGTCATATGGTTATGATTCCCACTTCTTCATATTAGCTAATATAAAATTCATGCTGAAAAATTGAAAATTTAATAGTACATCCATTTGGTTAAAACTTTTGGGACAATAACAAAACTTTAAAATTTGAATTTGTGCTGACTAGTTTCTAAGCAGGATGTTTTTAAAACTTCACTTAACTCATGAAAAGCCCTCTTCATGGCTTATAGGGCTAAACTTTAGTTAGACAGTTGCATCAACTTATAAGACTCATTTTTATCATTAAGGTGGATAATAGCAGTATTTTAAAAGCTATAAAGAAAAAGTCCTGTTACAAAGCATGAATTGCTATTCTAATTAAGGATATAAATATTTTTATAATTGTGGCTGTTGCTGAGGCTGGCTTTGAATTCATGATCCTCCTATCTCAGCTTCCTGACCTGCTGAGATTACAGGCATGTGCCATAGTACCCAGCTATAATTGCTTTTTCATTAGCTATTTTACAACTACAAATCAGCACAGGCTCATTTGTAACACTTGAAAGCTTACCTTAGAATATTCATTCTTATAGTTTTCCAGAATGTTCAGTATATAACCTAATAGAATAGGCTGATTCTGAAACAAGAATAATTCTGTTTATATTATTAAACTATTCATTAACTGTGGAATATTTTGTACTGTACTTCAAGCTTCAAGACACAGTAGCAACAGTAATAAGTTAGCTGTAATTTAAGGCTATTCAGTATACTTCAAATGACATACAATTTAACAATTAAAAATTCAAAAATAAAGACTAAATTACAAAGTATTAGAAAAATATTTATTAAAACAATATTCTAAAGTATATAGATGTTTTTATCCCCTTATTGTTTTAATGGATTGATATTCTTTTTAAAATTAATTTATTATACATGAATAATATTTATTTTCTAATTTGTTATATGACAGCAGAATGCATTTCAGTTCATAGTACACAAATGGAGCACAATTTTTCATTTCTCTGGTTGTACACAAAGTAGAGTCACACCATTCATGTCTTCATACATGTACCTAGGGTAATGAACTGATATTCTAAAAGGTATTATTGGAATTCTATTTCTGATAAAATACATGTAGTTCCAATACTGATAAAGTAATCTTGAAGAATCTGCTCAGAAACACTTTCTTTACTTTCATTTATGAACTCAGATGCAGATGTATCTTAATTACTATTCTGCAGCTCTCTTGACATGCTGGATAGTATTTGGATCAAATCAATCAAAAGAACATGTTCTGGTATGTGTGCTACTTCATGCTATAGATGAGCAACAAATTAGCTGCCACCTCCAACTATCTAGAGAAAGTATATCCCTTATGAGGCACTTACGACAAAGTTGATATTATAGATTTCCTTCCAGGTTTTTAAAACTGCTAGCCTTTTTTTTTTATTGATTAAAAAAAAATAAATGACAGCGGGATGCATTACAATTCTAATTACACGTATACAGCACAATTTTTCATCTCTCTGGTTGTATATAAAGTATGTTGACACCAATTTGTGTCTTTATTTCAATTCAAAACTCCTGTTCCAAATTGATTTCAGATTGCTCTAATTTTTAGAGAGAATTGGAACTCTGTTTTGGACTGAAAAAGGAAGATAATCCAAACAAACACACACACACACACACACACACACACATCAAAACGAAAGAAAATAGAATAGCCCAATTTAGAAAAAGGGGCTATTGATACACTAATTATTTATAGCTAATGTTTTATAGATGATGAAATGTGCAGGAGCTGTTGTTAACCTACCTATGGTCAGAAATAATCTCTAGTAAAGCCAAAATTTAAACCCAAACATTATATTCCAGAGTCCCTGAATTATTAATTACTTAATTTCCTTGTTTTTAAATTGCTAACGTATTTGCTTTAGACTTCTTCTTCTTCTTCTTCTTCTTTTTTTTTTTTTTTTTTT
>NW_026000057.1:8273697-8278313 GCF_001458135.2 Marmota marmota marmota | reverse complement strand
TCCCCTTTTTATTTTTATTTTTTTTTTTTTTTTTTGAGATGGGGTTCTACTATGTTGCCCAGACTGTCCTCAATCTACTGGGATCAAGCTGTCCTCCCTCCTCAGCTTCCTAAGTATGTGGGACTGCAGATTGATGACGTGGCACTGGGCTTGTTTCAGAATTTTTATTGAAATGTTCTATATCCTGAATACTATACATAATTATATAACTCATTAAATTTTTGCAGAATGAACAGACCCATGAAACCAACAACCCAAATAAGAAACAAAATGTTACCAGCATCAGAAACCACTTTTTTGTTCTAAAATCACAACCACAGTTGAAATTCAGTTACTAGCACAAGTGAAAGGCTGAAGGATTTTAAAATACATTGAATATTCAATAGTCCATCCTTAAATGCTTTTGTTTATTTCTCTAAAAGACATATTTAGTCCAAAGTAAAGGTGTTACCTAACAAAATTAACAATATTTTTTAATATTCTTACACCTAAATCAATATTTAAATGTATCATCTTGTTGCAAAAGTATTTCCGGCAATTTGTTTACTCTTAGAGGGTTCTATTCTAGGATTGCTCTTTTTTCTGTTGTTTTATCACTTGAGTGTTTTTCATTTCTAACATTTTTTAGTCACAGCACTGATTTGTTAAAAAGACAAGTATATTTGATAAGTGCCTTACCACTGAGCGATATTCCGTGCTCCATCTGTACACTTTTTGCAGTACTTCTATGTAATTCTAGTTAACTGTAAGTTAACTATAAAGGTTAGATTAAATTATGTATTGCACACCTCACTGGAACATGTGAGGAAACACATGATATTTACTCACCCACATCAGTCATATAGACTTTCTGCTCCTTAACCACACCACCTCTGTGAATCCATAGGAATAATTCTAGCATTGCCAGTGGGTTTGTGAGTAAATGGATATACTCCACTATTACACCCTTGTCTTAAGTATGAAAGAATATGTCTCTTTCTTACTGGTCTCGGAGATTATTTAGAAAACAATAACATAGGAAAATATAGAATGTTAAAAGATATTTTCTGTGTTCAATTTTAAATGGTGTTATTTTTTTTAAAGGTAAATAATTCTCTACAGTCCAAGGCATCAATCAGCTAATAAGAAAGCTTTAAGTAATTGTGCTTTAAAACAAAACAAAGCAAAACAACAACAACAAAAAAAAACTCTACAAGTAGGAAAAGGAAAGACAGTGGAATGAAATGGACGCAATAATTCCATATGCATATATGAAAACATCACAGTGAATCCCACTATCATGTACAACCACGAGAATGGGATCCTAACTAGCATAAGATATATTCCATTCTTGTATAATTATATCAAAATGGATTCTATCATCATGTATGACTAAAAAGAATCAATATTTTTTTTATAAAAAGAAAAAAAACTTCAAAATCATTGTTTAAATATGAAAACATTAAAATATAAAGGATAAACAAAATTGTTTCTATAAATGACCACACTTTTCTATACCATTGATTACGTCAAAAAATAATTTTGAAAAGAAATAGGCTTGGGCTGGGGATGTGGCTCAAGCGGTAGTACGCTTGCCTGGCATGTGTGGGATCAAGCTGTCCTCCCTCCTCAGGATCACATACGAACAAAGATGTTGTGTCCGCCGAAAACTAAAAAATAAATATTAAAAAAAATTCTCTCTCTCTCTCTCTCTTAAAAAAAAAGAAGAAATAGGCTTTCTTCAGTTCACATAGTTTCATTGTACTGATTTTGTTAGCACTGAAGCAAACCCTCTACCATGTTAGCTGGAGTTCTTCTCATTAAGCACCTGATTTGCCTAGGCCCTCATTAAATTGATGAACTCATTTGTTTATAGGCAAATGGCATCAGATACACTTCAAGGACATTTAGAAATTGAAATCAAGCCTGTTGCCTGTACTGGCTTATTTAGTGATGGCTTTCTAATTTTCATATGCTGGATAGTGTTAAAATGAAAATTCTCCCTCTTTAAAAGGAACAAACATGTTCACCATGTGTAACATAAGCTTCACATGTTTTCATAGTTTTGGTGTAAGCATGAAATTAAAGAAAAATTAAGGCTGTTAGTTGGAGGGGAGAATGTAGCTCTACCTCTGAATATTAACACATGCCTGGCATGCCCAAGGCCCTGGATTCAAACCCCAGCACTACAAACCCCACCCCCAGCCCCTGCACACACAGAAACCCTTTTAGGCTCTTATTATTCTAATATTCTTTTATTTTGTGTAATTTATAGAAAACAAGGGTGATTCATAGAGAACATAATGTAATTGTGACATGTAATTCATGCATAACATAGCAGGTGTTTTGAAAACCTACTAAGACAAAAAGTATCAAGAATCACAGAAGAAAGAGGATTAGGGTGTTCATTGGCAACACTGAATAATAATAGAGTCTTAAAACACCTGTAAATGGAGATAGGTATATTTGGCATAAGAGCTGTTCTTCATGCTGAAAAACCAAGAACTTGAGTGAATGATCCTATAAAATTTAATAACTTTGTAATTATCATACATCACTTATGTATCTATTTGATAGTGAATAATGGACCAAAAGGAACACAATTTTTAAAAGTTGCAGTATAATTAAATAGGTTTAAAATATATATACGGTTTCTTTTTTCCCTCAAGAAAGACAAATTTTACTCTCAAGTGGTACAGTTTGGGTGCTCAAGGCTTGGTATTGTCAATTTCCAAATTTTTTTCTAGTTAGAGAGCATATTTTTTTTAACATGGTAGGATGATAATATCCAGTGAGCCTTTATTGTCTAGTTACATTTTCCAAAATATGCTGTAAGTCTAGTTTTTTAGTCAGTCAGGGAGCATTTCCTTTTACGAATAAAGGTACCTATTCACATTAGTTGAAATTCCTTTTTCCCCAGAAGGATAGCTAATTCCCCAATTATTTTAGAACCCAGAATCTATTTTTAGAACCCAGTTCAACAAGTATTTGTTGTGATGCATGTGTATAAAATTTTATGTGATTTTGGAAGTCTTTTTTTCTTTTCCCTTTAAAGAGCCTCAGTCTAATTACATATACATTTATTCCATTTAGAGATTATAGTTTTAAAATCTTAAATCATTGTCTTTTTATTTTATGTATATGCCCATTATTCTCTCTGTTTTATATGACAGTTATAGACTTCTTCACTAATAGAGCTTGCATTTCAAGATAAGGCAGCATGTAAACAAATTAACTTTTAAAAATACAGAGCAATTTCATCTGTAATAATGTACCATTTCATAAATTACCAATAGTATTTTTTTTTAAAAGATAAATGACCCATCATATAATACATACTATTAGGTAGTATAGATGTCTTTGTGTTCTAGGAGATAAGGCTCTGGTATTATTATACCCTAATAAAATGAGTTAATGTTTTAGTATTATCGATAAAAGAGCACTTGGATATATTTAATAACCAAACTGAGAAACACTTAATTTCAGTTGTCTGTAGCAATATAACACAAATTCTCCTGTAAAACAAATTGCACTTTTGGAATATATTTTAATGTGTATTCAACAAAGGAGAAAATGAGGTGATTGAAGTTCAATTTGTAGCATGTTATTAACCATTTCCGCTTGACTAGATGAGTAAAAGGATAATGGATGAGGGTTTTATTATTACCTTTCTGCTAAAATGAAGTGGTATAAAAGATAAGGTGACGAGATTAATGAACATAAGGAAAAGGAGTAATCAATCAAGCTCCAAGAGGAAGATGAGAATGACAGTACCCTGTGAGATCTGTAAGAGCATGCCGTTTAAAAAGTGGACTTTGCAATTCAGTTTTTACTAAACTGTTGAATACTTGCAATTGTGCCTGGAAAACTAATTCAGTTATTTAATCAAGTGCACATGAAGTTTGCTTTTAGGTTTAAAAGATTTCAAAGGTACACATGGTGGAGATGTGGCACAGAAGCTGAGTGCTGGAAAGTACATGTTTTGAGTCTATGTGCTCTGTCTTCTCGAAACATCAGAATCTGAACATAGATCCTCTTGCTGAATTGAGATTACAGTGCCAAGTCTGCCAGTTTTTGTATTTCTTTCTGGTGCTTTTTGAAGATTTCAGAAAACCAAAATAATTTTGTGGAAGTAGTTGAATTCATGACACTATTAGCTTACATTATGCCCATCCATTCATTCAGCAATATTTGTTGAGCTCCTGTTACCAGAAACTTTATTCAAAGTATTGAGAATGTACCAGTGAAGAAATATGTACAATATTCTTTTCTCCCTGAGCTCATAGTCTAATGGAGTAGGCACAACAATAAAGATATATGTCATATGGTTTTGATTTGCATTTCTCTGACTGCTAGAGATGGTGAGCATTTTTTCATGTACTTGTTGATTGACTGTATGTCCTCCTCTGAGAAGTGTCTGTTCAGGTCCTTGGCCCATTTGTTGATTGGGTTGTTTGTTCTCTTATTGTCTAATTTTTTTAGTTCTTTGTATACTCTGGATATTAGGGCTCTATCTGAAGTGTGAGAAGTAAAGATTTGTTCCCAGGGTGTAGGCTCCCTATTTACCTCTCTTATTGTTTCTTTTGCTGAGAAAAAACTTTTTAGTTTGAGTAAGTCCCATTTGTTGATTCTAGTTA
>NW_026000057.1:8135184-8272275 GCF_001458135.2 Marmota marmota marmota | reverse complement strand
AGGGTGGAGGATGGGAAAGGCAGTGGAGCACAACAGACACTAGGATGGCAATTTGTAAATCAATGGATGTGTAACTGATGTGATTCTGCAATCTGTGTATGGGGTGAAGGTGGGAGTTCATAACCCACTTGAATCAAAGTGTCGAATATGATATGTCAAGAAATTTGTAATGTTTTGAACAACCCACAATAAAAAATTAAAAAAAAAAAAAGATATATGTCATATGGTGATAATTGCCAAAGAGAAAAATAAAATGATAATGCCTGTTTAATAATGCGTCTGTCACAAGAGATCTAAATGAAGTGAGGGAACAAGCCATGAGGGCTAAGAAAAATGTTCCAGGCAGAGGGAACAGTAAGTGGAAAGGCCTAGAGGCAAGAGTGTGGTGGAGTGGCAAGGAAGCTGGGTGTTTCTGTGAAGTCAGCAAGGGGGATGGAAAAACTCTAGAGAAGATAAAGGGTTATAAAATAAGGCCTAAGTATTTTGACTTTAAGGGTAAATTATTCATTTGTAAAACACTCAAATATTCATTGAGTATCTAAATGTATCCCTAACTCTAGGGATACACCAACGAGGACACACCAGTGAGTATTCTTATGTAACTTCTGTTCTAAAGTGGATGGGTGAGAGAAAATCAGTAAGTACACGAATAGATGTACACGATAATTCCAGGGACAGTGCTTTGAAGAAATAAAATTGGAGAGAGTGGCTTGGGTAAGGGGGCATATAGAGACTTAGGATTAATTAAGTCATATTGCTGGTATTTTTCCTATTTTACTTTTTCTGAAATCAGATCCCAATGGTGAGACTATGGACACAATTTTCTGAGCTGTGTCTGAATAATTCCTACATACTGTTATGAGAATTTCATAAGATACAATGAATGTAAAGTACAGGGTCTTTCTGAACTTCGTGTTTTGTTTGTCTAAAAGAGCAAGAAAGGAGTCTTGTTTAGTAATTGCTTTACTGTTGGATTTCCCAGATTGAGATATTGAGACAGGGATTTAAATGAAAGTAGTTAGTTTGGGAAATTCAGTAACATTAGAGGGGAGGTGGCAGTCTACTTAGGCACTGAGCCAGAGATACTAGCAAGGGGAAGTCTGCCAGAGGACAGTGAAAATTCCAATGGATATGAGTAGGACTTTGACAATGTCTTTTATGGTGATTTATCGTATTTTTAGGCATCCAGAGTTTTCTGATTAATTTTTTACTAATAATCCTTTAAAAACTCTTTTTTATTCTTAACAAAATACCTACCTAAAATATGTAATATTATTGAAAGGCTTTTTATTGCCTAAGAGAAATCCTTTGTCCCATCCCTTAACCCACTCTTCTAAAACAATATTACTGCCTTAAAAAAAGATATGATCTTATGCTGCTATTAAAAAATTATCAAATTTAAATGTTATATATAGACTTCTTTTTATGGAAATTAAGAATGTGTCACTCTTTATCATCATTATTTGCACACAATTTCCCCTATCCCTATCCTCCAAATACAGGTATTTCACAATCTTAATTAAATCAAAAGTCAGTGTTTACAATATAGTTACTATGTAAATAATGGTCATTATTGAAGCATCAGATGATCCATCACTTCTGTATTTTCACCTAAGAGCATTCCTGAATCTGTCAGAGTTAGGTCAGGAAAATAGAAAATACTTTATATAATTCAAAAAGAATTATATGATATTAGAGACTCACACAAACCATAGGAAAAACATCACTGGTTTTCAAGAAATGTGGAAGTACAGGAATTACAGGTGAACCACAGCTACTAATATTGGTTGTCTTTGTCATCTAGAATCCACTACTTCTGCCCTCAGGTGTCCCTGGAGAAAAATAGCTTTTCATTTTCCTCTGCAGTCTAAATCTTGTACAAATGTTTTTATTGTGTGCTCTAAACAATAGCAATCTGTTGGTGAGAGATAAAGAAAATAGTTTATGTATTTTCAGTTCATACTATACAATATGAAGCTTAGAAAAGCAGGGATAGTGCTTAGAATGAGCCAGCAATTTCCAGAATGTGTTTAGTTATCCACAGTTCTTTTGCTGCAGCCTCTCAGATTATTTTCCTGTTGTACATGGCTCATACTTGTCATTGAAGGAGTTATGTGCCTAGGATTCTCAATTTTGCAGATCCTCTTCTCCCTTTTCCTTGTCTTAATACCCCATGTTTGGTAATGCTCATTGTGTAGGAACTTCTTAAGAAGTACATAGTATGTAAAATTTTGAACTAATAATCTTTAGTCTTCTTTTACGCTAGACTGATAGTTCAACTGGGTATAGAACTCAGAGTGGATTCAACTTTCAGAGTTTTGAAATTGTGTTCTTAGTTTAGCTAGTACTGTCTCAGGTACAGAGCTTTCAGGCACAGTGATGCAGCTGTCCGGAATGAATTCTTAAAATACTGCGTAGAAAAGAAAATATAGTAGAAAATCTTCTATGTTGAAGACACAAATCTATTCCTGGAAATGACTGAATAATTTTATTGGAGAAATTGCTGATTTATGGTTAATAGATAAAGGAACAAATGAAATGATATCATGAAGAAACAGCCAGGTACAGAATGTGGGAATTTCTATACAGTAAACAACCTAGTTTCTTAGTTAAAAAGCAATATAAGAAAGGGGAAGGACAGATTATTGATTTTAAAATCTTGAAAAGCATATTTATGTGATATTTATATGTAGGTCTCGTTTATTGGCTGTTTGAAAATAGTTAAATGTTAAAAAAATATCAGTAGTATCAGGGAGATTCTTTAGACATGGATAATTTTAAGAAATTGTTAATTTTGTTATGCATAGTGATGGCAACATGTTTTATGTTAATTAAAAGAAGTGTTCATCTGTAAGAGATCTGTTCCAAAGAATCTATGAATTAAATGTTTTAATCTACTTCAAAAAGGGGATAAAATCACTAGGGAAAAAGATGACACAAAATTGGTAGAATTCTTGAAATTTTGTGGTAGGTATGTAAAGATTTCATTAAAATAGTTGATTTTTGTGTGTCTGAATATTATCATAATAAAATGTTTTTAAAAAGAAGGAGAAAGAAAAAAGAAGGAAAAGTCCATAGCAGCATATCTGCTGTTCTCTCTATTAGAAGATGATGCTTGGCCCCCTGTGTCTTATCACATTTCCTTATATGTTTCATTCAGTCTGTTTTCCAGCCTTTAATTAGAAGGCAGGTAACAAATTAAAGGAAGGCAGGGAAATATAAAGTTGAAAAAGCGGTTAGGTGATCTAACATCCAAAGTCTGCCATAGGGCAAAAGAAGAGATGAAAATTTATGGTCACTCTGCCAGGGTTAACCAGAAGACAGGTATTATATTCCTTATTTTAAACGAGTAAACTGTCATCCTGAATTTAATTGGCCTTCTTTCCTTCCTTTCCGCCCCCCTAGGAATGTGTTCTGTGTCTAGTCTCCTTATTAGTTATTGTGCTTTCTGTAGATTTTAGAAAGTCATTCTGCTACACTTTGATGTTTGCATAATTGGTTAATAGGAATCTATTTCTTACAGGTGATGTTTTGTAATAACATTTTATTTCTGAACCTGTAACATTAGTGAGTACATTGGATGTTGAATTTAGTGAGCTATTACACCTGTGAGGATCTATCTGGGTAGCCAGCTGCTATACCTCTTTAAATAATATTTCCTTCTTCCTTCTAATAGCAAGATAAATGAGAAAAAAAGAGATTATAAATGTGAGGAAGAAATAAAGCCTATTTATATATAGAAAGTAACGTATGCCTGTAATGGATTTTTTGTCTGTAACTTACTGTTATATAGTTTATAAATTTTTATTAAGAATGAAGTAGCATGTATTTTCAAGATTGCCTTGTTTAAAAAAGAAGTCTGATGTAAGAATTAATTGAACAATTGGTGTTTTGTAAATTGTGAAGTGTCTCTATCATTATATTACTGGACCTTGGTTCTTTTAAGCCTGTGCCATGGTACTTTGATGACACTGTAACTCTCTTAAAAGAAAATCCACAGTAAAACAGAAACATCAGCTAAAGTGAACCTGTATTTCCTAGTATTTGTTCTAGAGATCCGTTGTTGGTTTGAATGATGACCTAATCTGTATCTGAGACAGGTAGGCCATTTATCTAGGACACAGCCCATTTTCACACACACAGTCACTGAGGCTGAATTATTTGCTATCTCAATAGGTATTATAGATTGAACTTGGGTTTCTGATAAATGATCATCAACGTAATGAATCTTTGGTGCTATGGAAAAAAAGAACATAACTGAAAAAGTCTGAAGCCAAATGTGTTCTTTTCGAAGAAGGAGAGGAAAACAGAACAATTCATATGCCATGTAGAAGAGTATAAAATAATACTTTGTTCAGTTTTCCAAATATGAACAAATATGATGTTCACTTTATGGCTGCTAGGTTGTAGAAAGGCAATTAATGGAAGAAAGCAATCATTTATTTTTCCAGATAGAAAAACATACATATAGATTTTAAATCTGTTTTAAAAGAAATTTGCCTTTAGTGGAATTGGACAACTTATTAAGGAAATTCTGAATTTCAACAAAATACCTGAGACTGGATAATTTTATAATGTACAGAAATTTATTTCTTAAAATTCAGAGGCTAGGGACTGGGGTTGTAGCTCAGTGGCAGAGTGCTTGCCTACCATGTGTGAGGCACTGATTTGATCCTTAACATGACATAAGAAATAAATTACTAAATATATTGTGTGTCCCTCTACAACTAAAAATATTTAAAAAAATAGAAAAGGGCTGGGGATATAGTTCATATGGTAGAGTACTTGTCTTGCACTCAAAAGGCCCTGGGTTCGATCCCTAGCACCCACTCCCAAGAGCTAGGTGCTGGCATTTGTGTCTGCCGAGGGCTTCTCTGTGCTTTCGTATGATATCTGCTGCCCTGTTCTCTCATGTGGAGATCAAAAGGACAAGAAACTGCTCCTTCAACCTTAAGTCATTTTAGGCCATACTTCTTAATATTGCTACAATGGAAATTGAGTTTCAAAACATGGTTTTTGGGGGACATTCAGACTTCTGTCCTTGGCCTCTAAAATTCATGCCTACCCCATAGACATTGGTAGTCCCTTCATTCTACTCCAGTAGCCCCGAAGACATAATTCCCTCCAGCACCAACTCTAATGCCTGAAGTTCAGAGCCTCATCTCGATGGTATCTAAATCAGATTCAGTGAGACTCACATGTGTGTTTCATCCTGAGGCAAACCACCCTCAGTTTGTGAGCCTGTTAAACAAGTTATGGTCATCCAAAGTATATACTTATTGGGCAATTATTATATAGCTACTCCTATTATAAAAGGGAGAAATGGGCAAGAAGAAAGCTGTAACAGGTCTCAAGCAAGACCCAAACCCCAAAAGGCAAGTAACGGAATCTTAACTTGGGAACAGTCTCTGATTCGATGCTGTGTTCTAGACACACTGGGGTAGGGGTTGAGCAGCCCCACCTCCATGGCTTTGCGGCTACAGCTCATGCTTCAGTTTTCATGCAGTGAAGTTGCATGCCTTCTGCGATCTCAGGCCATCACTGCTTGCTGGTGGCTCTGTCATTCTGAGTCTTGGGGGCAGCCCTCTTCTTTCTGCTCCACCAGGTATTCCCTTCTCAAGTTTCTCTGCAGTGGCCCTGACCTTTTAGTAGGGACTCTGCAAAACCATCTTTTGAAATCTTAGTGGAGAAAGACATTTCTTCCACAGCTCTTGAACTCTTGCCTGCAGGATTAGCACCATATTGATGCCAGCAAGGCTTGCCATCTTTCTTCTTCTACAAATTGGCCTAAGTTGTCCATGGGCCCTCTTGAGGCATAGTGGGTGCTCCTGGAATGTGTGGAAGAGAAACTTGAGATGGTTCTGGGCACTGGATAGACTTGACGTTCTTGGTGGTCCATCCTGCCTTGTGCCCCTCTGGTGCCCTTTGGTCTCCTCCTTTGAAACTGTTCTGCCCGCAAGTTCCTGGCACTCAGGGCCTTTGATTGGCATGGCAGCCTCTGAAGGTCTCTGAAATGGCCTTGGGGAAGAGAGGTGATTCACCCATTGTCTTGATGAAGGGAAGTATCTGGCTTCCTTGGGTCCAAACTTATCTACTTATCAAATAATTATTTGGCAGCACCCTTCTATTGTTGACATGGCCAGGATGAGAATTGTTTTTTGTTTTGTTTTTTATTCTTTTTTTAGTTGTCAATGAGAGCCTTTATTTATTTATTTATTTATTTATTCATATGTGGTGCTCAGAATCGAACCCAGTGCCTCACACATACTAGGCAAGTGCTCTACCACTGAGCTACAATCCCAGCCCCAGGATGAGAATTGTTAAAGTCTTTCCATTCTGCTTCTCTTTTGATTATAAATTTTAACTTCTCTTTTTATGAATTCTATGGTAAGCAATTAAAGGAAGACATGCAGTCCCCTGAACACTTTGCTTAGAGATTTCTTCCACTAAATATCTGACTTCATTTTTGCTCTTAAATTTGGCCTTTCACAGAGCATTAAAACAAGAACATAACTCAGCCATGCTCTTTGCCACTTTGTATCAGGAAACTGGCCTTTTCTGCAGGTTCCCATAAGATATTCCTCATTTCCATTTAAAATCTAGTCAGAATGATTTCACTGTCCAAATTTCTAACAACATTCTATTTACGACCATTAAGCTGATCTTCAGGACTGAAGATCTCTGTAATCCTCCCTTTTTTCTGAGCCTTCAACAACCTATTCGTGGAAATACAGGCCTTTTCCAATATTCACTTCAAAACTGTTCTGCCTATTCCCCAGTTACAGAGTCACTTCCACACTTTGAGGCATTTGTTATAGCAACAGATAACTCCTAGTACATTTCCTTTTTAGTCCATCTGTGCTGCTATAATGAAATTAATAAATCAGGGAAATTTATAAACAATAGAAATTTTATGTCCTCAGAGTTTTGGAGGCTGGAGAATTTAAGGCAAAAAGAAATAAAAACAGATGGGACAAATAGAGAACAAATAACAAGATGGTAGACTTAAACCCAGCCATATCAACAATTACTTTAAATGTTGATGGTCTAACTAAGATTAAACATGTAAAAATTTAAAACACACTTATCAGGCTCATTAAAAATAAGGCACAGGTATTATTTCAATTCGTTTTCTACTGCTGTAACAGAATTCCACAATACTTAAGCTTTAGAATCATTGTATTGAGTAGAAATTTACATGGTTCACATTTCTGGACTCTGAAAAGTCCAAGATTGAAGGGCCCAGCCTAGTGAGGGCCTTTATAATTGGCATAAGGCATCACATCGGTGACTAAGAACATGAGAGGTCTGAACTCACTTTTCTAATAAACCTACTTGTAATAAGGAACTCACTCCCATGGTAATAGTATTATTCCATTTGTGAGGGCAAAATCTTCATGACCCAGTCACCTCTTAAAGGTCTCAACTCTCAGCACAGTTGGATGGCATATTTGTTACATTATAAACCAAATGCACTAATTTAAAAAAAATTTTATTTGTTATTTTCAGTTATACATGGCAGTAGAAATGATTTTGATATATTTGTGTAAACTTAGAATATATCTTGTTCTAATTAGGATCCCAGTCTTATGGATGTACATGATGGTGAGTCTCTCTCTCTCTCTCTCTCTCTCTCTCTCTCTCTCTATATATATATATATATATATATATATATATATATGGTCAGATTTATTCTATTGTCTTTCCCATTCCCATACCCCTCCCCTCATTTCCCTTTGTCTAATCCACTGAACTTCTAATCTCTTCCCTGCCTCTTGTTGTGGGTTAGCATCCACATATCAAAGAGAACATGTAGCCTTTGGTTTTGGGGGGTTGGCTTATTTCACTTGGCATGATAGTCTCCAATTCTATCCACTTACCCACAAAAATAATAAAGTCATTCTTTTTTATGGCTTAGTAATATTCCATTGTGTATGTATATACCACATTTTCTTTATTATACATTCATCTGTTGCAGGCACATACCTTGGTTTGATAGCTTAGATATTGTGAATTGATGTGGTTTGTGTCACTGTAGCATGCTGATTTTAACTCCTTTGGGTACTGAGGAGTGGTATAACTGGGTCAAATGGTGGTTTCATTTCACGTTTTCTGAGGAATCTCCATACTGCTTTTCAGAGTGAGTGGTTACATCAATTTGCAGTCCCACTAACAATGGATGCAAGTACTCTTTTGCCCACATTCTCGCCAACATTTATTGTTACTTGCATTCTTGGTAATTGCCATTCTGGTTGGAGTGAGGTAAAAATCTCAGTGTAGTTTTAATTTGCATTTCTCTAGAGACGTTGAACATTTTTTCAAATATTTGTTGACTGTATTTCTTCTTTTGAGAAGTGTTTAACTCCTTTGCCCATTTATTGATTGGGTTATTTGTGTTTATTTTTATTTTATTATATTTTATTTTATTTTTTTGTGTGTGTGTTAGACTTCTTGTGTTTTTTTTGTATGTTCTAGAAATTAATGTCTTATTGGATGTGTAGGTGGCAAAGATTTTCTCCCATTCTGTAGGCTCTCTCTTCACACTCTTGATTGTTTCCCTTGCTGTGAAGAAAATTTGAGCCATTCCACTTATTGATTATTGGTTTAGGAGTTTTTGTTAAGGAAGTTGTTTCCTAAGTCAACATGTTGGAGTGTGGTGACTACATTTTCTTCTACTAGGTGCAGGTTTCTCATCTAATCCCTAAGTCTTTGATCTACTTTGAATTGAGTTCTGTGCAGAACAGGAGATAAGGGTTAAATTTCATTTTACTACATATGTATTTTCAGTTTTCCAAGAACGATTGTTCAAGGGCATCTTTTCCCCAATGTATGTTTTTTATGCCTTTGTCTAGTGTGGGATAACTGTATTTTTGTGGATTTGTCTCTGTGTTTTCCGCTCTATTCCACTGGTCTTCCTGCCTGTTTTGGCAAAATGCTCTAATCTAATTGAATTGAAATTGTAGAGATTATGTTCTTTATCCTCCATGCAATTGAACTAGACATCAAAATGAGAAAGATGCCTGAAAAATCCCCAAATATTACAAATTAAACAGAAAATTGTTTGAGGAAAAAACCAAGGTAAAGAAACCCTTAGGGACATTAGGAAATATTTTAAAAGCATAATGAAAATACAATATATCGAAATTGTGAGTTATAGATAAAATAGTTTCAAGATGAAAATGTATAACTTTAGGGCTGGGGATGTGGCTCAAGTGGTAGCGCGCTCGCCTGGCATGCGTGCGGCCCGGGTTCGATCCTCAGCACCACATACAAATAAAGACGCTGTGTCCGCCGAAAACTAAAAAATAAATATTAAAAATTTCTCTCTCTCTCTCTCTCTCTTTAAAAAAATGTATAACTTTAAAATTCATAACCTTATAAATTACAATATATGAGAATGACAGAAAAGTAAAAAAAAAAAATCAAAAAGATCCATCATTCATCATTAAGAATTTAGAAGAACAATTAAACCCCACAAAAGCATAGGAACAACTTAATAAAGATGAAAAGAGAAAAATCAATTTAAAAAAAGAAAACACAGGGGCTGAGGTTGGCGCTCAATGGTAGAGCAATTGCCTAGCATGTGTGAGGCATTTTGTTTGATCCTCAGCACCACATTGAAAATAATAAATAGATAAAATAAAGATATTATATCCATCTATAAGACAGAAAAGAAAAAACTGTAGGAAAAAGACAGTGAAACCAAAGTTGTTGGTTTTTGTTTTTTGGTAAAGTTTGATAAAATTGAAAACATTTGTCCTGATTATAGAGAGAAAAGATATGAATTACCAACATAAGGAATGAAAGAGAACATCATTATAAATTTTATGGCCATTGAAAGCATAAATTTGACAACATAGATAAAATGAATAAATTTCTGCAAAGACTGAAACTTCCAAAGCACATATAATTAGAAGGGAATAATCTGAAGAGCTCCCTTTTTTTTTTTTAAGAAAATTAATCTCTTGCTACAAACTATCCTATGAAGAAAACCTACTTCAGATGACATTCCTGGTAAAGGCTATCCCACTTTGAAGGTTCAAGTTCTTTTGGAAAAATAAGAGAGGGAATACTTATCAGCTTGTTTTAGGAGACTATCATGATCTTGTTAACAAAATCACTAAAAGAAAACTTGACATTTCTCTTGTGAATATAGGTGGAAAATGTCCTTTATATAAGGCTGGGCTGTGGCTCAGTGGTAGAGTGCTTATCTCACACATATGAAGCACTGGGTTTGATCCTCAGCACCACATAAATAAATAAATTTTAAAAATCCTTTATATAACATTATAAAATCAAATTCAACAGTATTTGAAAAGGATAATCTATCATGACCAAATGGGTTCTTTCCTCACAAATACAGAAATACTTCAATATTGGAATCACCACCATGGTGCACGGTGCTAATAGAACAAAGGAGTAAAACTCATCATCAATGTAGGGGAAAAGTTTCTGAGAAAAGATGATTAAACCTCTTAGGCAAACCAGAAGTAGAACTTCTCAACTCAGAAAAAGGGATCTTAAAAAAAAAAAACTAAAGCTAACATTTAATTTGGTGGTAAAAGCCGTATACCTTCACCTTAAAATTGGGACCAAGGCAAGTATGTCTACTTTCACCACTTTTACTCAGTGTTGTGCTAGTCAGCATAATGGCACAAGAAAAAGAAGCAAAAAGCCTCATAAAATGGGTATAAAAAACTCTTTATTTGAAAATAGTGTGATTGTGTATAGAGACATTCTAAAAATATAAAAAAATAATACCGTGAAAATCATCGGTGATTTTACAATGTAACAATAACATTTTAAAAAACATGAAATACTTAGGAGAAATTTACTGAAATATATGTAAGACTTACTGAAAAATATAAGATATTGCTAAGAGAAATTAAAGAAAACTTCAATAAGTGTAAAGATACAGTCAAGTTTGTGGATTAAGAGAATAATATTATAGAGATGTCAGTTCTCCCCAAATTGATTATAGATTCAACTCAGTCTTATTCAAAAATCCCAATAGGTCTTTTTTGAAGAAATTGTCAAGCTGCCTTTAAAATATATTTTTAAAAGATTTCTTTTTAAGACCTAGAATTCATGTACCATTGAAGAAAAAATGTGTTCAACAAATTAATCTTATCATGATTATTTACTGTTAATAAAATGCATAGGTAAGCCTTAGACTGGAAGAAAACATCTTCAATACATTCATCTAATGGAGAACTTGTGTCTACTAAATATTAGCAAATCTATAATAAAAAGACAGTGCAATAAAACAAATGGGCCAAAGATTTGATTAGTGGCTTCACCAAGGGTGGACAAGTGAATGGCCAATAAACACCTGAAAAAGAATTCAGAGTCATTTTTCACCTTGGAAAATCACCGGGAGTTACTAGTACACATTCATGGCTAAAATTAACGACTGACACCACCAAATGTTAACAAGGAAGTTAGAAATTGGAACGCTCACCTATTACAGATGGGAGTGTAAACTAGTGCAGCCACTTTAACAAATTTCTGGCAGTTTCTCTAAAGTTACACATTCCACCTAATCTGTGACTCAGCCATGCCATTCCTAGATATTTACCCTCTCAAGATTTAGGTCCACAAGAAGACTACTACACAGATGTTCATATCAACTTTCTTCTTTGTGAACTAAATGAATGTCCATCAGTAGATGCATAGATACAGCAGTTATGTTTTATTTATACAATGAAGTATTACTCAGCAATGAAAAGAAATGAATCACTGATACAGCAAACAACACGAAGCAACCTGAGAACATTGTGGTGAGTGAAAGAAACCAGAAACGAAAGAGCATTGCTGTGTGATTTTATGTAAATAATTCCTTAGAATGGCAAAGCCAATCATTAGTGGAAAATCAGAACAGTGAATGTGTGGTGGTAGGATGTTGACTGTGAAAGTAGGATGTGGGCAGTCATTCTGGGATGTCAGAAGTGGTGTATATCATGATGAGGGGGTTATATTGGTATGTGAGTTTACTAGAACTCTCCAAGCTCTATTTCTGTATATTTCACCACATGGAAATAATGCCATAATACAGTTTTAAGGAAAAAATATGGATTTAAACTGCAAGGATTTTTTTCTTTTAATTATTATGTATGGGAGGCTTTGAAAGCTTGAAATTAATTACTTTCAGAAGGAATTAGTTGCTCCATTTAGTGCTACTTTCTGTATAAATTATGAATAAAGTAAAATGAACTGAAGGAAAAAATAAAGTCTTGGAAAGGGCTATATTCAGATCAACATAAAAATGAATTAAGTGAACAAATGGGACTATTAATGTTTACGGCTGACATCATAGAGATAAGTATTTAAGGCCATTGGTCCTCAGAAATTAAAAAGTATGCATGAAACTCCAGAGATTTCCTGTTCTCAGCGCTGCATCAGACCTACAGAGGACAGAGTTGGGTGAGTAAGAAAAAAGGAGGGGCGGTCTCTGAGAGGGTAACAGGTTCAGATTTGTTTCCAGTTACTGCTTGAGTGAGGTCTCACACTCCAGGACGAGGGGATTGTGGCCTGAACCTTTGGTTCCAGATAGAAACCAAGAGTGAAACATTTAATGTTGAACGGAGGTGAATTCTTATCTTAAAAGAGTGAGAAGGAAGAGAGGCCAGTCCTAGGTGAAGAAGAACTCCAAGAATCTATGGAAATGATTTTGGAAACATTAAAGAAGAAAAACAGGTTAATAGGCTAAACCCTGGAAAATATTGAAAGAACGGAAAGAAAAAGAAATTGACTTTCATCCTGCATGAGAATATTCTAAAACTGCTAATAAGATACAGTAAAAAGGTTTAGAAAATGATGTTCCTTCTTAATTTCAGATTTTGTATTTCTGTGCTGTGCATACATATTATTATAATTGATGCATCGCTTATTTTTTTTTAATCTGCATGTGCATTTTATTTGAATTATTTGCTTGTGTTCCCGTGATGGAACAGAGCCTCACACATGTCTGCAAACACACTAACTCTGAGATACCTCCCTAGCTCCATGTGTTTTATTTTTATGCATGCAGTTTTCCCTTTTCTTCATTGCTCTGTCTGCGTTGCCTACCTTCCAGAATGTCTTCTCCCATACTTAATGTGTATTAGCAGTCTACTGCATATTCTCTTGTTTTTCTCTACTTTCTTATAAATTCATCAGTGCTTTGTTATTTAGTTGTTGGTACTAGGGATTGAACCCAGGGATGCCGAACCACAGGGGAATTTGTCATTCATTTAAAAAAATAAAATAATGTAATATATACAATTTGAAGTGTTGCTTTTCTTAACTCCACAATATGTTGACCATGGAAATCTACCCAAGGCAGCTTATGAGCTTTAATTCAAACTTCTTGAGGACTGAACAAGATATGATTATACAGCTAGTTTCCTAATTGATTGGATTTCACAGTCTCATTTTTCTTTTTGTTTTTGTCAATCTGAAAAGTGTGGCAATAAACATTCTTACCTGCTTACATAATAGAATTTTTTATTCTATCATACTTTCCCTAAGATTGGTTTGTTAAGAGCATATGTACTTTTATTTTAATAAATTATAAAATTACTTTTCAAAGGGCATTTATGTTTTTTATGTTTTTGTTAGCAATATATACTTTTCTCTGCCTTCCTGTGAGCACAATTTGTGATAGCTCTTAATTTTTGCTAGTTTCTCAGGTATAAAATATCTCATTCTTACATTACTATATTTTTTCACTATTACTAATAAATTTGAATTTTTTTTAAATGCTGGAACTTTGAATCAGTTCTGTAAGATTCCATTTTACAGACTTCATACATTTTTCTATTCGTTTTCCCATGAATTTATGTATATTATAGTAACCCTTTGTCATTAAATAGATTTTCCAGATCTATTTTTTTTTTGCCATTTGACTTTATCAATACTATCTTTTACCTCTAATTATGTGTCTCTATGAAGTTATAAGCATTCCTACATTCTGAGATCCAGTTCATGGTTTAAAAGTTCTCTCAGTTTCTATATTGTATTGACACATGAGAAGAACAACTGGGAGCTGAATGTATGCACACCCTGTGTGGTCTAGTGATGAACGAGTATCACACGAAGCTCTGCTATCAGTTTTCAGCAGTACAACTGGCACTTTTAAAAAAGAAAGAAAGAAAATGTCAAACTGAATTTTAGTATCATGTTATTTAAATATATTTATTTAGATCTTTATTCCATATACATTTTGTTTAAGGTGGGGTACTCCCTTTTTACACGTCTCTGCTTCCATCCCTTTATTGGCTCTTTTCAGGTATATAATCTGTCATATAAACTTTAAATAGTTAAATGAAGGTTTTAAAAAGTCTCATTAGCATTCTAATTATAAACACATTACATTTAAATATTAATTTTTGGTAAATCCTTGTTAATGATATTGATATTAAAATGATATTAAATGCTTTTTGGAGGTAGTTAGATTATAGTTTGTGTTCCCCTAATACTGTTTTATAGTTGTTTTCCTATAGCTTCTCTTTGCCTTTCTTATTAAAATTATTCATGTTTGAAGTTTTTTTTTTTTTACCATTGGGTTCAATTTTTTCAATTTTCTCTTGTTTCTGTATTGAAGTTCCAAGTTACTAAAATTGAGAATAGATATCGTATTTATTTTATATTTATTTTAATTAGAGCATTTTGGATATAGTAAGAGAATTATTATTTCTTCCTACTTAATGTTTATGTTTGAATTTTATTTTTTAATTTATGTCAACTTTTGCAATTTGGTGATAATTATTATTATAATAATTGCAAACACATACTTAGTGTTTACTATGTGTCAGATGATATTTTTATAGACTGTGAATATATTAATTTAATTTTCAAAACAAGCATATGAAACAGGTATTGTAATTTAGTCCAGAGATTATGGGGTTACCTCCAGATCACATAACTAATAATTGATGTTGGTTTCTGGTAAAAACAAATCAAAACAAATAGCAACAAATAAATACCCTCTATGTAAGTTTTTAAAAATTTCATCATATACCTGTACAGCTTCTATCTAATAAGTGCTTGCATAATATTTTCCTGTTAAATTCTTGAAATCCAAGGACATACTCTTCTTGGTAATGATATATTATTCTTATATTAATGAATTCAATTTGCATATGAATTATTTAGAGGTATTATATCATTACTTAATGAAAACTTTGCTCTATAGTTTTCCACTTTGAGTCTCTAATTTTAAATTTTTAGTATTAAAGATATGCTGGCTTTATAAATGAATAATGGGGCTTCCTAATTCTTCTTTTATGACCTACAATAATTTTTTAAAATTGTAGTATATGGATAGATCAATACGTGAGAATGACCTTGATGTAATGATCAAGCCTCCAAGCATACCAAACACGTCTTCCCAGAAATCACAGAATAGAGGGGTCAGATACCAAATTAAAGTTCTCAAAACACATGATTTATAAAACCAATTTAAAATACATAGTGATACTGGACATTAATAATGTCCAAGTTATATTGTTATATTGTGTGTGTATGAATATGTAACAACGAATCCTACCACAAAGTGCAGTTATAATATAAAGAAAAAAATACACAGAAGAAAAGAGAGAGAGGAATGCCTGTAGGCAGAGGGATGAGAGTAGGAGTCCTGGTTCATTCAACATTTATGTGTCTTTGACACTCACCTTCCTTGTTGTTCTGAGTACCTGAATTAGGAGTTAGGGAAAGTGTCCTGGGCCAACAAAACAACCAGCTATGTTTGAGAGACATAGCCTCAGGTACTCTGGTTATGACTGTAGCTAACCAGTCGCCTGCTAAGTAGTTGTGGGTTCTTTCTATATTTCTTGTGCAGACAGTACCCACTGAGGCCAGAATGGGACCAAACTGAGTATCATCAATTGTGGCAAATTTAAGCCTGACATAGTGGCCAGCATTCAGAGTGTCAAGAACTGTGAAGGATGTGAAATTGTACCTTGCTTGCAAGCTACAATTTATTCTGCCAGTGTTGTGGATGCTGATAGAAGATAGGAGACAGTGACTTAGCAGCAAAACAAGAAGAGTAAACACCTAAACGTTAGTTTCTGTTCCCTGTCCCCACATTTCATGACTTGACACGGAAGACTTTTGTAGATGGAATTGTATCCCCCTAAAACTCATGCATTGAAACCCTAACACCCAATGTTGCCATATGTGGAGACAGGGTTTTTATGGGGTAATTAAGGGACTCTGACTGAATAAAAGAGAAATTCTGTCTTTCCCCACTCTCACTATGTGAAGTTACAGGGAGAAGGCAGTCTTTGGCAAACCTGAAGAAACCCCTCACCAGGAACTGAATTGACTGCACCTTTGTCTTGGACTTAACCCCCTGGAACTATGAGAAATAAATTTCAGTTGTTTAAGTCAACTAATCTATGGTGGTTTTTTAGTGCAGCCTGAGAGGATTGATATGCTATGAGCTTATACCCAGTAAACTCTGCTAGTGAGTTTACATATCAGTGGATCAACCTCCACCTTAGAGAACCCAACATTTTTACACTGGACTGTAAGATCTGATCTTTGGCCCCAAAGTATCATTGTCTTTATTATACTGGAGAGTAAATAAATCTGCCCTTTGCTCCAAAGCAAGACACTATCTGTTTTTTTCCCAGGGCTGTTCACTATGAAAATACTCTTGGAAAGACCCTCAGAAACATGAGAGACCCTACTGAAGTATCTTGCTTACATGACTTTTCATCTCTTTTTATCTGTAATACTTTAAAAAATATATTTTCATATATTCAATGTACTCTATTTTTTATAGATCCTGTGTGACTTCAGACTCTAAATTCATCGTACATGTTGAGCACTGTTTGAATTCTTCTGTCTCTTGGAAGCTACTTCCTTACTCATTACCTATACTTACCATAGTCTATTGTATGTACCTCATAAACTGTCTTCTTACTATGTTTAATGTTTCTTTGGATGGTTTCATCTATCCCATTTATTTTCTTGTCTTCTAAAACAGAATTGAATATCCTTAGCTAATACAGCAAATGTAAATTATATAGCAATTTAGAATGTTTATTATTTGTTCCCTTTTTGATGGGAGGTGAACATTATGCTCTGAGTTATTCTTTCTTTCTCTGGAACCTGCAAAGTCTTTGCAGACAGTACTCTTATACAGTAGTAGATATTCTAATTTGTTCTGTGTTTCTCAGGGGTCATTGTCTTTCGTTGCTTGATGTTTAATGTCTTGAGCACAAATTGTCTCCCATAAATTATGTTTGCTTTCAGTATTGTTTAGGTCCAAGTGTAATCTGGTCCTTGTTAGTCTACTTTATTAGAAGTGGAATACTCTGACACATGAATTTGACTCTTCTTTTTAATTCGGTATTGGGGTCCACCCCATGGCCTTTCATGTGTTAGGCAAGCATTCTACCACTGAGCTTCATCCCTAACCCTGAATTTGATTTTTAAAAATAAAAAAAAATTTTTTTTTGCTCTTTGTGCTTTCTTGTAGTTTTCCATTTTACTTTTCTACCCTATTTTGGGTTTTGCTGTTTATGTTAATATGTTCTCAGATTCCCAGATTGTAGGTAGTTTGTGAGGCTGAGCTGGCTCTTTATCCCGCAGTCAACATCTTCTGTGTTTCTGGAAATGTGTTAGGTACTGGGAATAAGAAGGTGACTGAGGCTAGTGCTTAAGTATGAATTCCAGTCTAGAGGAAAGTATGCAACTGCATGGAGAGTTATGCATTAAAATCAGGTTAACTCTGAAAATCTTTTTTTTTAAAGTATTTATTATTTTTTGTAGTTGTAGATGGACAGAAGGACAGAATGCCTTTATTTTATTTGTTTATTTTTTCCCTTTATTAAATTATTTATTCTAATTTGTTATACATGATGACAGAATGCAATTCATTTCATATTACACATATAGAGCGCAATTTTTCAAGTCTCTGGTTGTACACAAAGTATTTTCACGCCATTCATGTCTTCATACATGTACTTAGGGTAATGGTGTCTAACTCATTCCACCTCCTACCCCCTTACCCCTTCCCCTCTTTTCCCTCCCCTTTGCCCTATCTAAAGTTCCTCCATTCCTCCCATGCTCCCCTTTATCCCCCCATTGACCTTATGAGTCAGCATCCTCATATCAAAGAAAACATTCAGCCTTTGGTTTTTTGGGATTGACTTACTTTACTTAGCATTATACTCTCCAACTCCATTCATTTACTTGTAAATGCCATGATTTTATTCTCTTTTAATGCTGAGTAATGTTCCATTGTGTATGTATACCAAAGTTTCCCCATCAGTTAATCTACTGAAGGGCATCTGGGTTGGTTCCACAATTTAGCTATTGTGAATTGTGCTGCTATAGACATTGATATGGCTGTGTCCCTGTAGTATCCTGTTTTTAAGTCCTTTGGGTATAAACTGCAGAGTGGAGTATCTGGGTCAAATTCCAAGTCCATTCCAAGTTTTCCAAGGAATCTCCATATTGCTTTTCATATTTGCAGTCCCACCAGCAATGTATGAGTGTGCCTTTTCCCCCACATCCTTGGCAACGTTTATTTTTGTTTGTTTTCTTGATAGCTGCGATTCTGACTGGAGTGAGATGAAATCTTAGAGTGCTTTTGATTTGCATTTTTCTAATTGGTAGAGATGTTGAACATTTTTTTCATATGTTTGTTGATTGATTGTGTATCCTCTTCTGAGAAGTATCTGTTCAGTTCCTTGGCCCATTTATTGATTGGGTACATCAGTGACAAATCCTCAGAAAGAGAAACTCAGAAAACCACTACATTTACAATAGCCTCAAAACAAACAAACAAACAAAAAAACTTGGGAATAAGCTTAATGAAAGAGATGAAACACCTCTACAATGAAAACTACAGCTAATGAAAGAAATTAAAGAAGACCTTAGAAGATGGAAAGATCTACCTTGTTCTTAGATAGGCAGAATTAATATTGTCAAAATGACCATACTACCAAAAGCACTATACAGATTCAATGCAATCCCAATCAAAAAGCAATCATGAAATTCATCTGGAAAAATAGGAGACCCAGAATAGCCAAAGCAACCCCTAGCAAGAACAATGAAGCTGGTGGCATCACTATACCAGATCTTAAACTGTACTACAGAGCAATAGTAACAAAAATGGCATGGTATTGGCACCAAAATAGACCTGTAGACCAGTGGTACAGAATAGAGGATACGGAGACTAACCCACATAACTACAGTTACCTTATATGAGACAGAGGTACCAAAGATGTACATTGGAGAAAAGATAGCCTCTTCAACAAATGATGCTAGGAAAACTGAAATACACATGTAATAAAATGAAATTAAACCTTTTTCTCTCACCATGCACAAAACTCAACACAAAGTGGATCAAGGACCTAGGAATTAAATCAGAGATCTTGTGCCTAATGGAAGAAAAAGTAGGCCCAAGTCTCCATCATGTGGGATTAGGCCCCAACTTCCTTAACAAGACTCCTATAGTGCAAGAATTAAAACCAAGAATCAATAAATGGGATGGATTCAAACTAAAAAGCTTCTTCTCAGCAAAAGAAACAATCAGTGAGGTGAATAGAGAGCCCACAGAATGGAGCAAATCTTTACCACAAGCACATCAGATAGAGCACTAATGTCTGGGATATATATAGCACTCAAAAAATGTAACACACACAAAACAAACAAACAAACAACAACAACAAAAACCCCCAAATAACCCAATAAACAAAGTGGGCTTATTTGTTTATTTTTATATGGTGCTGAGGATTTAACTCAGTGCCTGACAACATGCTAGGCGTGTGCACTGCCACTGAGCTGCAGCCCCAGTCCTGAAAATCTTATTTAACTTATTTTCATAGTATTCTGTAATTCTATGTTATTTAATAAAACAGCTTTTTTGGAAATTTTATCCAAAGTTGAATGTGGGCACAATATTTAAATTCATATTCTGTTAAGAAACTACATATAAACATACATTTATAATGAACTCCAACTACATAAGATGAGTACTTAATAGGAGACAGAAAACTAAAGAACTGAAGTAGAAAAGTGTTTTCATATTATTAGGAAAAAGTCTTCTGGGGATTTTAGGTGTATAGCATTAAGTTCTATGTGACATTTTTTTTATTTTGCATTTTATTTCTTTTCCTTGCTGTTTGAATAACAAAAAGGAAATTTCTTGAAATTAAACAAACATTTTCCCTTGAATTCATTTAAATGGCTTAGTCAACTCAGAAACTTCCAATGGCTAATTCATATTATATCTGCTTCAAAGAGAATAAGTAATCTTTCAATAAATAAGTTGAAGTTACCAAAACTTGAAGACTTAGGTCAAATACCTAGGGAGGATTTTGTTTTGTATTTTTTAAAATTTGTTCTAGTTAGTTATACATGACAGCAGAATGCTCTTTGATTCATTGTACACAGATGGAGCACAGTGTTTTCACTTATGGTTGTACACGAAGTCGGGTCACACCATTTATGCAATCATACATATACCTAGGGATATAATAAAGTCCCTCTCATTCCACCATCTTTCCTACCCCCATACCTCCTCCCTTCCCCTCCCCTCCCCTTCCCTTCTCTCCCCTTTGCCCAATCCAAAGTTCCTCCACTCATCCCCACCCCCATCCTGGATTAGCATTCATTTATCAGAGAAAACATTTGGCCTTTTGTTTTTTGGGATTGGTTTATTTGGCTTAGCATGATATTCTCCAAACTCCATTTATTTGCAAATTTATCTGCAAATGCCATAATTTTATTCTCTTTTATTGCTGAGTAATATTCTGTTATATATATACCACAGTTTCTTCATCCATTCATCTATTGAGGGGCATCTAGGTTGGTTCCACAGTTTGGCAGTTTTGAATTGTGCTGCTATAAACATTGATGTGGCTGTATCACTGTAATATGCTGTTTTTAAGTCCTTTGGGTATACCAAGGAGTGGGATAGCTGGGTCAAATGGTGGTTCCGTTTCAACTTTTTTTAAAAGAATCTTCATTGTATTTTACAGATTGGTTGCACCAATTTGCAGTTCCACCAGCAATGTATGAGTGTGCCTTTTCCCCCTTATTAGGGAGGATTTTTGGTATCAATTTAAAATTGAGATTGAGTTCAGAAAGGAAGAACTGGCACCAAGAAGAAAACTAGTTTGTGTCCTTCAGTTGTTTTTAAAATTAGTCAGTTTTTTTTAGTAATGTAGGTTTAAACTGAAATATTAAGGAATAGGAAGCTTATGACTATTAAGAATCAGTATATGGACTAATAGGCAGAAATTCGTTATAGCTTGAACACAGGGGCAATACATTTTACTTGTACAAGTTTTTGAGAAGTGATTAGGAATATTTTTAACCACAATGGAAAAAATTATAAAGTATAATTTGTGCTCCCATTTTTCTCTCATGGATCTAAGGAAGAACTGAACAAAAATATTTGTGAAGAAAAACAATATGCATATTGTTAGCATAAAAATGCAAATGTCATTTTTACTATAAGCAAGTTAGGCAGAGCAGTGTTAAAAATTTGGGAAGAAAGTAATTAAATTAGGGAAATGTTTTTCTTGGTCTTTTTCTAATTTTAAGAGCATAAAATCATATGCATGTCTTTGCCTACCATATTAATAAAATGAAAGGGTATTAGTAATGATTATGTTTTACAGGCATTTTCTGAATTAGATGAAACTCTTTACTGGGTAAAGGTTAAAAAAAAGTTAAGGTTTTAACTGCAAAATATTGGAATTTACCTGGTTGTGGTAGCACATACATGTAATCCCATTCTTGAGAGGCTGAGGTAGGAAGATTGCATGTTTGAGGCCAGGCTGGACAATTTCATGAGACCCTGTCTGAAAATAAAAAGGGCTGGGGAGTAACCCAATGATAGAGTGCCCCTAGCACTCGATACCCAGTACTGGGAAAAACAAATTGGAATTTTATATTGAAAATTTTCTTTGGTACAGGTTAATTATATTATCTGGGAACCTTTCACACCTTGTTCAAGATAAAATTGACCTTGTGGCTTTTACTTTTGTTATGTTTATATTTTAAAAGCTAACTTAAATTCAGATATCTCAATTTTAATTCAGAAACTTATCTAATTTATACTGATACTGCTCTGCAAATTTAATACCTAACTCTTTGTCTTATGTGCTTCTATGAAAAAGATGTGAAGTACATTCATATTCTGTAATATTATTTCTCAATATCCTTTTTGGTATATCTTGGATTCTTGTTTTCTTTTTAAAAAATCATATCATAGTTATAGTTTAAAAATCGAATTAAAAATTAGTTGAAAGATGGATTAATACCTTCTTTGTTCTTTTCCTTCATTATTACATTTTGCTTTTGACTCATTAAGATGTATATTAGATGTTAATTCAATAACAGATGACTTTTATGATGCTTAATTTAGAATGCAAATTATTTTTAAGATGAGGAACATTGAAAATAAAACAGAACCAAGTGAAGAGTCTGAATTATTTACAGGCCACAGACTTAAAAGTGCATCACTTTGCACAAATGTTAAATTATGAAATGGGAATTTCAGTTTGCCATAAATCTGTCTGCCACAGCAGCTTAAAATAAAATAGTTCTACCCATCTAAAGCAACATCAATTTGCCAGTCAGTGCTTCATGTATCAAAGAGCGTTCTGTGAAAATATCAATATCATTGGTTAATATAAATGAAATTAATTTTTAAAGCTGGGCTAAAGGTTGACATCTGAAAAATTGCATTACTTTGCAGAAGAGAAATTTCTGTCTTCTAGTGAAATTTCAGGTCATGAGGGCAAGTAATTTTCACAATCTTCAATGGGAGCCAGTGAAATATGAACTTCATTGTCACCTAGCCCCAAAGCGATAAGATAAAATGAGCTGATACATCATTTGCTGTGGTTTTATCATCTCCCTCAGTAATTGGAAGAGAAAACACAAGAGTATGTGTGTTTGTGTGCTCCCTTGCTGCCCCTCCCAACTGCCCCATCATCCACACCCAGTCTAAAGCCATTTTAGCCCAATCAATACAAAGGTCATATAGCATTTTATTTATATATTTTTAATTTTTCATGCTGACTAAACCTGCCAAGTAGAACATTAGAGTAATGAATATGTTTAATTGAATTTGTCACCCATGAAAATGCTAAGGAGAATACTATACTACATCATAGCACTGTAAGCAGGAGGAAATATACTATGCAGATAAAATAATTAAATAACAACTGGAAATTAATTTAAAAGGTAATTTCTTTTAGTATTCATGAATTTTATTTTTATTTTGCTTTTTTGTTGAAGTCTAGGAGACATTCTATGTGTTCATGGGTATATGTTTAATAATGAAATTACCATCTTAAAATTCACTTAAGTCAACTGCAAGTCATTTTCATGTTCAAAAAATGATCTCTATATCTTGCTTTAAAAATGTCTTTGAGGACTTAAAACTAAAAGCATGTGGATGATGATGAAATAAAAGTACTTAGGCCAACTAGAATTCAATATTATTTAATAGGATAAATTGTTATATTTTGATATCAAGTTTCAGAGAAAATTATATATAACAAAATATAAAATTATTAATAGTAATATAATTTTTAAATAATTGATTAAAATTACTTTAAGTTGAAATTATGTTTATTGTCAGTAAAACATAAAAATTGTGCATATATTTGCTGCTGAGTTGATATGAGTATTTTAAGCATGTGTTTTCATTTTAAAAATATTAACTGTTTTCCCATATTAAAGTTATAAATCTTGTGACTATAATTCATAACTGTATTCTCTGAATATAAGATATAGAGAATATTTTCTAGAGTTTGCTAATAGAGGCACTGTTGCTTAATGGATGGTATGATTAGTTTTCATTTTTATGCTAGGTTTAAGTTATTTTTCTTGATATATATATATATATGTGTGTGTGTGTGTGTGTGTGTTTGTGTACACATATGTATGTATAATTTGGAAATTGTTTTGTTGTGAAATTTCAAATACTGTTCTTGTTATCAGTCATCTGATTTTTATCTCATTACCTACTTCTTCAGAAGTCAGTATGGAATTGTCTGAAAGAGTAAAACTGCTCCAGAAATTAAGAATTATTTAAAATAAAATATGCTATGCTAATTTTAAACATTAAGAATTGTTTTTCTTTTTTCTTTTTGTTTTGTACTGGGGATTGAATCCAGGTTCTTACCCATGCTGGGTAAGCACTTTACCACTGAGCTACATCCCCAGCACAAGAATAGTATTTTTTTTTTTAAATTATTCTTTGTTGATTCTATATATGAAGACTTCCATGTAAATATTTCTTATTTTTGAGATTAAATATTGTCTTCCATGTAAATACTTCTTATTTTGAGGATTAAATATTATCCCACTTTTAAAGTTTTACCTTTAAGGAGAATTTTGAAACATTTTAAATGTAGCGCCCGCCCCCCCATTTTTTTACTTAAATGAAATAAATGTGGTTTTAATTATTCTAAATCTATTTTTCAAAAATATCAGATATTTGGTCAATAAAGATATCATCTAGTTGGGTTATAAATGTGAGTTTCTATTTTTTTATGAGGACGAGAAAAACAAAAGAGTTTTACTTGGATTAATTCATAGGCTTTTGCAAAATGGGTGGTTAAAGGGAGATAAAGTGCTTTACTTTTAGGCTAAGAATAAATGTAACATGGTGAAGAAATTGTCTTGTGTATTCATACTATACTATTGTAGAATAGAAGAAAGAAATGTGTATATTTGGAAAAAAATAACATACTTTTTTAGAAAGCACAATTTTATATAATTTTTAAAAGATGTTTTTGTAATGTAAAGAAATGTAGTATACATATTATATATGTAAATTAAATATCGATTTCTTTTTCTCCTAATGCACTTAATTCAACATTTAACTCGTAAACCAGTTTTATTGAGATAAATTGTAAAAAAAAAAAAAAAAGTGAAAGCTGAATTGACTAATAATCATACTAACAGTAATAAAACAAGGTGGTAAACATTCTGTGAGAGTGCTGTGGGCTTAAGCTTTCAAGCTATTCTAGACTTGGGGTCATAACTGCAGAGCAATGGTAATGATACTGTTTCCATAGCAACTGATTCATCTGAGGGCTAGACCTCTGTCTAGGGTGTTGTCAGTATATGTAGAGTTTCAGTGAACAGAAAGTCCCAAAGAAGGGTCTGCTTCTACCTAATCCAGTTTTAATTGAACTCTGGAGACTTTGAAGTGAAGCCATAGACCTGGCTTATACTACTATTCCAATAAGAAATGAACCTCTTGCTTAGACTAGGCCTCAGCTGCTTTTCAGTACTGACACTTTTTCCTAATGAAATGTTATTATATCAATTTTAGGTAGTACATCTTTAGTTCAGATGTTCTTCAGTTCTCTTTTAAACCCTGTCTTGACCCCAATAGTAATATTATATATATTTTTTAAAATAGGTCAGTATTATACAAGTTTTAAATGTTTGATACCTTTGAGAGTTTTAAGTAATTTTGTGTTTCTCCTGTTTCTTTTTTTCTTTGACTTTGAAAATATCACTATGCCTTCTTATATTTAATTTTGGAAGCTCACCGTCATACAGTTGGTATGATACTACTCATTTCATATTTGGAAATACATGGAGCAATGCTGGATACTGTTTATGAATGTGACTGCTAGTTGTATTAAAACTTACTTGAGGAATAATGAACCTCAAAATAAAGATACTCATTGGCTGTGACAAAAGAGGAAAATGGGATCCGAAAGGGTTATGTATGGGAGGTTCTTTTTGAGTGGGGGGTACTGGGAAACTCAGGGGCACTTGACCACTGAGCCACATCCCCAGCCCTATTTTGTATTTTATTTATAAACAGGGTCTCACTGAGTTGCTTAGCACCTTGCTTTTGCTGAGGCTGGCTTTGAACTCAGGATCCTCCTGACTTAGTCTCCAGAGCCGTTGGGATTACAGGTGTGTACTACCGCACCTGGTCAGTGTTGGAGTTTTGACACTCTCTGTTTTACTTTAATTATTTTTTAGAAAATAATGCAATAATATGGCAAAATGATAGGATTTTATAAGATTGAGTAGTGTGTGCATGGAGCATGTCATTTTTTGTAGTTTTAAATATTTTTGACATTTGGTAACAAAACATTTTAAATGAGTATGACACTTGTATTTTAAAGTCAATCTTTGAATAATAATACAATTTAAAGGAATGGAATAGAAATTAAATTTTTAATTAATCAAAAAATGAGTTCAGTACATTAAAAGTACATTAAAAATATTTTTTGCTTTTTTATTGATTAAAAAAATGACAATGGAATGCATTACAATTCTTATTACACGTATACAGCAAAATTTTTTCATATCTCTGGTTGTATATAAAGTATGTTTTAGTAAGGCTAGTTCTGCTAATAAGTGGAAGACTATAGAATATAATTAAAATTTTATTTGACCAATTATGACTGTGCCGTGGTTGGCATCACTGTTATGAGCAACAGGTCTTATCATACAACTCTACTTACAAAAGGTAAAATCTTCACACCAGTGTGTAATATTCTTAGCATATCATAGAGTATAAAGGATCCTTCAATGTTTGTATTCTTTTGATTTTCCTCTTTCATCTTAACCCAAGTGCAGGAAAACAAATGTGTTTATTAAATTTCCAGTGAGTTAGGTTCTAGCTTAACAAATCTATAATACTTTAGAAATGTTATAGTGTTTTTTAATGGAAGCTCTGGGCTTTTGGATTAGAAAACCTGGGAGTAGGCTGGGCTCTGCTACTAAGTTGCCAAGGGTCTTTTCTGTTAAATATTTAACATGGGTGGGCCCCATTTTCCTTATGAATACAGTAACAATTCATTGGTTTATAAGTGTTATTGAACATATATTAGCTTCTTTAAAGTATGATAAATCCAGAGTAGCAAACTCATATGTAGATGGAAACTAGGCAGATAATAGTAAGTGATTGAATGCTCATTTCACATTAGTATTGAATGATGTAAAAACTATAACAAAACAGAGAAAGTGCTTACCAGTTGTTACCATTTGGCACATCTAGGTTGGCCAGATACTCCAGTTTTTCCCAGGAATCCAGAAATCTGCATATTTATGTAAATAGCCATTTTCTCAGTTATTTTCATGGCTTGAAATTTTGTCAAAATATCATATGTGCCAGAGAAAATCAACTGAGAACAAATAAAGAACTTAAGTTACTATACTGTAATTCATTTAATTGTTCAAAATAACTACTTTTTACCACATTATTTTTGTTTTTTAAAAAATATTTTTAGTTGTAGATGGACACAATACCTTTATTTTTGTATGTGCTTCTGAGGATTGAACCAAGTGCCTCATACATGCTTGGCAAGTGCTCTGCCACCAAGCTACAGCCCCAGCCCAATGCCGTATATTTTTCAAGTCAGTGAACATAGAGTGCCTTTACAGTTTTAGCTTAAAGATAATTTTAAAAAATTATTATTATTATTTTGACCATGCTGGGAACTGAATCCAGGGTTACAAAAGTGCTAAGCAGGTGCTCCACTACTGATCTACATCTCCAGCCTTCAAATTGAATTTACTCGTATTAGTGCAGAAGGGGCAAGACAAACAAACAAATGTTATAATTTCAGATAGTGATAAATGTAATGAAGAAAATTTGATAATTTGGGGGAGGGAGTAGAGTTTAGGTCCTTTGGCTTCTCTGAAGATGTGACACCTGAGTAGATATCTAAATGTGAGAATGAGTTAACCATGTGGAGATTTGGGAGAAGATCATTGTAGGCAGAGGGTGAAATAAGAATTTAAAAAAAAAATCTTGAGTAATACTAACATTTTTGTCTGCTGTCTGCATGTTCATTTCTCTTGATCTTCCTTACACAGGTACTTGTTGTATAACTGAGTAGTAGAAATTCTCTATTGCCAATTTCAAAATTGAGGGCATGATTAGTTGTTGCGTCCTTTGAAGTTTTCACTTTATTTATTAAAAAAAAAAACCCGTACTTTAGAGTTGAACCCATTTTTTAGCTCCTCTTGTTCCAATAATAGAATTGTTTCTCTAGAAAAATTGAAATACATACTGAAGTAAGGGTTTTTTTTTTCTTTCAAAGAAACTGCATTTTATGTCAAAGAATGTAGATTCATTTGCAGTTAGGATTTGGAAAATGGAAATGAGAAAAGAAAAAGTCAGTTTGTGTAGAATAAAAGGTGGTTACTTTTAAGTGATATCTGAAATTAAGATTTTCATGAAATATTGATAGCAAATGCTCATTTTCAGTGTGGAGAAATGTTGAATCTGATTTCTTTTTAACACTTTCATAATTGAGCTTTTGAAATGATCTTTTTGAAAAATAAAACTTGAGTAACGAGGCAACAAAGTGGCTTAGGACTAAAGACTGGATTATTTTGAATTGGCAAAACATTTTAAGCAATTGTGTCTGTCACATGGAATGACAAGAATTGTAACAAGTCACTCTGACAACTATCTATTCCATAGGGAGATTATGCTGAGTTCATTTGTAGGTTTATACTTAGCTTTAGCTGATAAAATGATACTTAACCTCTTTTACAGTTAGTCTTTATGTTTTCTGAATGAGTTGCCTTAATATGACCTTAAAATGTGCGATTTAAAAAAAAATTATTTATTTTTTAATTGTAGTTGAACACAATATCTTTATTTTATTTATTTATTTTTATGTGGTGCTGAGAATCAAACCCAGGGCCTCACATATCCTAGGCGAGCGCTCTACCACTGAGCCCTAGTCCTAGCCCCAGCCCCAAAACGTGTGATTATTTTTTAAAGTTATGAAACTTATTTTTGAAAGTATGTAAAAAGTGACTATCCAATTTGTATATATGTGATTCAGAAGCATGTATGACATTCTTTGGAAGTTTTCTTTCTTTTTAAGGTTTTATTTGAAACTTTCCATGACTAAAAAATAAATAAATAATATAATATGCACTTCCTGAGAAGCAATAGATTATGTCATTGTTTTTAAAAGCCGAAATATATATTTATAACTATATGCTTTGTAGTGTTACTCTGCTTTTACATTTAAGCTTCTTTCATATAAGTTAAAACACATTTTCTTAGTTGAGTTCTTTGAAATTGTTTTTCTTAATAGTCTATTTTAATTGGGGGAAAGACGAAAAACAAAAAAGCTTCCTATTGTCACTCACTTGGGTTATGTTTTTCCTCACTAGATCCTGGCATATACTGAAGGGCTGCATGGAAAATGGCTGTTCACAGAGATACGATCCATCTTTTCTCGTCGTTATCTTTTGCAAAATACAGCCCTGGAGATCTTTATGGCTAACAGAGGTAATATGTTTCAGAAGTGTGTTGTTACAAAACTAAATTCCATTTCTCAGATTTCATTTTTGTACATATCATATTGTTTCCATTTAGATTGGATTTTGTAGTCTACCTAGTGCACTACTGACCTCATTTTTTTAATACCACATGGATCTTCCTGGGCTTTCTCCATCCTCTTGATCACTTACAGTATAATTTGAATTTCTTTTCCTTTGCTGGCTGTATCACAGACTGATGCAGAATTGTGTAAATATGGGACATATTTAACCATTTATTCAGTTGCAGAGTTTTGATATCTTCAGCATTACTTAGATGCTTAAACTCCTTCTGGTAGGTGGCTGCATTTGGGAGCAGGAAAAGATAATCAAATGACTCATACATTTATCTTATCTTCTGTCTAATGTATTGCTATTTTTAAAGGAACCATCAGAAAATTACCTTGAATTGTCATGGTTGCTTTGTATTACATCATTCTTGAAAGTTGAGCTAAAATTCTATTTGTGGGTTTACAGTGGAACTTGGTGAAATCCATTAAGACAAGAAGGGGGACAAGTTTAATTTGAAGGAAAAGCATCATTGGGTATTAGTAAAGGTATATAAGGGAAAATATATAAAATCTGGTGATTTATTATATATATACTTGGTATATATGTAGGTTGATGGTTTCTTTTTTGTTTTTGTTTTCTGTAATCTACAAGTTGTTACTTTAAAAATCTACACACAACAGTATACATTCCATACATACATCTTTTCTCTTGAAATCATATGTCTTTAGGGAATATTAATATCTTTAGGAAAAATGTTTTTCTCTTTCCTAGGTGGCCTCCTCCCCACAAACACCTCTTTTCCCTAATGTAAACATTATTCGTCTAAGGCAGATAATCAAGGGAATGTTTCACACTTTAGTTCAGTCTGTATTCTTGTTGTCCCAAAGGAGTTGAAGCCTTACAATATTTATTACTTGCTCATCCTCATTCATTTTCTTTCTTAAAATTTCTTATGCACTCTTACTTTTGTGTGAGTGCTTTCTCTTGCCGTTCTCTGCTGGCCTTGGTCATATGCCATAACCTATGATGGATTTTTCTTCATGTTTTACTCCTGGATTCAGTACAGTAGTAAATATATAAGGAAAGCTTATTTAAATGGTACATGACATTACTAAATATTTTGTAGGTGCTTAGTGAATGATTGATGACTAGTTAGTAATGCCAGTGTTTAAAAACGCAACATATATTTTCTTTTTGGCCTGAAGTATTCTTTTCAGGACAGATGGAGAAGAAGGACCACTTTCTGTATGAGCACTGTGGTCTACATAGGGTTCTGATGTAATATTAACATAAAATTAAAATCTCAAGACTGATAACATTAATATCTTCTACAGTCTCCTGATTTTATGACTTTTTTAATGTTTAAAGTGGATAAGATATAAAAGGCTCTTGTAAACTTACATCTGGTATATTGAATATGTTTATATATTGATAGATGCTTCTTGATATTCCCAAACATGTATTAGAAGGCTCTTAAATTTGATATTAAGCATAGAGGAAAATTTTTCTTTAGGTCACAAATTGTTCTGAATTACATGAACTTATGAAACATCAACATATAAACATTGTAAAGATAATTATTTTTAAGCTGTTCATTATTGGAAATAAATAAATAAATGATGATTTCATAGCTGTATGTGTAGCTTTTAGTGTTCTATGATTAACTATGTAAAATTGAATTTTAATAGTACTTTCTAGTAATTCATAGAAATAAATTTGACTCATCAAAATTCAATTTTGTAAATTAAAAATTATAGCTAGGTAATCTCATTTTCATATTACACAAATGTAACACCAGTTGTTACAACTCCTGATAGTATTTAGAGAAAGAACTGTTTTTGGTAAGAAATATCAGAAGTAAAATGAATATCCTTTCTGTAATATTAACTAAAACTTTATATGTAGTATAATAAAGAGGACATTGTGAGAATTGTGTTTAATAGAGAATTGTATTAAATGTAGTGTAACTATTCCATTAGATCAAGAAGTCAGTTTCCCCAAAAGGACATCAAATTGTGTTCTAATTTTTAAAAAAATTATTTGTCATAGTTGCTGTAATGTTCAACTTCCCAGACCCTGCAACAGTAAAGAAAGTGGTTAACTATCTACCTCGTGTTGGTATTGGAACCAGTTTTGGATTACCTCAAACCAGGTACTGTTTTATATAAGAAAATGTGGAAAATAATCTTCATTAGTATTCTCATTAACTATTAATACTCTTATTAAAATTAATCTGTATTAATATTCTTACTTATTTTGAAATGAATGTCTGTGTTATGTTTCATAGTAATTGATGATTATTAGGTATTAAGTTTTATCTCATATCTGTCAATTCAATTGCAATATATGAATGGTAGAGTGTATAGCACAGAGTCAGTACTCAGCAGATTATCACTAAATATAAAATTCACTAGACTTTCCCAGCACCATGATAAAGGCATATGCAAAATATACTTTTTATCTCTTAGATAGAAAATTTTAATTTTCATATTTTAAAGTTACTATGTTTTTAAATATGTACCATGATATAAATATTGTGTATGTATGTGTGTTTATCTATTCTTTTTTTAAAATTTTTTTATTAGTTGCTCAAAACATTACAGTGATCTTGACATACATACATTTGATTCAAATGGGGTATGTAATCTTATTTTTCCACGTGTCAACAGATTACAGGATCACATTGGTTATACAGCCACGTTTATACATAGGGCCATACTAGTGTCTATTGTATTCTGCTACCCTCCCCCCTCCCCTAAAAAAAAATTCTTTTTTTTTAACTCAAGTTAGAAAGGTTCATTTCTGCATTTGCTTTTGCCATTAAAAAAATGTACGTATTACATGTTCATTGTAATGGCTGAAATGAAAAAGGGAGAGAATACCAAGTGTTAGATTAGATCCCAGAAGCACAGACAACAAAAACTAAAATAGACAAATAGGATTATATCAAACTCAAAACCTTCTGCTCAATCAAGAAAACAATGAACAGAGTAAATAGACAACCTATGGATGAGGCAGAAAATATTTACGAACTATAAGTCTGGGCAAGGGTAATAGCCAATATGACATTCAAACAACTAAATAGTAACAGAACAAATAATCCAACTGAAAAACAAGCAAAGGATTTGAATGGATGTTTCTCAAAAGAAGATATACAAATGGCCAATGGGTATATGAAAAACCATTGACAATCACTTAATTATCAAGGCCATGCAGATTAAAACCACAGTGAGGTAGCACTTTAAACCTTTAGAATGCCTTCATCAAAAATATGAAAGATAGCAAGAGCTGGAGAAGATGTGGATAAAAGGGAACTTTTGCATTCTGTGTAATTATAGATTTGTACAATCATTATGGAAAAAAGTATGGAGACTTCTCAAAAATGTTAAAAATCAAACTTTCATATGATTCAGCAGTCCTATTATGGGTATGATTCTAACAGGAATGAAAACAGTATATTGAAGATTTATCTGCACTCTCATGTTCATTGTAGCATTATTAACAATAGCTGAGATACAAATAAACCTAAATGACCATTAATGGCAACCCCAAAAAACACTTTAAATATGAAGACAAAATTAGGATAAAGGTAAAATTGGGAAAAAAAAGTATACCTTGTCACTGCTAAATTAAAACAAAAACAAACAAGAAGGTGGAATTATCATATAATTACTATATTAGTTTACTACATTTATCAATGTAAAGTACCACAACTGGTTGCTTAAACACTAGGTATGTATCATCTCACAGTTCTAGAGGTTGCTTAAACTATAGATGTGTTTTGTCTCACAGGTCTGGACGCTCCAAGTCCAAAATCAAGTTGTTAGTAGTGTTGGTTGCTTCTAAGGGATATGAGGGAAGGATCTGCTCCAGGTTCTCTCCTTGGCTTGTAACTAGCTGTCTTCTCCCTATGTCTTTTATATCATCTTCCCTTTGTCTGTCTCTATGGCCAGTTTTTCCTCTTATAAGGACATCAGTCATATTGGATTCGGGCCCACACTAATGAATTCTTTTTACCTTGATTATTTTTTTAAATCCTGTGTCTAAGAAGCTTACATTCAGAGATACTGGGGGTTAGACTTCAACATAGAAATTTTGGGGAAGATACAATTCAACCCATAACAATTACTAAACAAACATGACTTAAAAAATTTTTTTTAGTTGTCAATGGACCTTTATTTTTATTTATTTATATGTGGTTCTAAGAATTGAATCCAGTGCCTCATACATGCTAGGCAAATGCTGTACCATTGTGGTATGACCCCAGACCCAAAGACAACTTTAAAACAGGAATAATATCAGAGAGAAGAATGATGTATCAATGACAAGAAAGCCAATTCACCAAGAAACAACCCTAAATTATATACATTGAATAGAGCCTCAATATTCATGCAACAAAACCAGGTAGAACTGGAATGAAATACAGACAACTTCTCCCTGTTTGGTTAGTCATTGAGGGAACAGGTAGACAAAAACATCAAGAATAGCGAAGACTAGAACATTATCAGTCAACTTATCATGTTTAAACCATTGTACCCAACTGTACATATGCATTTCTTTTAAGCACACCTGGAATGTTAGTCAGGTTGACCATATTTTGAACCCTAGAACAAATCTCAGTAAGGTTAAAAGTATCGAAATCTCGGATCCCAATGGAATAAGCCAAAAATCAATTACAAAAAAACAAACAAACAAAAAAACAAACCAACCTTGAAAATCCCTGGATATTTAGAAATTAACACACTCTATATAAAGCAAGGGCCTACATATAAATTATAAGGGATATTAGAAAATATTTTGTACTAAGTGAAAATAACAATAGCCTGTAAAAATCTGAGCATAAAGGAGAACATGAAGGACCCTTTTGGGATCATGGGAATATTCCATTGTAACCGTTTTGGTATCACACAACTGTGTATGTATGGAAAACCCATTGCATTATTTATGCCTAAAAAGAATGAATTTCACAATTATATGTAACTACAGTGGACCAGTAAAAATAAGGGGAAAAGAATGAATTATGAGTTTACTCTATGTTAATTATTCTTTAATAAACCTAATTTCCAAAAATAGAAAAGGACATTCTGCTTTAAAGAGTAACAAATGTAGTTGAGTTAAGAACAAAAAAAAAGAAAAGAAAAGGATGATCTGAAATGTTAATAAGGATATGTAGCTTAGGCACTCTAGAACCATGTAGGAGTGCAAATTAGTGTAGACACTTTGAAAAACAATCTTCCAGTTTTCTTATAAAATTACATATATACATAGTGTATATTGTTCCAGTTCTCTTAGGTATTTATCAATGATAGTGAAGATACAGATATACATTCACTTTTTAAAAAAAATATTTTTTTAGTTTTTTATGAACCTTTATTTTAATTATTTGTATGTGGTGCTGAGAACTGAACCCAGAGCCTCACACATGCTAGGCAAATACTTTTCGACTGAGCTACAACCCCAGCCCCTACTTTCACTTTTAAGTAAATATTAATAGCAGTTTCATTCCAGTTCCACACTGGAAACATTTTTGATGTCCTTCAACTGTGAATGAATAAACAGTTTGTACATTCATAGAATGAGGTACTTACTACTCAGAAGTCAAATGAACTGACTACTAATCACATGCAGCAACACAAAGACATTGCTAAAGTGCTATGCTAAGCAAAGAGGTTAGGCAAAGAAGTTGTGAGCTTCATACATCAAACCACAGATTGTTTTTATTAGATGAAATTAGTGAAAAATGCAAAGCTCTTTGGTGACAGAAAGCAAATTGTTGTTTGCCAGAGGCCAGGACTTGGCAAAGGAATCTGAGGGGACTGTTGATAATGTGTCCTAATTGTGATAGTGGTTAACAAAATATGTATATTCACAACTGTTTAAGCCAGGCATAGAGGTGCATGCCTGTAATCCCAGTGGCTCAGGAGGCTGAAGCAGGAGGATTGCGAGTTCAAACCCAGCCTTGGTAACTTAGCGAGGCCCTGTGTCTAAATAAAATATTAAAAAGGTCTGGGAATGTGGCTCAGTGGTTAAGTGCTTCTGGGTTCAATCGTTCCTGGTACCCAAAAAGAAAAATAAAAAAAACCTGATCAAATTCCAATTCTACACCAAGTTTGGTAAATGTAAATGTTACTCTATTAAATTGTATCACAGTCAAAGATCATGGAATAATTAAGATCTCTAAACATTTAAAATATCTAAATTATAAAGTGGTTGTTCTATACTCATTTTAATATGTACTGTTAGTATGTTTGACTACTCAGATTAAAATTTCCTACCTTTTTAATATTACTGAGCATTAAAAGAGAATAAAATCATGGCATTTGCAGGTAAATGGATAGAGTTGGACAATATTATGCTAAGTGAAGTTAGCCAATCCCCAAAAAACAAAGGCCGAATGTTTTCTCTGATATGTGGATGCTGATCCATAATGGAGATGGGGAGCAGAATGGGAGGAATGGAGGAACTTTAGATGGGGCAAAGGGGAGGAAGGGGAAGGGAGGAGGCATGGGGGTAGGAAAGATGGTGGAATGAGATGAACATCATTACCCTAAATACAAGTATGAAGACACGAATGGTGTGACTCTACTGTGTGTACAACCAGAGACATGAAATATTGTGCTCTATATGTGTACTATGAATTCAAATGCTTCCTGCTGTCATGTATAATAAATTAGAGTAAATAAATAATTTTTTAAAAATTTCCTACCTTTTTGATAAAAAATGATTAGATTTTTGCTTTATTATATCATTAATATAATTTTTCTTTGTTGATATAAATATCAAATCTATATTTTAAGGACTATGTATATTAAAGCTTCTATCTCTAACCATTAATAAATCAGAATTCAAATATTTATTTTGTATGTGCATATGGATTTATTAATTAATATTGATATTGTTCCAAGTAAACTACTAAGCATCTGAGAGAAATGTTAGCCAAAGCATTTCTTATGTTATATGGAGAGAGTATGGGAGTGTATATCTCTTCATTGTGTGTTGATCAATTAGTTATCTTTAAATAGCACCTTCACTAATTATTTCCTTTTGTAGTAGGTATTGATTCACCATCAGTACAATTTAGTTAACTAATTTAAGGACTGGGAAGAGTGAACACTGGGATTTTTTTCTATTGATTTAAATATATTAGCAGTGGAAACTTACAGTTTACTTTTAGATGCCTAATTTTATATTGATTCAAGCTTTTTATTACTGTTTATTTCAGAATCTAAAGCAATGTTTTATTGTAAATGAAGTTAAAGTAGTACACATAAACAGCAGTCAGGATGTTAGTAGAAACTGTGGTAAGTTTGGGGCTAAAAAACTTTTCAAGATGAATCACTCCCATGTCCCTTAGCAGTTAGACTTCAGTTCCTCACCAAGTCCTTCTCTCCATCTTCTTCCTGAGTATCTATTTGCACGACAGGGAAGCTGGCTTCCTACAGAGTAAGTGGATCAGGAGACATTGAGGAAGAAGCCCCAGTGTCTTTTTGTGACTTGCCATTGGTAGCACTCCATCATTATGCCACATTGCATTCATCACAGATGAGTCAGTAAATACATGCCAGGATCTAGGAGAGGGGAGTTATGCTCCAGCTCTTGTGGATGTATGTCAAAACTACATCAGGTCACAACTTTTATGTAAACAAAGTGACCTTCTGTGTTATAATCAATTATTGTTTTATAATGCTAGTAATGATTTTAATTAGATAATTTTATAATTTAATGAAGAATTTCAGGGTTAGAGTACAATTCAGTTGTAGAGTGCTTACTTAGCAAGTGCAAGACTCTGTTCAATCCTCAGCATGGCAAACATAAATAGTTGGGACAAGTGATAAGAAGTTTATGATCAGGGCATTGTAGTCGTGATTTGGGGACTGGAGATGGGTTGCATTGTATAGGTAGTCAAGAATATCTTCTTATGACTTTTACATTTTGATTTGAAGAAACAGAACCAGCTAACCTTTGAAAGTGTATGGTGTATGTGCAAAGGCCCTGAACAAAAAGAGCTTCCAGTGTTCTAAGAAATGTTAGAAAGCAAGTATCAGTGGAATTTAGTAATTTAGGGCATTCAATTTATGGGATTTGGAAATAGATTTAAGAGTGATTAAGAGAGGGAGATGTTCAATATATCTACTCAAGTCTCAGCTTGAGCTGCTTAGTGGCACTTACTGAGACTAGGAACACTGGAGAAGCAGTGTTTGTGTATATACCTTTCTATCCTTATATCAAGGTTGGTGGGGAGGATGTGAATGGACAAAAATTGGGTTTAGTTTTAGATGTTTTAAAACTGAAACCCAGGAAAGATATCCAGTTTGAAATATTGTGTAAGATATAAGAAAGTATATCTGGAGCTCACAAGAAAGGTATATTTATTGGAACACAGTACCATATATAATGAAATTTAAAGCCATAAGAGGGAATGAGTTCATCTGGGGAGAGATTGTAGGATGGCAAGAGGAACTAGAGGTGCAGCTGAAGGAAATTCTGCATTGGTTTCAAAACCTGACATAAAGCCACTGAGAGAAGATGGTCTTTTGCAAAGATCAAATAAAGGAAATAGAACATCTCCTTCCTCTGTCTTCAAAACAAACAAATAAGAATAAGATGGCTCAACACATAGGAGATCTGGACAATATGATGCTAAGGATGATAGATAGTATTTAAAAATGAAAAGGTCTGATGAGAAAAGACACAGATGGAAAAATGTTCCTTGCATTTAGCATCAGCAGGTTTTGACTGCCAGATGGTTGTATGTTGTGAATTTGGCCCACAGTATCAACAAGGTGTCCTTGGCAAGCAGGTCCCTGTATTTTGTTGGAATTTATGAAATGCCCCCTCTTGTTTAGGTGTGATAACCCCTGCAGTCAGGGACATGAAGACAAAGCTTCTTACTTGTGGACCAATAGGAGATGAGACAGTAGAGACAATGTGCTAAATTCTTACCCACCCCTGACACTAATGGCAAAGAATTAGTCCTACTGTGACTTTTCTACCTACCTTTGGCTCTTCTGGAGGATTCTGACACTTCAGGACCACTTGCAGTATGTGCATGTGCATGTCAATACTAGTTTTAAGCCATAACAACAAATGCGTTGAGTTAGCTCTGTCTCCACTCACAGCATCATTTTAGTTTCCCTACTTTCATGGTCATCTTTTTTGCTCAATTCTATCACTTGAATTCAGGCTCCACCTCCCCTTTCCATGTAGGAGCAATAACCAAGAAGTTTAATACATGTTTGTAAGGGGTTGTACCAGCTACCAGGAGATCATATTCTGTTACAGCCAGAAGCTTAGAGAAGTGCAGGAGAGGAAGGCATATGAGGCTGCATGGCCAGAGTGGTGGGAAGGCTTATATCTTCTTTGATTTTTCTTTCCAGGGTCTGAGCCACTTTCTCTCTCTTTCTCTACATCCCAGAATCAAGAGAGCACATAGATCTGAGGCTTATTCTTTTGCCCCACAACTGCAGCCACGACTCTGCCATGCAGTACTGCATGCTTTGGCCAGTCCTGTGCCTAGCTACCCCTTGAAGTAGTATTTTAGACAATTGTAGCTTTAAATACCTCCACCTGAGAAACAAATGCCTCACATCAGTAGCCTCCTAAGCTTTGATCTTTAGAAAATAGAAGCAAGCTCAATACACAGCAAGAAAGAAAAGATCTTAGCAGAAATCAGTGAAACAAGTAAAAACAATAAAGAAGCTGATGACACTAAAGTAGATTCTTGAAAAACATTGGTAAATTGACAGACTTTAGGCAACCATGGAAACATAAAGAGAAGGGACATAAATTACCAAAACCATAAATGAAAAACAAATGATCATAAATGTAAAGGTTAATTTACACATTACTACTGATGATATAGGATTTAGAAGGGTTAGGAAGGAACACCGTGAATAACTTCATGCCATTAAATTAGACAACCTGGAATATATGGGCATATACCTAGAAAATAGAATGACCAAACTGACTCAGGAAGAAATTGAAATCTGAATAGGTAAGCTTTTAAAAATCTTCCCATAAAGGGACTGGGGTTTTAGCTCAGTGGTTGAGCACTTGCGTGAGGCACTAGGTTTCGTCCTCAGCACCACATAAAAATAAATAAATAAAACAAAGATATTGTATCCATCTACAACTAAAAAAAATTTGATAAAGAAAAGCCTAAGCCCAAATAACTTTACTATCATATTTTTAAAGTAGATCCTTTACAAACCTTCATAATCCTTCATATACTCAGTAAGCTACAGGAGAACATGCCTCCTAACTCATTCTGTAAGGCCAGTGTCACTCCAATAACAATACTAAAGGCAGAGCAAGAAAACAGGAAAAAAGTATAATACAGTATTGCTCACTAATATAGATACAAACATCTTTTACAAAATTTAACTAACCAAATTCAGCAACATATAAAGAGGAGTATAAAAAGACCATTTGGATTTTATCACTGGAAGACACATTGGTTTAAGTTTGAGAATCAATATATGTTGTGCACCAACTTAATAGAATAAAGGACAGAAATCACATGGTCATCTCAACAGACGAAAGAAACAGCACTTGACAAAATCTAACAAACATCCATGATTAAAACTTTTAACTCAATAGAAAATAGAAGGAAATTCCCCAAAATTGATAAAAATCATCTACCAAAAAGCTTCATAGCATACATACTCATATTCTCCCTAATTTATTGAAATTGAGAAGCTGAAATTCAATGTGTCCTGAATAGCCAAAAATAATTTTTATAAAGAAGAAGAAAGTTTAGAGGACACTACCTAATTTCAAGACTTATTGTTTAATTCTTTTTATATGTGCATGACAGTATTTTGACATACTATACATACATTTTGATAAATGTAGCTAAAGCCACAGAAGTTAGGACATGGTGTTTTTACAAGGATAGATATATAAATCAATAGAATAGAGTTGAAAATGAAGAAATCAACCTTTACATATATGGTCAGTTGTTTTTCAGCAAATGTGTCAATACAGTGAAGAACAGATAGTCTTTCAAAAAGTAATGCTGAGGCAACTAGACATTCAACACACAAACAACTTAGGTGTTGCTGGGCAAATGGTGCATGCCTTTAATTCCAACTATATGGGAGGCTGAAGCAGGAGAAGTGCAGGGACCTGGCCAGCCTGCGTACCTTAGCAAGATCCTGTCTCAGAATAAAAAATGCAGTAGACTGGGGGTTTAGCTCAGTGGTGGAATTCTTGCCTAGCATGTGTGTGGCCCTGGGTCTAATTTCTAGTATTGCAAAACAAAACAAAAAATAACTTGGATGCTTACCACATACTACTCATAAAAGTTAACTCAAACTATGTTATAGGCTATATACGTAAGAGCTGAAACTGTAAAATGTGTGCAAGAAAACATGGGAGAAAAATTTTTGATGTTGAAACAGGCAAACCATCCTTGGATACCATACCAATAGCATGATCCATAAAAAAAAAAAAAATAGATGAAGAGATGAACTTAATCAAAATCCAAAATATATCACAAAGTAAATGAAAATATTTTATGTCATATATCTGACAAACCACTTTGTATTATGTATGTATATATATTGCCAATATGATATATATAGATAGATATGTAAAAGTAGACTTCTGGGAATTAGCTTATGTTATTATGGAGATCAACGAGTCCTGTGATATGCCATCTTCAAGCTGTAGACTCAGGAAAGCCCCTGGTGTAATTCAGGTACTTGGAAAACCAGGGCAGCTGATGGTCAATTCGCAGGCCAAAAAGCCCAGGAATTGGGCTGTTGCAGGATTGAGGATAGAGAACCCGGAGCTCCTCTGTCCAAAGGCTGGAGAAGAAAAACCTGTGTTCCAGGTCAAGAACAGAAGAGAATTCACCCTTCCTCCTTTTTTTGTTGTTCAGTCCTAGATTATCTGATGTCTACTTACTTTGGGGACTATCTGCTTTACTCTGCCTGTCCATTCAAATGCTGATCTCTCTGGCAGTGTTCTCATAGACATATTTAGAAATTATTTTTCCCCAGCTCTCTTTGATATACCTTAACCTGGTCAGGTTGACGCATAAAATTAACCATCACCGTTTTATATCCAGAATGTATAAAGAACTCTTACATCTTAATAATAAAACACAGGCAACCCAATTAATGGAGGAAAATATTTGAAAAATCGTTTCATTGAAGATTGTAGAACTTACTGAAACCACATGAGAAGATGCACAATGATGGACATTTAAACTACCATAAGATAATGAACCCTATTATGTATAACTTTACATTCTGCAAAAATTTTAAATAATAATAAAAATAAACTACAACAAGATGCCATTTCATACTCACTTCAGTGCAATAATAAAAACACAATACAAAACAAGCATTGCAAGGATGTGGAAATTGGTTCATACACTGGAATGTTCAACCACTTTGGAAAACAATTTGGCAGTTACAAAAAAGAAGTTGAAGATAAACTTGACAAATAAAAAGTTCTGCTCCTAAGAATCTACCCCAAAGAAATGAAAACATATATTCATATCTTCATAGTAACATCATTTACAGGGCCAGGGTTGTGGTTCAGTGGTAGAGCACTTGCCTAGCATCCGTGAGGAACTGAATTTGATCCTCAGCACAACATAAAAATAAAGTATATTGTTGTAATAACTGTACAACTCTAGAAATTTTCTTTTTAAATAAACATTGACTTGTAAGGTATGTAAATTAATCTCAATAAACCTTTTAAGGAAATAGTTATTTGTCCTTTGTGAAGGAAGACTAATGACAATATACATAGGTCTGAAACTCTGGATGTTATAAAAATCCTGCCACCTGTTTCCCATTATTTTCAGTATTGATCAGTTATATCCATTAGGATTTACTTTTTATTAACTTGGCTTTCTAATAAGCTATATAAGAAAATCTCAGTAGTTTCTCCTGCCTCTGTCCCTTCGTATAAATAGAAGAATGAATAGTTTAGAATACTCTATTTCTTCTTGTTACAAACGTTATGCAAGTGTATTATTTAAATTTGTAATATACAAATGTGTTATCTTTAAGAAGTGACTATTAAAATTGATGGACTTGTGAATATAATTTTGTGTGCATTTTGTAGTTACTATGATTCCTTCTCTTTATATGAGTTAACTAGTTAATTATTAGCCATTCTCTTATTAATCAACCTTCATGGAACCTGGATATTATAATGACATTGCAGTGACAGCTTACCTGAATGACTAGAACATGTATAATAGACCTGTGCCTACTCCATATCACTATTAACCATTAATAGTAGATAGAAATATCTCTACTATTTATTAGTTTAACATGATTGGAACTTTTTAGTATTATATATTTCATTGGGAATGAATAAGCACAGATAATTCATGATTTAGTATTGTAATATAATTAATCTTAAGTTTAGGTTCTTACACTGAATTCTTTTTTTTGCAGGCGTATTTCATTAGCAAGTCCACGTCAGCTTTTTAAAGCTTCTAATATGACCCAGCGATGGCAACACCGAGAGATTTCAAATTTTGAGTACTTGATGTTTCTCAACACAATAGCAGGTAATCTAAGTCCACACACTGAGTGACTTCAAATAATGAGTTATTTATTATGAAATGGTTAGATTATTTTGGGTAGTTTATTTTTGCTACTATTATTACTGTTAGAACACCTCGTAAATATGTTGCTAACAGTTTCCAGTTTTGTATATGAACAGTTGGCTACTTGGGAGAAATTAAAAGTGAATATAAAAGGTTTTTGCCAAAAAGGAGAAAAGAAGAATTTATGACTCTTTAATATAGAAAGAATGGGCTCATTGTGCAATGGTAGAATTGAAGAACAATATAAAAATTTTAAGAACCTATTAACCCATTAAGTTCCAAGTTGTCAGTTCTGAAAATATTTCAACAAAATTGACATAGACATATTAAAATAGGTTAGAAATTCTAATACAGAGTTTGCATTATATTTTTATTTTATTAATTAATATTAACTAATATATTAAAATGTTTTTCTACAATCATCTGGTATATAATTATATTTTATATTATATGCTATATTTAAGTATTTGTAGGTATCCTATATCTGAAACAATGGGATAAAATGGGTTAATAACTTAGTTAGAAATGTGTTACATGATGAAACAATGAATTGCAATATAGAAAAAATAAAACTGAGTAAAATATTAACCAAAGGAATATTCATATTGTGACCCACATATGAAAATCTGAAGACCAAATGACCCTATCTAATCATAAAATACCATAGAAAATCACCCACCAACACTATTTCATTGAAATTGAATAAGGAATAGAAATGTGCCATTAATTTTCATTTGTGACAACTAGAATTAAGAAAACGGAATGTATTTGTGAAACATTCGAGATTCATTTCAGCAGACTGACTTGGTTTGTATTTGAGGCACAAAGGACATACAGGGAGAACATGACATGTCATTTAGTCTCAGAGAAATGATTTGAAGCACAAATGTGAGTATAGAGTAAGTGTCCCTTATCCAAAATGCTTAGGACCAGAAGTATTTCAGATTTGCATGTTGGTTTGAATTTGGGAATATGACTTTACTAGTTAAGCATCCCTAATTCCAAAAATGCAAAATCCAAAATGTTCTGTAATCTGAAACTGTGTCCTCAAAAAGTTTCAGAATTTAGATTTTCAGATTAGCAATGCTCAACCTTTATTACGTGAATCTAGATAAAGGGGGTATAGATTTAATAAAATAAACAAAAAGTCTATAGGGCTTAAAATATCACAGAGAGACGGAAATTATATTCACTCAGTTTGGGGAATAAGGAAGAAATAAGGAAAACTTTCAGTGGTTGTGCAAGAATGGATATTATTTTTGTTAGCAGAGGAGGGAATTGCAAGTTAGAAGTCATTTCTTGGAAGTCTGAAAGCATAAAATAGAACAGAATGATGGGAAAATATCAAGTATATCTGGAGAACAATAGCATAGTTTGTTTATCTGCTGATGTGTGTGCAATCTGTATATTCCTATAGACGTCGAGAAGAAAGAATGTTAGCAGCTTGAGGAAATAGTAGTCAGTTCATTGGGAAATTTTTGAAAGTTTTAAAGTACATAAGCAATATTATAACGGTACAAAAAAATTACTTGGAAGGTGTATGTAAGATAAATTGGAGTTAAAAGGGACTAGGCAGACATTCAAGTTGGAGAGCAATTACATATAAAGGTATAAGAGCTGGTGTTAGAGAGGTATCAGTGGACATTGAAAGGAAAGATCAATATCATAAGAGTTTGCGAGGCACCAAGCATTCAATATGCAGCTGACTGAATGTAGGGGTAAATGGGAAGAAAGTGTCAGGAAAGACTTCCTGGCTCTGGGTCTCAACCATTGGGAAAATGATAGTGCCATTAGCAGAAATTCATAGAAGGACAATGGTTGTGCTGCTCTGGCTAAACAGCCAAGTTAAGTATCAAAAAGAGAGTTTGGGGTCATGTAGGCCCAAGAAGAGATAGGACATTGGATTTCATCTGCATAGATGAGATCATATAGGTAGATAATACAGAAAATATTCAGGTAAGTTCAGGGAAATATTGTGTCTGAGAGGAAAAAAAATAAGGGAAGTTAGTAAGGAGAGAAAATAATGAGCGGTCCTGAAGACTGTATATAGTAGGAAGAGAACTGAGGTAAATCAAATGTTTTGAGAGGCAAGCGAGAGTGAAGAAGGCATTTGTCACCTATGTCAGGTGTTATGGGAAGGTAGGGGAAAATTAAGAATGAATATAGAATAGACTTTTGTGTTTGGCATTTGGGGAATTACTGATTACTTCATGGGGATTCATTATTAAAGCAAGCAAAGCAAATTGTTGGTGAGGAACTGTATGGTTGGGGGTTAAATGGGAACTTGGGTGTAGATTAGAGTATTCTTAAATGTGATAGGACAGAAAAGATAGGTTAAGGCAGAGAAGAGAAACCAACAAAGATGGAGAGGGAGAAAGGATAATAGTTCAGGTTCTGAGGGACACGGGTTCAAGAGCTCAGGTAAAGGAAACTCTTAGCAAAGAAGAAAGATCCTGCTAGAGAAGTGGGGACAAGAAAAGGGAGTATTGTGAAGAATCAGAAGTTGAGGGGTTCACATTGACAAGTCTTAATTTTTCAAAAGAGACTCATCTTGTTGGGTTAAGCAATGAAGAAAGTCTGAACAGTTATGTTGATGTTGGTTGGGATTATATAACTAGTTATTAAATGGATTTTTCCCCATATTTTTTTTTTGGTACATTACAGTTGAACATAATGATGGAATTTGTTGTAACATATTTGTACATGCACACAAATAACAATATAATTTGGCCAGTATCACTCCCCCCATCCCGAACCTCCTACTCTTTGGACCCTTTTCTCTACTGATATCCCTATGATTTTCATGAGATCCCTGTTCCCTACCTTTCTTATCCTTTTTTCTCTCTAGCTTCTACATGTGAGAAAACATATGACCCTTGATCTTCTGAGTTTGGCTTATTTAGCTTAACACCATGGCCTCGATTTCCATCTATCTCCCTGCAAATGATATACTTTCATTTTTCTTTATGGCTGAATAAAATTTAATTGTGTATATATATATCACATTTTCTTGAACCATCCATTGTCGTCCATTGATCGACACCTAGGCTAGTTCCATAGTTTGACTCTTGTGAATTGTGCTACTATAAACATGTGTATGCATGTATTGCTATAGCATGATGACTTTAATTCTTTAGGGTGAATACCAAGGAGTGGTATTACATGGGTGGCTCCTTGCCTAGTTTTTTGATGAATCACCACACTGATTTCCATAGTGGTTGTACTAATTTACAATCCCATCAACAATGTAAAAGTGTTTCTTTTTATCCTCATTCTCTCCAGAATTTTTAATTATTTGGATTATTATTTTTTTTTTTTTTTTTTTTTTTTTGTGGTACTGGTAATGGAACCCAGGGCCATGTGCATGCTAGGCAAATACTGTATCACTGAGACCTATTATTTGTATTCTTTTTTTAATTAGTTTTTTTATATATGATAGCAGAATGCATTACAATTCTTATTACACATATAGAGCACAATTTTTCATATCTCTGGTTGTATATAAAGTATATTCACACCAATTTGTGTCTTCATACATGTACTTTGGATAATAATGTCCATCACATTCCATCATCATTTCTAACCCCATGCCTCCTCCCTTCCCCTCACCCCTCTGCCCTATCTAGAGTTCGTCTATTTCTCCCACGTTCCCCCTCCCTACCCCACTATGAATCAGTCTCCTTATATCAGAAAAAACATTTGGCATTTGGTTTTTTGGGATTGGCTAACTTCACTTAGCATTATCTACTCTAACTCCATCCATTTACCTGCAAATGCTATGATTTTATTTTCTTTAATTGCTGAGTAATATTCCATTGTGTATATATGCCACATTTATTTTATCCTTTCATCTATTGAAGGGCATCTAGGTTGGTTCCACAGTTTAGCTATTGTGAATTGTGCTGCTATAAACATTGATGTGGCTGTATCCCTGTAGTATGCTGTTTTTAAGTCCTTTGGGTGTAGTCCGAGGAGACGGATAGCTGGGTCAAATGGTGGTTCCATTCCAAATTTTCCAAGAAATCTCCATACTACTTTCGTTGGCTGCACCAATTTGCAGTCCCACCAGCAGTGTATGGGTGTACCTTTTCCCCAAAATCCTCACCAATACTTATTGTTGTTTGTCTTTATAATAGATATGAATAGACTGGAGTGAGATGAAATCTTAGAGTACTTTTGATTTGCATTTCCCTAATTGCTAGCAATATTGAACATTTTTTCGTATATTTGTTGATTGATTGTATATCCTCTTCTGAGAAGTTCCTTGGCCCATTTATTGATTGGGTTATTTATTTATTTATTTTTCGGTGCTTAGCTTTTTGAGTTCTTTACCCTAGAGATTATTGCTCTATCTGAATTGCTTTGGTATGAGGGGTAAAGATTTGCTCCCAAGATGTAGGGTCTTTATTCACATCACAGATGGTTTCTTTTGCTGAGAAGAAACTTTTTAGTTTGAATTCATCCCATTTATTGATTCTTGATTTTAATTCTTGTGCCAACGGAGTCTTATTAAGGAAGTTGGGGCCTAATCCCACATGCTAGAGATTACGGCCTACTTTTTCTTCTATTAGAGGCAGGGTGTCTGGTTATTTGTATTCTTAATGACTACTATTCTGATTGGTGTGACATGAAATCTCAGTGTAGTTTTGAATTGTAGTTCCCTAATTGCTAGTGATGTTGAACATTTTTTCATTTGTTTGTTGACCATCTATATTTATTTTTTTGAGAAGTATCTGTTTAATTCATTTGCCCTTTTATTAGCTGAGTTATTTGTTTCTTGGTGTTAAGATTTTTGAGTTCTTTATATATTCTATATATTAATGCTCTGTCAGAAGAGTAGCTAGGAAACATTTTTTTCTCATTATTTAGGTTCTCTCTTCACATTCCAAGTTGTTTCTGTGCTGCACAGAAGCTTTTTTGATTTGATGCTATCCCATTTATTAATTCTTGGCATTATTTCCTGAACTTTAGGGGTTCTATTGAGAAAGTTGTTGCCTTGCCTGTTTGTTGGAGTTTTCACCCTACATTTTCTTCTAGGAGTTGCATAGTTTCTAGTCTAATTTCTACATCTTTGATCCATTTTGAATTGGTTTTTGTGCAGGGTGAGAGATAAGGGTGTAGTTTCATTCTTCTGTATATTGATAACCAGTTTTCCCTTCACCAGTTTTCCTAGTACTTGTTTAAAGGTTTCCCTTTTCTTCACTATATATTTTGGGCACCTTTGTCAAGGGTCAGAAGACTGTATCTTTGTAAGTTTGTCTCTGTGTCTTCTATTCTGTACCATTGGTCTATGTGTCTGTTTTTATGCCAATACTGTGTCATTTTTGTTACTATAGCTCTGTAGTATCATTTGTAGTCAGGCATTATGATGCCTCCAGCATTGCTTTTTTGGCCTAGAATTGCTTTGGTTATTCTAGGTCTCTTATTCTTCTGAATGAATTTTAGGACTGTTTTTCTAGTTTTGTGAAGATTGTCATTGGTATTTTGATGGGGATTGCATTGAATTTTTAATTTGCTTTTGATAGTATGGTCAAAACATCAATTCTGCCTGTCCATGAACATGGAATACCTTTCCATCTTCTGAGGTCTGCTTCAGTTTCTTTCTTCCATGTTCTATAGTTTTCACTGTAGAGGTCTTTCACTCCTTGGTAAGATTTATTCCTAGGCATTTTATTTTATATTTTGAGGATATTGTGAATGGAATTGTTTTTCTGATTTCTTTCTTGCAGATTCATTGTTGATGTATAGGAAAACTATATATTTTTTATATCTATTTCATAACCTGTAACTTTACTAAATTTGTTTATTAGCTCTAGCAGTCTTTTGGTATAAAAAGACTGCTAGAGCTAATAAACAAATTTAGTTTTTGGATCTTCTAACTATATGACCATATCATCTGCAAACAATCACAATTTGATTTCTTCCACTCCTCTTTTCTCCCTTTTATTTCTTCTCTTGCTTAATTGCTCTGGCTAGAATTTCTAGCACTGTATTAAATAGGAATAGTGAAAGTGGATAGCCTTACTTTGTTCCAGATTTTAAAGAAAATCTTTCAGTTTTTCCCTATTGACTATGAGCTTGGCTTTGGGTTTTTCACATTTAGCCCTAAAGGGATTTTAAGTAGTAAAATGAGACTAGAAACATAACAAGTTTAATGTGCATATTTGCATGAAGTAAATCACTTAACCCAACTTAATTGAATGCATAGTAATGATTGTAAAGCATTTATTTCATGAAATAGTCCCTTTTCTCAAATAACTTTCATTTACTGTGTCTTTAAAATATATTCTCTGTATATTCTTTTTAAAAAGTAGAATCAATAAATTGTTTGAATGTTTTTATATACACTAAAGTATAGAGTTAAGTGTCTTGTGTTTTTTTACTTCTTTTACACTATTAATCTGTACCGCATTCAAGTTTTTATATTATGATACAGTAATCATTCTGTAGCTATACACTGAATTTAACTTAATTAAAAGTCTGAACACTAAGCTGGTGCATGATTTTTTGAGGATACAGTAAGGTTTGGATTATTTTAAATTATTTAAACAGAAATGACAAGATGAGGATTTTGGTGTTTAATAATCTCTAAATCAGATGGAGAAGAAAGGGGGAAAAAGAGGGATCACAAAGACTTCTTTTTGCTACTAAGGTTAATGATTTTTTCTGGGATAAATTAAACATGTTGACAGAAACATGTGGTGATATGATTAACTTGTAGTGACAAATCACCCTTGTTTTCATGTTTTTAAAAACTGTTTCCAGGTCAAAGAAGACCTCTATCACTCTAATTATCCTCAAGCCCAAGATGAATAGAGTAAAATGAAGTTATCAGATCATAAAAAGGCTTTAAATACCAAGAGTCTATATCAAGAACTACTTTAATAGCCATCTGTGTATTGATATGTCATTTGTGTTTGAGAAAGAAAAAGGAATGACTATTATAGAATGTATAGTGAAAATGGAATTCCAACAATATTAATATTTTTGTCTCCCTTCTACTTTAGCCATAAAACTTCTTTCACACTGACTTTTATGTAACTGGGGTTATAGGTTGGTAAACAGTTGAGTTAGGATTCAGGTGCATGCATATTGGATGCAGAAGGAATGAGCTTATTCACTGTGCAGTCTCCCTGGAGTGGTGGTACCCAGGAAACGACTGTGCATGCATAGATGGGCTGCCTTATCCTTTGACTTTGCACTTTTAGTAACTCAGTGTGTCACTGGATGTCATTGGTGTTAAAAGGAAATATAGGGGAACATGTGGCAGGTTAGGTAGGAGCAACATTAATAATGCTGTTCATTGTTTTTAGAGAACCATAAAATTCAAAACTGCCAGGTAAGTTTCAGTTATTTAGTACAACTATGTTATTCCACATATGACTAGCAAATTACCTACAGGGGTAAAATCAGTTAAACTCGGTTGGTTAGTTGGTTAATTAGTGTGAGATCAAGAATTCTGGTTTTGAAAACCTCTATAAAAACTGTAATTTCTTTTTTAAAAAATGTCAATAAAGAATGTGTTGGGGCTGGGACTTGCAGCTAAGTGGTAGAATACATACTTGGCATGCATAAGGCCCTGGCTTCAATCCCTAGCACCTCCCTGGTCCCCCAAGAAGGGAATTTTATTTGTGGCATTACTTTATTTCAAGTAATAAAAATCATTTAAATGTAATTTAAAAGAACGTAAACTTTAAGACCAGAATAACTGGATTTGGATATGATTTACTCATTACTAGTCATGTGACTAAGATCAAGTTACCTAACCTTTTGTGCCTCAAATTTTTCATCAATAAAATGGAGATGATGCTCATTTCATAGGGTGAATATGAAGTTTAAATGAGATAATGTATAACTAGTATTTAAACAGTGGCTGCCTCTCAAAAATTGTTAGTTAAGATTTGAGATTTTAGTTCAGTGGAAATCTTTACCATGTAGGCACAAGATACTGGATTTTATCCCCAGCTCCACCATATAGTCAATCAATATTTTTTATCATATATATATATATGATATATATATATATGATATATATATATATATATATATATGATTTATACATATATATATATATAGTTTGTTTATCATATATATATTTATAATTTCGTTTTTTATTTTCAACTAAAATTGGCTTTCTTTTACCCTACTAGGACGAGGTTATAATGACTTAAATCAGTATCCTGTATTTCCCTGGGTCATCACTAATTATGAATCAGAAGAACTAGATCTTACCTTGCCAAGCAACTTCAGAGATTTGTCCAAGGTAATTTCTCAGTAATCATCTGGAATATAATTGTCTTCCATATAACAATAAATTTGATTTTCTTTAGTTATTTTCACATGACTTTTAAAAATCTTTTAAATATATTTATGCCTTTGATACATTTGTCTTAAATGAATTTTCAAGCTTAAAAGTGGAATATTGAATGTATATAATAAAATTGATAATTAAAATATTTATTTTCCAATATATATTCAAGAGTATTAGCATTTGGTAAAGCAGAGGAATAAATCATGGGCGGGACTCCTATAAGTGACTCTGTGCTACTCCAAGTCACTAACTTTTCTCTATTACCACTTGTCCTTCTGTGATACATTCCTCACTGCAACAATATGGATCTTCTTAAAATCTAATTTTGAATCCTGTAATTCCCATGCCTAAACTTAACTTCCTTGACTTAATATTGAATGCAGAATAAATCTTTCCCAGTTCAGACCTTTTCTTCTCTGCCTTAATGCTTCATCTCGACTTTGCAAGTAACATACCCTCATCCTCTAGGTCACCTCCTCAGGGAGAGCATTACTGACTCCTTTTTTTCCCCCAGGTTTGACTCTGTTTCTTTCATATCACCTACCATATCTTGGGTTTTACATATTCTTCTACCACATGTTTTGGTTCTTCTTATCTCCCTCACTAAGCTCCTTTAAGACAATTCTTTTTTTATGCCTTTATTTTATTTATTCATTTATTTATATGTGGTGCTGAGAATTGAACCCAGTGCCTCACGTGTGCTAGGCGAGCGCTCTACTGCTGAGCCACAACCCCAGCCCATTCAGAATTCTTGTTCATCATTCTCTTTCTCCCTCTGACTAACATGCTACTCCATAGATGTGTTAAAAGTTCTCAGAATGCCAAATTTATTGCTCTTAGTACTGGCTTCCTTCAAGAACATATATATCTTCCTTTTTTTAAACTTTTGTAGATCCATCTTAGGCCACAGTACAGTATTTAAATAAAGTTCTACTGGTACCAATCATAGCAGAAGTGCAAGATTCTCAGTGATATTCACTCAGAAGATTGTTGCTTAGTTTCTGCAGGTCCCAATATCACTGGTACCAGCTCACTCACCTATCCAGTTTCCTTTACGTAGAATCCTAGGACTTGCATTTTTCTGACATGAGAGGAAGAATGCTCCTTATTTTCCCATTCCTGGGGTGTACCCTTTGTTTCCTTGCCATGATTAACTTTGGAAGTGTTTGGAGTAACTTCTATCTATCCAGAGAATATGATCTTCTGCATAGTCCAAACACAATAATACACACGATGTCAACACAAAGATTAAAATTTTTCTCATAAGGCCTGGGTTGTGGCTCAGTGATAGAGCACTTGTCCAGCATGCATGAAGCACTGGGTTCGATCCCCAGCACTACATAAAACAACTAAATAAACAAAAGTATAGTATCCATCTACAACTAAAAATATTTTTAAAACATTTTTTTTTTCCTCACAACAAACATAGAATTTAGGATCTGGCTATTGCCAATTTATAACCACATCTCTGTGTCTATCCCTATCTTTGCTGATCTCCTGTTCCTATAATACCTCATGTTCACCTCTTGTACTTTTGCTATTACTCTTCCTTTCATCTAAAAATGTGGACTCCCATAGTGCTCTCAGTATTTTTCTGTTGTAATACATTTCATAATTTGTTATAATGTAAACATTTTCTTGGGCTGCAGATGCCGCTTAATGATAGAGCACTTGCCTTGTACTGCACACTGCCCTGGATTTAATCCCCAGCATCACAAAAGCAACAACAAAAATATGTCGTCTTCTGTTTCTCTGTTAAGCGAAATTATTGCTTTTAAAAAAAATAAATGAATAAACAAATGCAAAACCTTGATAACATATAAGTATTTTATTTGTTCTCAGACCTTGTAGTTTCTTACTATAACCTGTAGAACTCTCTAGGCTAATAAATGAGGACTGTATTAGTTTGACTTGTGTAATGAGCCATGCAGTAGGTCAATAGTAAAAATTGGACAATTCCTTAATCCTTGGGCAGTTATAGCCTACTCTCCTTCCATTGTTTACATTTTATGCACATAAAAGTACAAATCTCCTTTTCATGATATTTTTTTAGAATGTAAAATTTACTTCACAAAATGAATTATATTTAAATAAATACCCTTTCTAGAGTTCCAGAAAAATTGCCACCTGTTTTATGACTGAATCCTTCATTTTGGACTTCTATTTAAGCACAGGGTTTAGAATTATTTTATTTTATTGTGCTTCATCTGATTTTTCTGAAAGTCTCTAAGATGCAGTGGGTAGTTTGGTGGCTTGTGGGCTGCATTCATGTTTCCATTTGATGAATAGCAGCAATGATGACAGCTGGAAGACTCGTGATATTTCTTCTGAGGCCGTATTTCACTCCGCTACTGTCATTGCACCTGAACAAAGCTCTCCAAACTTACCTCCTCCTCCCACCCCTATTTCTTGCTATTTACCTCCATTCTCTGACCCTTGTCTTGTGTTCTCTATGCCACTAAAAATCTTATATGACCAGAAGAAAGTCTCCCAAACAGTTGTATGATTTTTTTGTTATGAATATTCATTGAAATAATAACAGAAAAATGATAATATAGATTATTGGTCAGCTAAAAGATGTTTTTATTAAAATTGAATTTTATCTTATAGCTCTTTCTAAAGAACTTAACAAATAATTTTGTTGCATGGATAAAATATTAACTAATTCATTTAATGCTTCTTTTCTGGATATGATAAATAAGCCTGTGTTTATGCCCCACTGGATCAACAATAATTTTGCTTTTTTATTTTGTTAAAATTAAAGTGAAGGGCGAGGGGCTAGGGTTGTAACTCAGTGGCAGAACACTTGCCTAGCATGTTTGAGGCACTGGGTTCGATTCTCAGCACCACTCATAAATAAATAAAATAAAGGTACTAAAAAAATAATTTTGTAAAAAGTGAAGGGGGAGAAGCTCAGGAGGCTGAGGCAGGAGGATCGTGAGATCAAAGCCAGCCTCAGCAACAGTGAGATGCTAAGCAACTCAGTGAGACCCTGTCTCTAAATAAAATATCAAAAGGGGTTGAGAGTGGATCAGGGGGTAAGTGCCCTTGAGTTAAATCCCCAGTACCACACACAGACACAAAAACAAAATGAAGGTGGGAGATAGCAAAACCAGAAAAATGAGTTACTTTCGTAAGTTTCAATCCATCTACATACAACCTTATCCACTAAACAAACACAGAAGAAATATTATTTATGTTTCTAGTACCTCTAATTGTAATGGCATCTATTTTTATATTTTGAGAGATTTTATAAAATATTTTGTACTTTTAACTGGGAAAGGAATATTTAAAAAAAGTACTTTCAATAAGAACTCACTGGAAATTGCATGGTAATGGTGGGAGACCCTCATTGTTATACAAAATTACATATAAGAGATTGTGAGGGGAATGGGAAAATAAACAAGGAGAGAAATGAATTATAGTGGATGGGATAGTGAGAGAAGATGGGAGGGGAGGGAGGGGGGATAGTAGAGGATAGGAAAGGTAGCAGAATACAACAGTTACTAATAGGGCATTATGTAAAAATGTGGATGTGTAACCGATGTGATTCTGCAATCTGTATTTGGGGTAAAATTGGGAGTTCATAACCAACTTGAATCTAATGTATGAAATATGATATGTCAATAGCTTTATAATGTTTTGAACAACCAATAAAAAAAAATAAAAAAATAAAATAAAATAAAATCAATAAAAGATTAAATAGACAAATAAATAAATAAAAACAGTTTCTTTCAAAAATAAAAACAAAAACAAACAAAAATAAAAAAAAAAAAAATAAGAACTCACTGGTGCAGATTTGAATAGTGAACAGTAGTGTCAGTGCAGGCCTGGGAGGAAGTGGGGAGCCCGAGCACTCAGCCACGTATCTTACAGCTAATATCGCCTTTCCTATAAAACAGCAGTAGTTCAAATGCTGCAAAAGTCATCCAGGTTCATGAAAATGGGATTCCACTAGTACTAATTGCTTTCATTAAATATTGATGAAATAAGTGAGTTTGGAATTAACTACATTATTTTAAGTGAAATAATGAAGAGCACATCAGATATTTGAAAATTGTACTTTGTACCTATAATGTAGTGGTGGTTGTTTACTCAATAAAAGTATCTCATTCCTTTTAGTAGTAAGATCTGCCAAAATATTTGCAGTATGATTCACTTGCACACTTTCAGAAATACATCTCATATATAAATGAGCCATATCAGTGCAAATAACGATTGTAATAGAATTGTATTAAAATCTGTCCCATAGTATTCATTTGGCAAACATTACTATTTGTTTAAATAAACTTGTGAAATCCTGGAAAACATTGTGTGCAAACTTTAATTTAGAACATAAACAGATCTTATCTCCCATTCTTAAGTAGATAATGTAGCCTGACTGGCTTTAAAAGGTATTGAATTATTTATGCATATTTATGTCCATTTAATTTCCCCAAAGCTGGTTTTCAGAGGAGTTTTAGTAGCTTTGATACAGAGCTATAATTTTATTTGGTAATCTTTTCCTTGTTGCACAGAGAATTTTCTTTCTGAAGCTGGATTAATGTAACCAACACTCTGTCCTCTGAATTAACTTTTCTGATCATTCTTTAAAAACAGAAAAAGTATGAATGGAACAATGTGAAAAAAAATGTGTTCCTAGAAGTGTTAGATTTTATTCCATGTATAATATCTCCTTATAATGATTGCAAACTAGTGTTGTCGGTATGTTGAAAAGATCAAATCTGCTTTACTCTGAAAAGGTGATAAAATATTAAATCATTTTTTTATTTAAAAAGTGCTTATTATCATAATGGCTTAATTTTTTCTTCCATGGCTGGAAAAAAATAGGCATCATTATGAAGAGGATTTCTTCCCATGTATTTTCCCAGTTGTTTCATCACTAGTCTAAAATTCTGACTGATGAGAAGACAGATCTAACCATGCATAGAATTTGGAGTGACATTAATCTATATTTTATAAATACATAGAGATTTTATATTTTGACAGCCTCCTTGGAAGAGATGAAACTCAACATTTTCTTTTTGTCTTCTTTATTCAAAATTATAATTAGAGCAGGAATATATTTATAAAATGTCATGCCATAAAAACAAATTACGATGGCTGAATGTTCCATATCAGGACTTCTTTGTAGATTTGGAAGGTTTTCTTTGCAACTATGACTTATTTATTCATTTCTTCTTTTTTTACTTTCAAGAGTGATTGTATAACCCAGTTTTCTAATTGACAAAAACCAAGTCAATCTGAGGCAATCATTTTTCTTCTAATTGATTTGCATAGTTATTTTAAATATATATGTATTTGTACTATAAACTGAATATCTGTTCCACAACTGTAATGGATTGTTAGATCAAAATGATATTGATAATCATTCGTGTGGAAATGAAAACCATATCATTTTGGGTATGGAATTCAAGAGGCAGGAACATTTTACTTTGTTATTACTAATTAATATTTGCTGAATGCTTACTATATGTCAGGCTCTTTACTAAATATTTTACCAATGTTAACTCTTTAAACCATAAAAAGAAAGAAAGGGAGGGAGGAAGGGAGGGAAGAAGGAAGGAAAGAAGGAACCAACCTAAGACCATGAGATTAATCAAGTTGCACAAGGTCACACAGTTAGTGAGTAGAACCTGCATTTGAACATTAAACCAGTGGTTTTCAAACTGCAACTCATAACTATTTTTTAAATGAATATAAGGCCCTGAGTTTGATCACTTTTAAAAATAATGAAAAATATTGAAGAGAGTTTGAGGTAGATGGTGAAGAAAAACCCATTTTTCATCTTTAGAGTGCAAACACAATGTGAGCTGTTATTTTGGTTCAGAATGTAGAAACAAGAAAGGTAAATGGCAGGGGAATAAAGTAGCAAATAGAAGAGCATCACATAACAGAAAAGAAAGTGTCAGTGTGCAGAACTACTGCTTAAAATTGTGTGTGTATACTTGAATGTAGTGTGTTGTGATTTAAAGTAATTTATTTATTAGTATGGATTTTGGCTGAGAATTTTTGAGAAACACTGCAGCATGCCATACTTTCTCTTATTTGGGCACCAGTTGCTGAGTCTCCTTTAATTTGTTTTATGAACTTGCCTTTCACCTCTCTTGCAAAATTAACAGTCAAATATAAACAACATTTTGTTGCTGAAAAAGATTTTTCGAGTTAGCCTTCTCTTACTGTCTTTGTCTTAGGTTATGCTCCAAGCTTTTTAAATTAAGACTATTTTTAAAAAAAACAAACAAACAACAACATCAACCAAACACTAAACATTTGGTTAAAACCAGAGAATCCCTGATATTACTGCTCATTCATCTGTTGTTGTTGTTTTTCATTTGTTGATTGTTATTGGGTACAAATATGTGCAAAGGATTCTTTAGTTTCTAGAGATATGAAAGAATAAAACTAAGTAGTTACTATCCTATTTAAAAAAATATTGAAGACTGGAAGAATAAAAGAAATAATCAAGTTAAAAGCTCACATTTTTTTTAAATGAAGAAACATAATGAAGAGACTTTGAGCGAGAGGACAAAGAAAAACCCATTCTTTCATCCTTAGAGTGCAATCACAATGTGAGCTGTAATTTGGTCCAGTGTTGAAACAAGAAAAGTGAACAGCAGAGGAGGATGCATCCGCACGGTGATCTCCTCACTCCTGCCTTGCTGTGTTAGCAATCAGTAGCAAGTTGTCTTTTATATATTTTTTAGTTGTAGATGGACACAATACCTTTATTTTATATTTTTATTTTTGTGTGGCGCTGAGGATTGAACCTAGTGCCTCACATGTGCTAGGTACTCTACTGCTGAGCCGCAACCTCAGCCCAGTGGCAAGTTTTCTAAAACTTAATTTTAAATTTTTGCCCAGGCTCTTAAGATATCATAACTTGTTATATTTTTAAAACCTGTTACAGTGATGAACAATCCACTCCCTGTTAATCCAGCAGCTTCTATAACCCTTTTCTAAATTAAAATGTTTCTAAAGATTAAATTCTAAGAGAAAAAAAAACCCTCAATAACAAAGATATACTGAATTTACTTATTCCTTGCTGAGTAGCTACTGTTTGTCCTTAGTATACATTTTCTACTCCCCAAAGGAAAAGTAGCTTCTTTCTCTTTTATTTATCTCCTACTATTTGTCTGTGTTTTTTTTATATGTAAGATATTTCTAACACACACATTTAATATACAGCATGCATCTTGACCTGGAATTGACTACCGACATTTAACTGTTGTTGATCAGACAGCACTTCTTTATCTCTTTAAGTTTTAAGTGCTGTTTCTGACGAATGCCAGTCCTTTTAGTCTGCTCTGTAACAGATACACTGGGAATCAATATACCATCTAGATGTCATAGAAGGAAAGGAACATTCAGGGTGGGGGGTACTTTTTAAACAGGGTAGGTATTATAGCTTTTACTTTGTTTTTCTATTTATTGGGCTTCAGTAAAATCAAGGAATTAAAAAAAATTAAAAATACAAATTTATGATACCACAATAGTAAATAATGGGTGTTAAATTGTTTAAATAAAATATAAATGCTGAAAAAGAAACTAAAAATTATTCCATAGTGGGGTGCACTTTGTACATTTTTTTCTTTGCTAATAAAGTACATGTATTGTAGCCTCGGCACTAAACTTAGATAAAGTTATATGATTTTGATTTTGTATTCCATGTCCTTGGGAGTTTTTGCACTCTCATCAGCACAAAAATGATTTCAGAAGAGTTCATCCTATATTCTGAGGGAAGTCACAGTAGGTGCTTTTCACTATAACAAACATTTACAGATGCTGTGTCCTTTAATCTCCCCCCACTGTAAATAACATGTAATTATTTTATTGTAAGGAGACTCTGATTTAGTGAAGTGCAGGAGCTCTCCAAGATCATGTATTTTGGGGTGGTAGGCCAAGAGTCCCCTCAGTTCTATACCTCTTAGTGAGCTGGTCTATTTTAAGTATAACCAAAAAAATATTTTAAGTTCTATAGAAGTTATAAAGAAGTATACTTTCTTTATATTAATTTTGTTCCCACATTTAACTGTCCTTCTGTCTATATTGGCAAAAGGCAAAAGATTTACTTTTTGGAGCAATTGCACCATAGAAGCTTTTGATATGAGAACACCAAGCACAGGGAGAAGGGTTTAAGGTAAAGATGGAAACCAAGTGGATTAACTGAAAGCTTTGAGTACAGAATAGGATGGCCCCCAGGTCCTCTGTATTGTCATGGTATGGGAACTCTGGCAGCCAGACTATACCAGCTCTACTCCATGAGACAGAAGGGTGTATTACTCTCTGGCCACACCAACTGACTCAAGAGAAAAGACCTAAAATGTACTAATATTTAAATATTCCAGTTGAACCCCATCTGATCTCTCTTCAGTGTAGTCTACCAGTTCACATTGCTACTTAGGCTCCATGTACTTCAATGGGCTCTTACTACCCCTTGTTTGAAGTGAAGGTGCTGCAAAGTATTAGTGAACATTTAAAAGACAGCCTCCAGTGTGAACGATGACCAAGACTAAGGCAAATAAAATGATAAAAATAAAACAGAAGAAACATAGGCAATTTAGGAAGCAAAAGAGCCTTAAAATAACAACAAAAGACCTAGAATAAATAACCCTCAGAAAGAGAAAACTACCACATTAATAGAACAAGAAAATGATGCAGTGGAAAATAGATAATCAATAAAAAGCAGTAATAAAATTAGTAAAAGAGTTGAAAGGTAAGTGCAGATGTCTTCTGAAAAGAATTATCAACATGATATGGGGAAAATGGCCTGGAAAAATGCAATTAGAGGACTAGAGCAGGGGGTGTTTGGATTCACAGACATATGCTGGTCTGCTTCCATTTATTAGTAAATTACTTAATGTGGGGAATCATGTATAGCAAAATGCTGTAACTTTATATACAATCTTAATGAAGATTCTTCTTGTTCAATGTGAGGTAGTAGTTTAAAATATGATTATGGAACTTTTCCCCTAGAATTTAATAGAAGTGCAGCAAAGTATGAGCATATACTACACACACACACACAAATACATACACACTTATCTATGTATGTGGACTCTGGTTCATTTATAGGATTATTGAAGCTTTTTTTAAGCTTTGTTTTTAACATAGGAAATTGGTGTAAGTAATTTTGTGTGACTGTGTTTCTAAATTTACATCTATTAAGCATTTGCACTGTGTATAGTAGATTGGTTTTCTACTAGCAATTACCTACTTGTGGAAGTTTTGAATGACTCTAACAGAGGTTAACCCAACACTTAATTTAAGCAGCCTCCAATGACATTGTTTTTTAACATTAGTCAGAAAATGATAAACTGAAGCAACTGAAATGGATTGTGGTTAATATTACTGTCAGGGTGATGAATAATCCTGACATACACCAGCAACACACTGCCAGTCAGTAATCTTTCTCCAAGTTAGGTATTTATTCTCTAGTCATGTTAAGTTACAGTGGTATAGAGAAACTATTTACTGTGTTATTCATAAATGAATTGTTTTATTTGCATAGCATTACAAGTTTCTTAGAGTAAAACTATTAACATACCTTCTATTTTCTTAGTTTAGTGTAGTCTGCACAAACTCAGGTGAATATGCAGTAAGGAATACCTATTATGGGTTTACATAAAAAGTGTTTTCAAAACACTTAGGAAATGTTGTGAGTTTTTTAAAAGTTTAATAGTAGTGCTATACTTCTGATTTCAGGCTGGAGTATTTTTTAGTCATAAAAATAAATTTATGAGCTGGGGCTATAGCTCAGTGGCAGAGCACTTTCCTAGCATGTGTGAGACACTTGATAAAACAGACTTTCCTTTTGAATTGTCTTGGCACCTTTGTCGGAAATTCATTGGCCATATATGTAGGTCTGTTTGTAAACTCTGTTCTGCCCACCTGTATTATCTATCCTTGTATCAGTACCACACTGTCTTTGTTACTGTAATCATATAGTACATCATGAAATCAGGTTAAATGAATCCTCCAGATATATTCTTCTTCAAAATCTTTTGGCTCATCTAAGTCCTTTGCTTTGGGAGAATTATCTTTTTAATTTCTAATTTTACAAATAGTTTAGTAGAATTCTTACTGGGATTATATTGAATCTGTAGACCATTTTGGTTACAAAAATGATATGTTATCAACTTTTTAAATATTTTCTCTCTTCTATTTATGTAGTACTGCTTTAATTTCTTTCCATTGTTTTGTGACTTTTAGTACCCAATTCTTATATTTTGTTACTTCATCCTTAATAGTTTATTCATTTTAATGCTGTTAAAAATTTTCAATTCCAATTATTCATTGCTAGTGTATAGAAATGCAATTGAATTTGTATACCGACCATGCATTTTGCAACCTTTTCTAACTCAAATATTAGTACTAGCTGCCTTTTGTGAACTTTTTGATACTTTCTGCATAAATGAACATGGCATCTTAGAATGCAGACTTCCTGCACTGTGCAGTGTAGACAGAGTGTTTTGTCTTTGGTCTTTGGTCTTGAAGAAAAGCATTCAGTCTTTAACTATTAAGTATGATATTAGCTGTAGGTTTCTTGTAGATGCTTGTTTTTTCAGTTTCAGTTAAGTTCCTTTCTATTCCTAGTATGTTGAGATTTTTAATCATAATTTTGTATTGAATTTTGTTACATGCTTTTTCTGAAGATGATTGTATGATTTTTCTCTTTTCATCTGTTAGTGAATTATAGTGGTTGATTTTTGAGCATTGTTTTCCTGGGATAAGCTAACTCGATGTAGTATTCTTTGAATAATTGGCTGGATTCGGTTTGCTATATTTTCTTAAGAATCTTTGTACCCATATTTACAAAAAAATATTATATATAATGTCTTCATCCAATTTTGGCTTCAAGGTGATGCTTATATGATAGAGTGAATAAGTGATTGATTGATTTTGATTTAGTGACACTAGGGATTGGAGCTACTATTGAACTACACTCTAGCCCTTTTAACTTTTAATTTTAAGTTAGGATTTCACCAAGTTGCCAGAGTGGTCAGTAGCTTGCTCTCCTTCTATGTCAGCTTCCCAAGTCTCTGTGCCACTGTACCCAGCTTACAAAATGACTATTAAAGTTGTTCCCTCCTATTCTGTTTCCTGGAAAAGATCTAATTATTTTATTCCTGAATGTTTCATGGAACTCCTTGGTGAACCCATTCAGTCCAGGAGACTGAACTGGGAAGGTTTTTCAATTTATAATTTAATTTCATTAGTAGATCTAGGACAATTCAAGTTATCTATTTATTCCCAGATGAGTTTTAATAGTGTGCATCTTTTATAGAATTCATTTATTTCATCCTAGTTGTCTCTTCCCTCATTCTTGGTATTGATGATTTGTTTCTTTTGCCCCACCTCCCAGTCTTGCAAGATAATTTAGTTTTCTATTGCTTTTTTTCTATTTTCTATTTTATTGATCTTTGCTTTTCATACATTTTCTTTATACTTGATTCAGATTTGATTTCTCTTCCTTTTTAGTATTCTAAGATGTAAACTTTAAACTATTGGTTGAGCCTTTTATTTTTCCTTTCTAATATGAATACTTAATGCTACATTTTTTTTTCTTAAAATACTGATTTGGCTGGCTTCAAGAAATTTTTATATATTCTGTTTTCCTTCAAAGTATTTTCCAGTTTCCCTTATGACTTTCTTTTTGACCCCTGGGTTATTGAGAAGTGTGTTATTTAATTTACACATATTTTGAGATTTGTCAGGTATCTTTCTCTAATTTATTTCTGGATTGATTCCATTATGGTATATTATCAGTTCATTTAAAATTAGTCAAAATTTGTTTAATGGCTTAAAACAGGGTCTGTCTTGGTTAATGCTCCATGTACACTTCAACGGAATACACATTCTTAGGTAAAGTGGAATATACATGTCAATTTGGTAGAGTTAGTTTTAACATTATTCTTACTTTCTATATCCTTACTGACTTTCAATCTACTGGTTTTATTGGTTATTGAGAGAGGAATGTTGAAGTCTTCAACTATAATAGATTTGTCTGACCTCCAGAACTTTTCTATTGTTTTAAGTATCCCAGGTTGTGGTACTTTGTTGTAGGAGCTCAAGGAAACTAATACAGTGCATATTTGTTTGGGATTGTTATATTTTCTTGGTAAATGTATTCATTTATAATTATATCATATCTCTTTTTATGCCTAGTAATGTTTCTTTTTCAGAAGTTTGCTTTTTCTGATGTTAATGTAATCACGACAACCTCATTTTGGCTAAACTTAGAGTTTCTTTTTTTTCATGATTTAAGAAACATCTATGGCTATATATTTAACATTCTTTTATGGATAGCATATAATAGAGTCTTTTATATCCAGTGATAATCGTTCCATTTTAATTGGGAAATTGAGACCATTTATATTTAATGCACCTTTTTATACAACTGAATTAAATCTAGCTTCTTGCTTTTTTTAATTTCATGCAACAGTTGTTTGTATCTATGATTTTTTTATCTGCTTCTTATAAATTATTTTTATGAATCCATTTTACTGGTGTTTAGGGACACCAGTTTCTAACTCAGGGCTTTACTCGGAGGATCACAAGTTCAAGAGTAGCCTGAGCAATTTAGCAAAGCCCTAAGCAGCTTAGTGAGACCCTATCTCAAAATTGAAAAAAAGAAAAGGAAAAAAGTTAAAAGAGCTAGGAATGTGGCTCAGTAGTTAAGTATTACCAGGTTCAAACCCCATTACACACACACACACACACACACACACACACATTGATCAGCACTATCCCCAAATCAGATGATTAAATTTAATTATCCCACCAGCTAATATACAGGTGTAGAGGAAAAATACAATAATGTTTTTACTTTTAAAAGGATAAAATGTAATTTCTATGTGTTCCTGACCATCCAGCTTATCATCTTGTGTAGGAAAGGAAAATAAGGTATGTACTTTTCTCCTGAGCACTTATGAATCTAATGGACTTTAACAAAACTGATCTCTCCAGCAACCGAATAATTTCTTTGGCCAACAATCTAGCTGCTTCCACTTGTGCAACTGGAGGATTTTGCTTGCCCACTGTCAGGACCATCTTCAGAACAGCACTGGGGAGGATTCAAGGGCTCAACTATTTTAGCTGTCCACTTCTGGTTGGTATAAATGCTTTAGCCTGGGCTGTTTAATAGATTATCACTGATCATTGCTTGCTGGGAGTGCCTTTTTCTGGCAATGTAACTGCCTAACACACTTTATCATTTGCCTATTAGATCTTTCATTGCTAGAAATCAATTCTAAAATCATTGCAACTTTTGAATTATTAGAAGTTGCAATTATTCCAACTACTAAATTATTAGAGGTTATTGTACTAAGTTGATTTTACCCCATTGAAAGCAAACGCATACTTCCATTGATACTTTTTTAAAAAAGTATTTTTAGATGTAGATGGACATAATAATACGTTTATTTTACTTATTAATTTTTATGTGGTGCTGATCATCAAACCCAGTGCCTCACACATGAGGGGCAAGCACTCTACCACTGAGCTACGGTGCCAGTTTCTTCTTCCATTTATACTTGCCCAACAATATTTTGTCTCCTTGTTTGATATTTTAAGTCCAGTAATGGTTTTAAAATACTTTACTACTCCTTAGATTTTTTTCCCTATTTATTGACATTTTAAGCTTGTCCTACTTTATGTCTAATTTTTATATTGAGGCTTAATATTTTTTCCAAAAAGCAAACAATTCAAAAGAGAGACTAAAACAACTATCATTATTCATTTTTATAGATCTTGAGTTCTTCTTCCTTTTGTAATTGTGATATTTTGTTATTCTCCATATGTGATCCTTGAAGTGTTTAGGGTTGTTAACCCAGATTTATGTTAAACAATAGACATACAGTTTCCCCACTTAGGATTGAGTTAAACAGAATAAATATAGAATTTCCCAACTTGTTTTGTTATATTCCCATAGATTTTTAAATAAATAGAAAAGGAAATTCAAAACCTGAATGTTCCTCAAGTAGTTTCTAATTTTATGTCTCCCCATCTTATAAAGCTAGAGGAAAATTGATATTTGTATTACTAATAACTTATTTTTAAAACCTATAGATGATTTGATAACTTATAGATAGATTGTTATTAATGATCTTAACTGTTTTTAAAAATGGGTAGATGACTTTACCTGTAAGTGAATAGAATATTTATGTCAACATTGGGTCTCTTCAGTGTTTTTCATTTTCATAATTACTTAAAACATTTTTATTAAATATCTTTGGATTTTTAAGGCTCTTTCTTTGGTTCTTCCAGGCATTTGGTTCAGCACTGGCATTGGTTTATTAAATTATTTTTATCAAATTATGTGATTTTTCTCAAGTGGAGATTATCAGTACTTACTGCAACTGATTAACAGAACTATGAAGGCATCACTACTAAATCTACCAATATGAATATCTGAAATGATTTAGGTTCTACCTTGGCACAATAGATGAACCGGAATGCTTTGTTTTTCCTGGGATGTGTTTGTTGAATTGAAATGGAAAGATGGCACTTGTAAGAAAGTGTGTTTTCAAGGAATTAAAAGGGTGTATCAAACTTGAAAGCAAAAATGTTTATTCATTAACTCTAAAAGCCACAGTAGTGTGCTGATGAAAAATTTTTTTTCTTGACAATATTAAATAAAGTCTAGGTCATGTGAACATGAGTGCCAAACTATCTCAGTCACATATGGCATATAACAAAATACCCTAAAAGCCAAGGTTGTATAAAAATGCTGATCACGCTGCTTGTTATACTTGTCATTTAGATGAAAGAGCTGCTATGCTAGAACTGAAACAAAATAGTTGCTATACTCCCTAATAACAGTGGCAGTGTGGCTTAAGTGATAGAGATGTGTATTTTCTTTACTAGAGGCTCGGGGAGGAAGGCAAGTGGTGATACAACCAGAATCCATTGTTTTCTTTAAATTGCTTCAGCAACACAGTGATTCAAAGCTCTCCTTTGAGTTCTTTGGTGTGAGTATACAGATAATGAAAGTTAAGAGGGAAGTGAAGCAATAAATTTTGGTGGCAACACTTCTCTTTTCTGTTCATTATTTTTTAGAGCTTTCTACCAAATATCTTTTCAATTTCCCCAAACAAAATATGCATTTTTCTTTCGATTTGTGAAGCCCTCCTCTAAAGGGATATCCATAGACGTTATGTGAGGATAATAAATAATGTCTTGTCTAAGGGGGCATTTTATCTAAATTTCCCATTCTTCTAACCAGTTTTTTCATTGCTGTGACCAAAGGACCTGACAGGAACAGTTTTAGAGGATGAATAGTTTATTTGGGGTTCACAGTGTCAGAGGTGTCAGTCCAAAGATGGCTGACTCCATTGCCTCTGGGCCCAATGTAAGGCAGAACACCGTGGCAGTAGGGTGTGGAGGAGGAAGGCATCTCAGGACATAGCAACAAGGAAGCAAAGAGAGCTTGGTTCACCAGTGACAAAATATAAACCCCAAAGGCATAGAGCCCTCAGTTACCTATCTCCTCCAGCCACACCGTACCTGCCTACAGTTGCCACCCCATTAATCCTTATCAGTGGGTTAAAGCATGATTATGTTATGCCTCTCATAACTTAATAATTTTCCCTCTGAATGTTCTTGTATTATCTCACACATGAGTTTTTGTGGGACACTGTTTATCCAAACAATAACACCATGAAAGGATCTTAACTGCCTTGCAACTTCATCACTGATATTTTCATCAGTCTACAACAAGCCAAGGCGTCCTAGGACCTCTGGTCACTTGGGCTGGAGGTAGCTTGGAATCTTGCTGCTGCCTCTTGATAGGTAACCATGATTGGCAGTTACTTCACGTTTTCCAGACCCCCCCCCCCAACCTGTTAATATGTCAGCATATTAAGGAGTTGTAAAGATGAGATGATTTATGTATGACTCTTAGAACCCTCCAGTGGATAGTGATCTTGTCATCAGAAGGAATGGCCCCTTTAATCTTATATAATAGTGTTTTCCTGAAGCATGCCCAAACCCAAATCATTATTCTCTAATCGAGAATGACCATCTTTATGGTGTAATGTCTCCTGATAGTATAGCCTCTTCATCCTCTGAATCTGAAGTTTTTTGTTTAATTTATTAATGTAAATCAGATAAACTTACACACGACAGTACTCTCTCCTATAACCTGCATTTTTATAACATAGACCTATGAAAGAGCATTGGGTTCAACCACCTTGTTATCTATTCCTTTCCTGTCTTTGCCTTCACTTTACAATGGCACTCTTTCAATATCTATAGGCCTACCCACTTCCAGGACAGAAGAGAACAATGTACAACCCCTTTTTGCATACAGTCTCTTAAATTTATAGGGCAGGCTTTGTCTGTAGCCCTAGAACTAAAGAATATTTCCAGTTTCCCACTCATACCAAATGATGATGACATTTATAGATAGGTCTCAGACTGTCATCAAGATCCTAAGTAGAGATGGAAAGCAGTCATACTCTTTCACACATTCTTCCTGAAACCTTTTCTTCTTTTGACATCTCTTCTGACATCTCAAAAATGTATCTTCATGAAACGATATCCCTCATATCCTTCTGTGTTTCTAAGACCCCTGTTTCTGAGATTTTTGCTCCCAGGGTTGCCTTTTCTCTTTCTATTTAACCCTCTTCTTATCTTCAGATGTTGGGGTTTAGTGATTTTTCCCAAAGAAGCCTTCATAAAAAGTATGAAAAACTCTTTTGAGACTTGTGGATTTTAGAAGTTTGTTAATTCAAACAAATATCTGCTATGTAGAATTCCTGAGATTTCTTGTCAGTCCCCTATAACGTTCTTGCCCACTGGAACTATCAGCATGGTCCAGTAGTTTGGAACTTTACTTCTGAAGGGTTGATATAAATTGTGGCAGTTCATATATAACGCTCAAAAGGAGAGAAGGAATTATGGTGCTGGCAACGGCAGCAGCAGTGCTAATCACAGCTACACTTAATGAATGTGCTCTTTGTGCCAGAGCTCTCCTAAGCACTGATGTCTATCCGCCTTTTATATCAACCTATTCAATAAAGAGCATATTTGAAAAATGGAAATTGTCAGAAATTAGTTAAAACAACTTGTAAGATAGCATAGATGGGTGGATAAAATGGCCAAAAGAAGTGGTTTTGATACTAGGTTTGAGACTCCTAGATAAAAGTTGATTTAGATTTGCTTTAGATTTCTTAAGGTACTTTATCTCTTTGTTGTCCAAATAGGGATACCTAACTCATATATTTATTGTGACAATAATCATGTTTTATTAATTGCAAAGTTTAAGCTGTTTGTGTTTTTTGTTTGGTATTTCAGGTTAGGGTTCTTAAAATACCAAAGAAAGAATGAAAAAGCCAGATTCCTTTTCTATTTTTTACCCCTTTTACTAGTAATTAGACTTTTTGTTGTGTGCCTCTTAAGTGATCTGTGAATGTGATAGAAGATGATTTTAACTTCCTTGACATTACATATACATTTTTAACAACAAAATTGTAGCTCCTTGGATTTTTTGCTTTTGATTATGTTCTTACAGTAGGAAATGCCATTGATTGGGACTACTGTGCACTATAAAGCTTCTGACGGTTAATATCCAGTTCTATGTGTTTTTTTTATCCTGCTTTGGCATTAGAGGATTGTGATGTTTAATTATGTTCTTTTTTAGTAGACTCTAGTAATTTCATCAGGCTTAATGATGGTCTTTTTTCTTAAATATTCTTGATCAAATCACCCAAAAAATAATTATTATGATCAATAACTTACTCTGAGCTGGGTACTCTAAATGTGACATTTTTATTAATTAGCAAAATTACTTCTCAAAGAAGTAATAAAAGTGTGTTTTTATTGTAAGATGTATTTTTATTGTAACACTCTTCCGGAAATGATTGTAGAATTTTGTTTATCCTGTCTTGAAAGGTATCATTACTATCTCATAAGCAGAATACTTACCACTCTACCAGAGATGTCACTGTTGTTATTTGTGAAATTATTTAAATATTATAAATAATTTTTCTTTGTTTTTCATGCCATTTTCAAGAATTTGAGGGGCTGGGGATGTGGCTCAAGCGGTAGTGTGCTCTCCTGGCATGCGTTCGGCCCGGGTTCGATCCTCAGCACCACATACAAACAAAGATGTTGTGTCCGCCGAAAAACTAAAAAATAAATATTTAAAAAAAAAAAAAGAATTTGAGTTTTTTTGCTTTTTAAAAATGTGTCTTTTTCTATTTTATTCCAAGTTCTTATTTCCATTTTTTAAACAATAATTCATCTGTTGCTAGTTTTGATATTCTAAATCTTAACTGTTTTGTTTTATTTGAGACTTTCTTTCATACTACTGTGATGGACATTTTTGTTTTGTAAAGTTAAAATCTTACTTAATTATCTTCATTATTTATTTGTGGTGTTCAAAATTTTAATTTTTTTTACTTTTCAGTTTTCTAGGACTCTTTTTATTTGCTTGATTATGAACTTGAATTATACCACTCTTATAATCTCTAATCAATACTCGCTTTTTATTGATTTTTCCAATCACCTATGACCATTTTTAAACAGTATTTTTTGTTTTCTTTCTTTAAAAAAATTTTTGATTAAAAAAAATACCTTGTCAAACTTATTCAGTTGTACAAAAAAGCTCAATATAGGATGGTAGTGCTTGGCATCTTCCTGAACTGCCTAGTAATTGTTACTCTTAATATAGTGTATAAGCAAGAGGAGCCATCAGCATTTACTTTGAGTTCTCCTGTGGTGATGAATAAACATCTTGAAATGCTGATTTAGACAATCTTTAAAAAAAATGCTATGATGCACTTTGGTGTATGACTGACTCTTGCTTAGTTAAATGTTTTGTAGCATTATAACATAGTTGGATTCAGCTCATTTTTTAAAGCAGTTGTCAGAAAAATATGGGCCAGCATGGTAGAATGTATTAGCTCAATACATTGTCTCCATTTTATTATGAAGCTGCTGAGGAAGCTGTGATATACAGCACTGTCATTACAGATCTATTGTTAGGACGGTTCCACAGTCTTCTTTGCACTGCCATTAATTTATAGCAGTAAACAATATGTAGCCTTCCAACTGCAGCAAAGCAGAATCTTTTAATGAGGTGGATGTTATTACCACAATAAATCAGTGCTTTCGCGTAATGTATAATTCAATGTGTGTATTCCCACTGTAACTTCTCTGAGTAAGCTGATAGTGTATCATTGTCATTGCACAGCACCACTGGTCTTTTTTTTTTTTAACCTTCTTTTATTTGGGGACTTCTTTTTTATATGCTTGCAAATAAATGTGGTATGTCTTGATAGCTGTCCTGTACCAGGATTCAGAAACCAACTGTAACAATAACAGCTAGAATCAATACTGTGGGTTCTACCTACATGGATCTCTGCATGATGCCATTTTTTTCAGATGCTAGTGAAATCAATCCTAATTGGTTTTAACATTATATTCAAGAAATGTGATTCTATAACTATTGATTTGGGGGAGGGGATATTCATTTGGAGAGTAATAAAAATAGGAGCAGATAAAATGAATGCTTAATATGCTGCAGAACCATACAAAAGGAGCATTGATTCTGTTTTTAATTCGTATAATTTGTCTTCTAGTGATTTTATTTCTTTCTTTCCTTTTGCATGGCTCAGTCTTTAGGGACAACAACTACAATACATTTAAAGGCTTTCCACATTGGTCCTATAACAAAGAAAGAATTCTTGGAGTCAGTTCCATTCTTAGCTGGCATACATTTAGCAAGTCATATATAATTCTTTTGTACAGAAATCAGTGCTTTAAAATATGTGTCATTTTAAAGTTAGTATACTGTAGCACTGACTTAAAATGCTAATCAACTAAAGACTTTAAAAAATCTACTTGTAAAGTAAAATAATGACTTAAAATAATGTTGATTAGAACCAGAGCAAAGAAAATAGTACCAACAATAAATAGTAGTTCTGGAAAATAAAAAATACTTAACAGCTACTTTAAGATAGCCAAAAGATGAATTAAAAATGTTACTTAAAATCGCATAACATGAAAAGCAGTTCAAAAACTGATCTGCATATTGCTTTATTTTCAGTGGAACATTTCTGAATTTATTCATTTTAGAACATTGTATTTTATTTTATTTAGTTTAGCATTTCCCTTTAATCCTATATATAAGTAATTAGATATTTTTCTTTCTCTTATAAATGAGGAGTGATTAACTCCTAGGATTTCACAAGATTTAAAGTAAAAGACATTTCTGTATCTTCTAAAAGAAGTCATCTGACATATCTTTTTTTTCAGTGAATTGGTATTAATATTTTGAATAGGAAGATAGAGATCCTCTAACAATCAGAATGTTTTAAGAGAATGTTGTTATTTAAAGTAGTTGCTCTTAACATTCTTGGAGCCCTACTTTGTTCATTCTTATTAATTTTTGTTTTAGTCTTTAATTTCTGATTTTACTCATACTAGTAGAAATTTCTGGTCACATCTTTTTCTTTCATGTGTGCGTCTGTGCGTGTGTGTGTGTTAGTTACTGGGGATTGAATGCAGGAGTGCTTTACCATTTAGCTACTCTTCAAACTTCTTTTCTGTTCTTTAATTTTTAAAAATTGTAGATGGAAACAATACCTCGATTGATTGATTGATTGATTGATTTTTATGCGGTGGTGAGGATCGAACCCAGTGCCTCACATGTGCAAGGCAGGGGCTCAACTATTGAGCTACAACCCATCCCTTGTTCTTTAATTTTTTGAAAATTTGAGGTAAGATCTGGCTAAACTGCCCAGACTGGCCTTGAACTTGGGATTCTCCTGCCTCAGCCTCCCAGGTAAATGGGAGTGCCATGACACCCATCTTTTTATTTTTTTAAAAAAATTATGGATGGATACAATACCTTTATTTTATTTTATTTTTTTTTTATTTTTATGTTGTGCTGATGATGAAACCCAGTGTCTGACACGTGCCAGGAAAGCATTCTGTCATTGGGCTATAGCCCAGGTCCTCTAGTTACATCTTAATCCTTTTATAATCTCTTCTTTTGTACTAATTACCCCTTCCCCAATTTTGTTTCATCCTCTTCCCAAAGCCCATTACAGTGCAATCCTCCAGCTTCAAGACTGAGTCTGTGGTTGTTGATTCAAATTAACTTAATAGAATTTTATAGGTAATTTCTGAAGTATTGCATAGCTAATGTTCACTTCATGTAGTTGTCTTTATGAGATGCTTATTTTAGACTGATGAAGAACCTATGGGCAGCAAAAACTGCACAGGTTTATCCATAACAGGTTTATCCATCCACTTACTTATATGTATATTTTTAACCTGTTTTGAAAAATAAATTTGTTTTTCCATCCACTCTAATTGTAATACTTTGCTTTAGTTTAAGTAGTCTATATTTTTAAAACTTATTTTCACACTTACTAATAGGATAACATTAGAAGAAAGGAAGAGACAAAGGATAATTTCATTTATGTGTCTTGTTTTCTCTCCATTGGCAGCCAATAGGAGCTTTGAATCCAAAAAGAGCAGCATTCTTTGCAGAACGTTTTGAATCATGGGAAGATGATCAAGTTCCAAAGTTTCATTATGGTACTCATTACTCAACTGCGAGTTTCGTTCTTGCATGGCTGCTAAGAATAGTAAGTTCATGTGAACAATAAACCATGACTAAGTATATTGAAGGTTGTAGAGACTATGCAATGATTAGAAATTATCAGCACCTTTTATGAATGCTAAAAATCTTTTGAATGATTGAGGTTCTAGTTTTAAGTAGCTCTGTATCTTATGTAATATGTATTTTTGTAACATTACTGTAGAATTGCCTTAAACCTATTTCACTTAGAATTCTTCGAATTTTTTCTTCAATTTGTCTCTTCAAATTGTTGCTTTCTTATCAGATTAACAAGTTCTTTTTTCAAAATAGTCTGGTAAAATAAGAACTAAATAGGAGTTCATTAATGCAGGCATATAATCTTATATTTGGGTGCTTCAGTTGCCCCCAGTAGAATAAGGTATGTTTGTAGGTAATCAACACTATTGCGTGTATTGATAATATATTGGTCAAACAAGAAATCTTTCTGTAAAATTTAAAGGTGATTCATCTACTGAAAAGTAATTTCTTTGGGAAAGCATTAGCAGCACATCATTAATTAAAGCTTGTTACAAGGGTACAGGCAGACATAAATCCTAGAAGTAATTTATAGTGCTTAGCTAATTTCAAGCAATTAGCCACTAATATGTGTTTAAGTGTTCTTTAACTAAGAGGAGCTTTTAAATGTTTCAAACATTTTTCTTTTCTTAATCATAAGTTAAATATTGGTAACAATAGGAAAATTGCATATTGGACTATTCCCTTGTACTATGAAAAAAATGCATCTAATATATCTGAATGTTATTAGTAAATTGGTCTTGGTAAGGAAGAAAATCTGAAGAAAGTGTTTCAATTTTTGGAAATATTTAGAAATATTTCTTCTGAAACTAAAACAATTTTAGAATGCTAATATAATAATTTAGTTGTAATTCCCATTATATGTATATCTGTATATATTTCTAGCTAATACCTATTAGTAATTAAAATATTTAGTTGCAAAGATTTATAAAAAAACATATTTTTATGCTTGAGGGAACATATGGATTCTTTCAATTGCTTATTTTTTTTTTTAGGAACCTTTTACAACTTATTTCCTAAATTTGCAAGGAGGAAAATTTGACCATGCAGATAGAACTTTTTCATCAGTTTCCAGAGCATGGCGAAATAGTCAGCGTGATACATCTGATATTAAGGTACAAAAAAATGTTTCATTGTACAGTGTTTACTGCCTATGTGTTCCTTGTTCAATGAATGTTAAAATTTCTCTCCTTCAATAATGCCCCATTTACTGAGGATAACCTAAGAGCTTGAGGCATTAATTAATGGCCGAAAGCCACTTAAAAGAAATTTCTCTCAATTTTTTTTCTGTGTCTGTTTCTACCTGCCTGTCTGTATATTCTGAATATTTGTCTACTGCCTGTAGTTAGAGAATGGGTTTTTTTTTCCTCTCTCTTCCTTGAAATCTTTTTTTTTTTAAGGAAAAATAAAGAAAGTGTGATCGATGTGATAGATAGCTTGTAAGGCATTACACTCAACAGAACTTCAAACTCAATAAATCAATTACTATTGTCTGAAAAATACTGTGAGAAAAATCTTAGGCATATCCCATGTCTCCATTGTTTTTGATGAACACATATTAGTTGTATATATTAATGAGGTTTGGTGTGGTATCTCCTACATGTATACAGTGTTCTCTGATGACATGCATCCTCCCTTTACCACATCCTCCCATGCCTTTCCCAGTCTCTAATAATCACAATTCTACTTTCAGGTTGACTTTTTTTAGCTTACACATATGAAAGAAAATGTGCAGTACTTGCCTTTTGGTGTCTGGCTTAATTTCACTTGACTTGTCCTCCAGTTTCACCCATTTTGCTGCAAGTGACAGAATTTTATTTTCATGACTGAATAATACTTGATTGTGTGTATATACCACATTTTCTGTATTCATTCATCTGTTATTTGGCACCTAGGCCGATTCCATATCTTAGCAATTCTAAATAGCGCCACAATAAACACAGGCATGCAGGTTTCTCCTTGGTATGCTGATTTCATTTCCTGTGGATAAATATCCAGTAATGGGATAGCTGAATAATATCATAGATCTATTTTTAGTTTTCTGAGGAACCTCCATACTGTTTTTCACAGTAGCAGAAATAGTTTAAATTCCTACCAGTAAGTAGTGTTTAAGAGTTCGTTTTCTACATATCCTCACCAGCATTTGTTATTATTATTTTTAACATAGGCTTTCTTACTGGGATGAAATGGTATCTTATTGTATTTTTATTTGCATTTCCCTGATGACTAATGAGAATGATAATTTTTTCATGTATTTATTGTATTTGTATTTATCTTTTGAGAAGTGTTCGTTCAGGTCATTTGCCCAGTTTTGAATTGGATTACTTAGGGTTTTATTTATTTATTTATTTTGAGTTCTTTATATACTTGGACTATGAGCCCTCTGTCACGAAAAGATTCAGGCTGTCTCCATTCTGTGACTGTTTCCTTGCCATGCAGCAGCTTTTTAGTTTGACATGATCATATTTGTCAGTTCTTGCTTTTGTTACCTGTTTTTTTAGGGCCCTACCAAGAAAATAATTTCCTGTACCAGTGTCTTAAAGTGTTTCCCCTGTGTTGTCCTCTAGTAGTTCCAACCTTCCATTTAGGGATTTGATCCTTTTGAGTTGATTTTATATGGATGAGAGCCATATTTCTATCCTCGAAATCATCATCTTTACCTGCTGCTTATTCTAAGCTTGTATCAGTCTCTGCTTGGTCAAGGACAATACTATTACTAAAGGAAAATCAGAGTTCTATTCAGGGGTAGAGGGTAGCTCAGTGTTTGAGCACTTTCCTGGCATATGTGGGACCCTGGTTTTGATCCTGTATCAAAAAAAATAAAATTAAAAGAAAGAAAAAAAGAGTTCTTCTAACTGTATGGTATGTTCCTACTACTATAGAACACCAACATTTTGCTCAGTAGTTAATGTAATCCTCATTAGACTTTTGATTCTACTTTCAGAAGTAGTTATGTATTTTCTTGGCATAATCTCTTTAGCAGAGAACTGTGTTAGATATCACTAAGTATAATGAAACAAGCCTATGGTTTTTTGAAGTTCTTTATAGTCACACAGAAGAGTATGACTTATACTTAAATAAGTTTACCATGTGGGAAAAACAATAAGTACCACAAGAGAAACATTGGAGTTCAAAAGTAGCAAAGTTACTTTACTGATGTTGTACATTACTATAGAGTACTTTTTAAATGTTCAGTACAATGATAATTATATTTCACTCTTAAGTATTTAATTTTTAAAATATATTCATATCATTTTCCTTATTGTGGAATACAGCATTACGCATACCAAAAATACTTTATTGCAGAAGATGCCATTTTATACAAAAATAATCTTTATGTTGGATATCTATTGATACATTACAAATAATGTTTTCTAATATATTCCTGAAGTTGTATATCATACTTTTTAAGAATCATTAATAGATAATCTTGAAATGGATAATTAAATAAAATTAAATATGAATAGTTAAGAGATTTAATAATTGTTTAATTCTACCTTTAATTTCAAAATTCTTTCATTTCTTATTTAACTCATGAGAAATAATAAAAGATATAGATACATGAAAACATTGATAAGCCTTTTTGTCATCAAAATGAAGGCTTGTGAATTTCTTCTATCTAAATTCCTTCATTTGTTAAGTATTTCATGACCAAATTATAACCTCACACTTCACTTTGGTCCTAGAAATATAAACAAAAATTAAGTCATGAATTTGAGAATTATTTTTTCCTGCTTTATAGAAGAAAAAGTAGATATCTTTAGCTTCCTACCTCTCAGTACTAGATATTCCTGCTCAGTGTTTTTATGGGTAGGAGGTATGCATGATAGACCCTTATAGTTTTACTGTCTCTTTTTCCTATTTAATCTCAGCCTTTTTCTCTCCATATTCTTTAATCAGCATGTGTTTGGTTTTGTTTTCTTGAATGCCTTCCTTCAAATACCCCATGTGTAAAAGAGTAAAAAGAGACCTAAACTTACAAAACAACTAAAATAAATCTTTTAAAACATTACATGATCTTCTTCACCTTTCTCCTTCCTTATTTTTCTCATCATTCTTATTTCTTCAAAAAAATCATAAAAACTCAAATCCATGTCTCTTTCCTTTGAATGCCTCAGTAGGATTTAATTATTCAGTCTTCATTACTAGAAAAATGTTTGAACTTCAGTCCTTGTGAATGTACTATTGTGATTTCTAGTTTTCTGGCAGTACTATTTAGAGAATTGGTATGAAGAAGTATAAGGCTAAGGGAAAAGTGGCTTTGTTTGATTTATTTTATTTTATTTTTTTGTTGAGTTAGGGTCAGTGTTGTGTGGGCTGACCTCACATTCCTGGGCTCAAGTGAGCCACCTGCCTCAGCCTCCTAATTATCTGAAACAACAGCTGTTCACCTCTGTACTTAAGGGAAAAAGTTCTTTAAAAATAAAAGTATTTAAAATTCGGAAGTATTAAGGTGATTGGAAACTGGTTAGAAATATAGCTGTATCCTTAAGTGTCATTTCATGTTCAGAAGCACAGAAATTTTCTTCAGTACTAATTTTGCTGAAACCTTCATATTCTTCTAACCAATATGTATATTCTTTTTACCACCTTGTACTCCATTATCCATAAAGTGGTGGCGGGTATGGCATTGATAAGTTACTACCATTTTCCATATCAATAACCAGTTAATGTAGGCCTTATAACTCAGTAGATTTTAAACTTTGAAAATTATGTAATTCATGGTTACACAGGACATTTAAAGAGCTTCCTGATAGTTAATCTTTCAAAAATCTGAGGGATTTAATCAGGTCTCATTTTTTCTCTGTTTCTTTATAAAGTATTATAGTTTAGTTCTATAGAAAGCATATTTAAAATCATTATAGTAACATAATTAATAAGAACAAATTACTATAATAAGGTAACATTTCATTCACATATAACATTGTATTTCTGATTGAATCATTAATTATAGTGTTTATTCGTATTGTCTTATTGGAGTTTCTAGAAATAGAGAAATGAGAGTAGAGAAGGGATGATAAAATATGAGGATGGAGTAATGGAAACCAGTTTTGAGTGGATTCTAAAGTAGTCCTTGGTTTTTTAATATGCATTCTCTAAAATGTTTTTGTAACATTTTACAAAAAAATGAAATTCTGTGAGGTAAACAGAAAATTTAATTTTTTTCAGACAGAAAAAGTAAGAACATAACTTTGTAGTACTTCAATCTTTTTTGCAGAGGGGGAATTTGAATATCTTAGAATCCCTATTTTATTGAATTCTACCAACAATAATTTTACCAAAAAAGTTATTCCTATAAATATAATTTAAATATGAATTCTCTTTTTTTAAAGAAAGATTTCTTATTAGATGATATCAAAGCAGTCTTTGAATTCTAACATGATTTACCATTTTTCAAGTTTGGGGGATCATTTGTAATCTGTCCACATTGGTGATCTCCATTTTGGGTCTAACTTCTGAATGATGTGTTTTCTTCTGCCTAAAGAAACAACTCAAATCCATTCCCTAATTAGGCTTATCACTATCCAATAAAAATTAATAGGTACAAATGTAAGCCACATACGTTATCTTAAATCTTGTCACATCTTAAAAAGACAACATAAATCATGAAATGAATTTTAGTAATATTTTAAACTTAGTATGTCAAAATATTATTTTAATATGTGGTCAGTATAACATTGTTTATTGATATTTTACATTTCCAGATCACAACTATTCAGACCAGCCTTATTTCAGGTGTTCTGTAGCCACGTGTGGCTAGTGACTATTGTATTGGGCAGTACAGAGTTATAGCATTGTTTTGGAATCACAGGAAGTGATGGCTTTTCTGCTTATGGAAAGAATGCCTCATCCTCTTTGAGCAAGAGTGTTTCTGATGTGTACTTTATCTAATATGAACTGGCAAGTAGAAGCAATAATATGTAGTCTTGAGGACTGAAATAGAAAGTGTTGAAACTGGTTTGGAGAATCACCACTGTGACATTTTAAGATCTCCAGTAGAAAGTTGTGAAAATCGCCCAGGGGTAGGTAGAGTGCTTGCCTGGCACGTGCAAGACCCTGGGTTTGATTCCCAGCATTGCACAATAATAATGACAATTTATTATTATTATTATTATTATTACTATTATTATTATAAATGACATGAAATAAAATCCTCAATTGATTCTGTGTTTCAGATCTTAAAAATTCATTTAAATTTAGAAACTAAGGTTCAGCATAGATTGCCATCTTTAGCCTTAACCTTGAATTATTATCACCAGATTTTGTGGAACAAATCATAGACATATAAATTGTAAATGAATTTTTCTAGACATTCACATCTAAATGTGAGACAAATATTAAAGCTTTTTCTAGGCTGTTCATTGTCATGGATTTCTTTCCCCATCTCTTGAGGCATCTGTTTTCAGATACCCTCAGTGTCCATAAGCTCAGTCTAATAGTTAGGTCTTACTTGCTGCAGTGTAAACTCTTTAATTTCTTTCCTGTAGAAATGATTAATAATCAGGCTTAGAGAGTGGAAGGAGTCATAAATGTCATCTTGGTTCATTACTTTGGAAAGGAGGCAGTAGTAAATGGATCTAAAATGGAGATTATTGGAGAACCATATTTTTCCAGTAGCTGAGATTTATAGAATAATGTATTACTAAAACATAACCGATGCTAAAGTAAAGTGAGAGGTAAAAGTTAGAGGCATCCTGAGATAGCATTTGCTTACCTAAATATTTCAAAATTTACTTATATTTTTTAAAAAATTTAGTTTGTCCAAAGTCCGGCCCTAGTTGTGCTAGCATACCAGATGTAATCCAACCTTTGCCTTCAGCATACTTTTTCACTAGGGGAGAATCTGGGAATAAACAAATCCCTGTGATTAATGCTGCTCTGTGGGCCCATTGCTATGGCATCTGAAATGAAGAGAAGAGAGAAAAAGAGGAAAGTCAAAACCAGTGATGAGGACCCTTATATTTTATTAAGGAGGTTGAACTTTATTCGGTTGGCAGAGGAAGAGAGACCTTGGTAGGGTTTGGAGTGAGGACAGATTTTGTGGTTTGTAAGAGACAACTGTGATTGGTATTGATACATGCACTATACTGTGGACAAGCTGTTAAGGTAATTAGGTAAGAGGTGGTGGAGGTTTAAACTTGAAGCATGCAACAGGGCTACAGAAATGTGGGGGAACCTTAGACGTATAGAAAGTAACTGTTGGGATTTGATGATTGATTTTTTAGATGAGAGAAGAAGAGATTAAATTTGGCTTGGGTAGAAATGTAGAGAGCACAGAAGAAAGAGCATATTTTGTTAGGGCCAGATATTTAATTCCCTGTCTTCAGGCAGAAAATTTCCTGTAAGTGAATTAAAATCCCCCCAAACATGATGAATTCTTAGTCTTTATTGTTTATTCACCATATGTACTATACAGTAGAGAACATTTTTTTGAAAGGGTAAGATAAACATTGTTTTTCTCATATCTCTAGATGAGAAAGACAGGTATACATGAAATGATTTTAAATATAAGTTAGATTGTGACAAGTACTATAATAAGATAAAAACAAAATGAAATTAATTTTAACTGGTAAAGGTGGGATCACTGTGACTTCATAGAGGGATGTTTGAGCTGTATCTTAAAGGATGCAAAATACTTTTTTTTTTTAATTTAGGACACTAAATTAAAATTAACTAAACTCCCAAATTTCCGTCTCTAGCCCCTATATTTCTTCTGATGTCTGACTCTGTCCTCACTATTTCCTTTTGAATATGTAAACATATCATAACTTTAACATGATCTTCATTCCTTCCAACCTGCTCTGCTCAGTCTTTCCCATGTTAGTAAATGGTTTCCTGTTTGAAATTATGAACTGGAATCCTTATTTTCAGACTTTATATAATCTACCCTTCTCCAAAATCCTACTACCTCTTGCACTCTTCTCTGTTGCCCTCTCTTCACTCACTTCTTAACCAAGCAGGGCCTCCTTGCTATCCTTTGCATACTCCAGGCATTGTTCTTACTCTAGGACCTTTGCTTTTACTTTTAACTTTCACCTGAAAACATTCCTCCAGATATCTTCTTGGATCCATTCTTCATTCTCTTCAGATCTTTACTCAAATGTCATCTTCTCAGTAAGGCCTTCTCCTCTGTCTTTCCTATATAAAATTACATTCCTCACCCCACATACTTTTACTTTCCAATTTCATTTTTCTTCATGTCACTTGCCATCTGACATACGTTTATAGTTGTTGATTTATTTATTATGTTTTTATCATAACTGAAACATGAGATCCATGAAATTTGGGAAGTGTTCTGCTCATTGGCTTATTCCTAGAGCTAAGAAAAATGCTTGAAACATCATAGGCATTAAAGTAAATACTTATTAAATTAAGATTTGATGAATTGAGAAAGAGTATTCTGAGCAAGGGAAATGACATGAACAAAATCCAGAGAAAATACTTGGCACATTGAGGAATGCTTACTGATCTGCCAATCAGTCTATGTTCTTGAAGTGTAGTAAACACTGAAAAGGGGAGATACTGAAAGGCATTCAGGTCTGATTTAAAGACCTTTGGTAACAGTTTAAAGACATTTGGCTTAATTCTATAGGCCAGTTTAGCAAAAATTTTTGGTAAGCAGTAAAGTGATATTTTTGGCGGTATAATCTTTGAGCTAAGCTCTGTCTTAGCTCCTCCACTCTACTGTTGTAGCCCAACAGGAGCTGAGAACAATACCTAGGCAAATGAAAGTGACTTCGTTCCAGTGAAACTCTACTTGCCAAAACAAGTATCAGGTCATATTTGGCCTTATTCACATATGTAGAATAAAATTAAATCCTAAAAGAGATTACTAAATAGTATTTTAAAGTAAACTACTGTGCACCAATATTACATGAATTAATTTAAGCTATGAAAATTAACCCTTAAAGTTTTAATTGTACATAAATGTTAAATAATAATAATACAGAGTCAAAGTGATCATAGAATAGTTTTATCTACCTTTTGTGGTTTGCCTTCCTCTGCTATAAGTCAATGAGGAACCATTAAATATTTTTGAGTGGGAGTATGATATCAAAATTTCTATTATCAAAGAAAGAATTTTGGCAGAAATTTGAGAAACAGATACAGGAGGTAGACAAAAATGTTAGGAGGCTCTTTTAGTTAGCTTTTTCACAGCTGTAACCAGAAGACCCGACAGGAACAATTTTAAGAGGAAAAGTTAATTTTAGAGTTCGCAGTTTCAGAGGTCCTAGTCCCTGTGTGGCCAACTTCATTGCTCAAGGCCTGAGGGCAATGGACAGAAAGGCGTGGATAAGGAAGGCAGCTCAGGAAGCGGAGAGAAAGCTTCTCTCACCAGGGACAATATATATACCCCAGAAGCATGCCCTCAAGTCCCATCTACTCCAGCCACACCCCACCTGCCTATAGTTAACACCCAGTTATTCACAATCAGGGGATTGATGCACTGATTAGGTTAAGGCTCTTATAACCCAGTCATTCCACCTTTAAACCTTATTGCATTGTCTCACACATGAGTTTTTATGGGACACCTCATATCTAAATGATAACAGAGGCTATTACAGTTGGTTGCAAGGGAAGATGGTAAGAGCCTCAACTAGTTAAGAAGCCAAGAGGTTGAATTCAAGACACAATTAAAAGTCATTCTTCAGGATGTGCCATTTGGTTGACTGTAGGGACAGAAAATCATGAAGATTTTCTAAGAATATGTGAAAGAGTCTGAAAAAGATAGGTTGATAGTTGGAGAAGTAAGAGAGGTAATTTGCTCAATATGGAATGGGGCTATTCATAACATCTTCCTGGAGATTGGGAGGTCTGTCCACATTGTACCTAGTAGCTTCAAGTCATATACTAAGAGTTGTTAATAATTCACTTTTCTACATTGATACAATTAGTACAGAATGAGTTCTTACTGTTAACTTTACACAATAGCCCATGTGGACATCCTATGTGTGGTTGTTTTGTATAATCCATTTAAACTCCTATTTTGGGGCTGGGGTTGTGGCTTAACGTAGAGCGCTCGCCTAGCACATGCGGGATGCTGGGTTTGATCCTCAGCACTGCATAAAAATAAAATAAAGGTATTGTGTCCAACTACAACTAAAATAAAATATTTAAAAATTCCTATTTTTATAATTAATTGTGTACTGTTAAAGGTGAATGTAAAATTCATATTGTTATCAGATTAGGAGGGCAGTTAAATATATTCCATAGTTATCACTAAGTAAATATAATACAATTAAATCCTAAGAGATTACTAAATAATATTTTTAAATATACTATTGTGCTGTACTATTATGTGAATTAATTTTAGCTATAAAAGTTAACCCTTAAAGGTTTTAATTGTACATATATGTTAAATAATAATACAGAGTCGAAGTGGTCATCAAATAGTTTTATTTGTGTCTTGTGAGATTTGTAAAACATGAGACCTTTGACTTGCCCTCTACTACCTTTGAAATCCCAGGGGTCTGCAATCTGAAGATAAATTAGGTTCCATTTTCCCCCTAGCAGCACATCTTTTACATGGTAATACATTCCATGGATGCTGATAGCATCAGTGTTAGGCCCATTTATAAGGAAGTGTTTAGCTACAGTTAATAGAACTTCTTAATGAATTTTTTAAAGCCTTAAACCTTGATGGTATAATAATTTTTATTTTCCTATTAAGAAATATTTTCATCATTAATACGTCCTATTATCAGACATGGTTTTAATTTAAAATTTTTTAAATGCTAAAAGAAAATAAAATCTTACCCTTGTTCAGACATTATTTGCACGGTGCTGGGTTATGCAATCCTTCTATTCTCAATTCTTTCTTTCTTTTTACCTTCTCCTTCTGCTTCCCTCTGTTTCCTTGTATTTCTTTTTTCTTTTTTTTTTTTTTTGACATACTCTTTCCATCAGACTCTCTCTCCGCTCACACTCACAACGAATGAGTGAGCTGAGTCACTCCCACTTTTACTGCAACTGTGTCTGTCCTTTGCTTCATACATAACTTCAACAGAACTTGCAGATGTGATGATACTCATAGTTTCCTGAATGATTATAATGTAGACCCAAGTAAGTTATGAATTTTTTTCTTGGCTGGTGATCTTATGATAATTTTTGCTCTATTAAAAAATGGGCCTAACACTGAGCTGTCAGCATCCGTGGAACGTATTACCATGTAAAAACACAATGTATTACCATGTAAAAGATGTGCTTGGCATCTGTTCATTGTGTTCATAGATATTGATGTAGCCTGTTACCCCCCTCATATTCATGTGTACACACACACACAAACACACATTTTTAAACAACTTGTTCCAGAAAAAATTTAAGGTGGGAATTTTATATGTGCCTTCTCTTGTGGGCATTTCAGCTAACCTTTTCTTTGCATTATCTCTTCCCAAATTACCCTTTCCTTGAAGATTAGGGCCTAGAACAGCAAAAGGCCCAAAGAAAATCTCCAGTGCAAACATGGAAATGAAAAATGTTTTGAAAGCAGGGGAGAACTATTTAGAGTATCATAAAATGAGACATGCTAAGTCCTATTGTGTTCTAATAAAAACTAGTGAATTGTATAAAATCTGATGACGATTAGTAGGAATTATTGTCTTAAATATTTTTGTGGGCATATTTATTTTATAAGTAAATTTTATTAACTATTATTAGAATTATGTTAAAGCTTTTATAACTGTGTATAATTCAGTGAATGACCTTCTTGCTTTAAGAATTTGGCCGGTTGACCCTATAATTGGTACTTCTTATCAGGGGTCATATTAATGATAATTATAACAATATCTTGTATGTATGTAGAATTATGTTCTATCTCACATTAGCCTCCCAACATCCCTATGTTTTAGAAAAGATAATTGAGGTGAGTAGGGAGTCACAAAAATTAAATTAATTTAAGAACATATGACAGTAAATTGAGTAGTCTAGACTCAAACCCAATTATTATTTTTACTATATGATATTGGAACAGATTATCTATTATCTTTTGGTTTGTAATCCATGATTTTTCTTTATATTAATGCATTAGAAATAACAGCCTTATGATTTCTAAAGTCATGCAATATTTACTGGGCCTGTCTAGAAGGATTATAGGTTTTTTATTCTCCAATTTAAAAAAGTATTGTTTTTCTTAGCACCTTACCTATTACAGAAGGAGACCCCTCCCCTCTTACCTACTAAATAAGGAAAAACTAAGTATGAACATCAAGTTGAAAACTTTTAAATATATAGTTCATATATAGTGACTATTGTCAGTGCAATTCAGTGTACTTGACCTCTAGTCAATTTTTTAAAAATTTTATTATTTGTGGATTAACAAAGTAAGAACTTACAAGCTAAAATATATCAGGACATAAATATTATCTTTTATAACATACTGTTCATCTACTCTTTTTTGTTCATTAAGAAAGCTTATTTGTAATTTTTTTGACAAAGTATCTTTATTTATTTTTATGTGGTGCTGAGGATCGAACTCAGTGCCTCCTCACTTGTGTGAGGCAGGCACTCTACCACTGAGCCCTAGCCCCAGCCCCAGCCCCAGCCCCAGCCCCATTATTTATAAATTTAACCTTCATAAAAATGTGTCATTTTTACTCAGTGGTGAATTATTGTATTACTTTTATATATAAAATTTTTCTTTCACATCTTTTTACCATCATTGTTTCCAGAGCAGTATACTTGCTATCATACATATATGTTAGTTACCTTGCTATTATATTTGAATTATCAGGATTTTATATTATATAGAGAAGAAAATGTTAAAATTTTGCTCTGAAACAACACCTATTTCTATTTGGTTTCAATTATCTTATTTCTTTAGATTTATAGATTAGTATTTGGCATGTTTGCCCAGATACATTGAAGTGATGATTATAGTTCAGTGGATAGGATTGGTAACTAATAACAGGAGAATCATAGAGCCTGGCTGCAAAGTCCTGTCATATCAGTGGGGATCATACCTTAATGAAGAAAACTAAAGCATATGTGTGGTCACAACCAATCCTTGTCACTATGCCATGAAAGCCTTGGGAATTTGTGATCAAAGCAATGGGCTTATCCTGAGCAGTGGAATACCCTCTGGTTGAACCCCTCAGATCTTTATTTTAGGAGACGATACACTGTATTTTTGACCATGTCACCTGCCTCTAAGACCCAGCTGCCTAATTAACCAATAGAGATTAAAATTATTGTCAGCAAGACAGAAGAAAATGTGAATTGTGAATATATCTGTCTTCTGTCAATGTTGTTTACTTATCATTTTCCACTGATGTTTTAAAAAATTGCTGAACATGTGTTTTTTATCCAGAGCTGAAAGTTCTGTTGTGATGAATATAAAACATACTTCACTTTGTAAATGTGCATTAAAAGTATTAGAGAGACATAATCTTTGACTGCGTTACTAAATTTCATCTGTCAAAGAAGATAATTTTGAACTGGAATGTTTGGTATTACATCAAGGAATGGTTCTTAGATGCTTTTAGGAATAAATTGAATTCTGCTGAAGAACGAATGTCACTGTCATCTATGGTAAAACTTGGGAAGTGTACATACATATTTCTTTTGTTAACATATTGGTGTTTCTGAATTGAGTTCAGCATGTTTATTGAATATTCAAAGGAGATTCAATTCCCATCAGCAGATTTGTTTATTCAGTATTTTCTTATAATGAGATTGCAGTATGTTTTAGTATATATACTCCCTTCTTTACTAATTTAATTATGCTTATTTGATGATGTCCTTTATACTACATGTAGAATCTTCATAATATTATGAAAAATTGTTAATTTGGGGGGAATGTTTATACTATTTTAAATTCATGTTTGTTTTTAAAGTTCCATATGAAAACATTTTTTTTTTCCATATAGAATAAAAGGCTAAGGCTTTGCAGGCAATCCTTTAAGGCTGCCCACACCTTGACCCTATGTACTCCTCCAACTTTATCTTTCGTGCATGCCTATTTTCCTCTCTAAAACAATTGAATTGTTCTTCACTGATCATTAGAAACAAACTATATGCACACTTCAATCTCTCTCTTTTAAGAATTTCCCTTGTCAGGAATATTCTTGTTTTTCTTGTTTATTTATCAATGACCTTGAATCTTGTTTTTCCATCATATTTATTCAGTATATTTTTACTCAGTGCCCAGTGTGTGTCATTCACCATGGCTGGACTTGAGAGTTTAATGTTGATCAAAGTACATCAAGTCCTCAGACTCATGGAGCCTTCAATTTAGAGTGAGATGCAGACAAGACAATTGCAGATTGAGGAGTTCTGTAGTAGGGAAATATGAACGTTCTGACCACCCCAACTTTTACACATTATGTTCTCTTTTGAACTCTCTTTAGAACTATTTGTTTCTACCACTTATTTTCTCTTGATAAGTGTATCATTTTGCTGTTTTTTATTAATCTAGATCTGTGTTCTATAGAAGGAAAAACATCCTTCTGTATTCCAAACCCTATCATAGTTCACTACAAAAAGGAAGAACTAAATAATTGATTACTGAAATAATGTGTTATACCACCTTTCATATATATATATATATATATATATATATATATATATATATGACTTAAATAATCAATTAAAAACAACTTCTAGTAAGTTTTATTCATTAACAAAAGGTAACATTTATATTCTATTTGTATTTTCTGCCTATACTGAAGTCTTCCTACCATTTAGTTTTCTAAAAATACATTATCAGTTAATATATTGGTAACTTAATCACTACTGAAATAGACATAACTTCATTACCACCAATTCAAGTGTATAAGAAACCCTTATTCATATTAGGGTTGTGGAAGATTCATCTATATATATTAGATTGAAGGGCAAAGACCTTCATTAATCAAGACTGGAATGAAAATTTAGGATTATGTAAATCCTTGAAAATTGATCCTCACATCTTTAGTCTACCTTTTTATGAGTCATATCACCATTGTCTAGGATACAAGGTCTTTTGGAGGTGGGCAGCCCTCCCAGTCCAAGTTTAGATTGGGAAATATTTGCTGGTGCCGGGGGATTTGCTCCACTAAGTGCAACCTGCATGTTCTGTTAATTGGTTGCTGTAAAGGATACCTTTTTTGATGTATTTTGATACATTTACTGTATGTCCTTGATTTTCAGTTGAAAAAAAACTAAACTCCTGGTTTTAAAACTTGGGAAAAACTAGCACCTAAAATTTAGCTATTGTAATTGTTGTTTTAAATCTCAAGAGGATTATTTCACAGGAGCATGGTGGATACAACAGACAAAAGAAGGACCTCATTTTCTAATCAGGAGAGGGTGGAGGTGTTATTGAAATTGAAAGAATAAGTATTTAATTAGAACAAATGCTGCTTTTGATTTTGAATAAACATGGAAAGTCTATTTCTTATTTTTCATTGTAGAATAAGATCTGAGTAGTAACATTCCTCTTTAATAGCACAAGTATGATGGGGTGAAAATAAGTTATTTTTGTAAAATCCCTCAAAATTTGAAATTTGTTGAATTTATTAGCAAATTAAGAGTAGAAAGTTATAAAATATCTTCTTCTCATTAGGGTAAATAATAATTACTGCATATTTTTAAAAATTCCTTTTTGTACTTTATTCATAAAATAATTACTATATATACATTATATGTAATGGGCTTATTTTCAGAATAGCCAATTATTTCCTTTGCATGAAAAAACTAAAATTTACATTCAGTTTTTTTTTTTTTTAAATCACTTGGAATATATGTTAACAACTCCTTTTAAAATGTTAAATGCTCGGGCTGGGGTTGTAGATCAGCAGTAGAGCGCTTGCCCATCATGTGTGAGGCACCACACATAAATAAATAAAATAAAGATCCATTGACAACTAAAATACATATGTATATATATATATTATATATAAATGTTAAATGTTATATGTACTATACAAGTAGAAACCAAGCTTATTTGATGATTAAGTACAGAGACTTTAGAGTTAGAGAAGTCTTGACCCAGGTTCTAAAATTACAATATATTATGCAACCTTGTGTAAGTTTTTGAACCTTAGTTTTTTGAGCATTAGTTCATTTTTAGAGTGGAGATGTACCTTGGTTTGCAAAGTCATTGTGAGGATAAATGTGGAAGGGTTTGTTAAGAGTTCATTTTATCACCTGACTCATACCATGCAGTAAATGTTAGCTTTTACAAATTGGTGATGGCTTTTTGCTGCATAAAACAACATAAAGTATTTTTCAAATTAGACTTTGAGACATTGTTTTTAAAGATGAGAATCTTAAAGGTTTTCTGTGAGCACTGTCTAATTTCATTTATGGTTAAGCTTTTAACAAGATTTTTCCTTTTTAAAAATCCAGTTTAAATGTTTTTCAAATCTAATCATCATGTGGATGTCAGACATTTGGAGGACAAGCTCATTTCTGCTCTGCTTAGTTGATTATTGTGATTGTAAACAAAAGATGTACAATTCAAAGCCGAGCAACATTTCACGTGGATGATGGAAGTGATAATAGCTTAATTCCTGCTGGATCTTTTTTCTCTGCTCTGGCAAGTTCATACTGACCTTGTCCAAAATCTGATGACCTCCCTATTTTACTCAACTATTTGGAAAGCCAGGCCTGCCATAGCTGGCCCTGAGGGGGTATCTGAAAGACCACTGAGCCACTGACCCATGTCAAGACTGGATTTCAAGTCTGATCTACGGGGCCTCTGAAATAGTTATATGTAGGCTTATTGCACACAAAAGCCTAACCAGCTGCATTTTTCTGCTTATTAAAGTGTATTTAAAATGTCATTATTAAAGTCTCATATTTAGTTTATTCACTTTCTTTTGTAGGTGGTTTTCTAGACTAATTATAAATTTTCATTTTTATCACAGTATTTTAAAACTAAATTTGAATGTTTTGAAATTTGAAGAAAGTATACTTAAAGCATGGTAAAAATGTAATAAATTATCTTTTTGGTAGATGAGGAGACTTAGGTAGTAGCATTTTCTGGCAAAAATTCTACTATGTATTTTATTAAAAACCTGGTTTAGGTTGATGTTACAGCATAGTTATCTCTCTTTATATCTTATAAAACTTCAGTTATTACTCATATGTTGGATTTAAGAATTTTTGAGTTTATAAGCCATATAACATGGATATAGACTAGGAAGATGTTATTCAAATTTGCTTGGATAGGATCTGTCTGTATTAAAAAAAAACATTCTATATTTATTTTGTTCTTCTGCACAATAGTAAATGAATATCTAGTCAGTATCCTACATTTTATAACATTGTCTTTTTTTATATAGGAGTTGATTCCTGAATTTTATTATCTCCCTGAGATGTTTGTCAACTTCAATAATTATAATCTTGGAGTGATGGATGATGGGACAGTAGTGTCTGATGTCGAACTTCCGCCTTGGGCCAAAACCTCAGAAGAGTTTGTTCGCATAAACAGATTGGTAAGATAGTAATCATCTACTCTGTCATGAGCCTATTCTCAAAGAATCTCTCAGGTGTTGGTGAATAATCATTAACCTTTGCTCTTCTGTACAAAGCTGTAGTTGATAGGGATAACTGAAAATGGCATAAAGGTTCACTAACCGCCATATACATTTATAAAATTTTGTTGGATTGAAAGGTATGGTGGTTTTTTAATTCCTTTATGCAGAATTAGGTTACTTTCATTTACATATGACAGTTTAAAATTATAAGTGAAAGTTATAAGTGAAACTAGAATTATTGGCTTTTTCAAATATGGATTTCTCTTACCAAGAAAGCCATGAAATTTTGTGTGCCCGTTGGAAGGCTATTGAACATTTTGGTGACAGAAACAACATTTTCAAATTATATTCTGTATCTACGTGTTGAAGGAAATCTTCACATTATACTTAGAATATGGAAACTTAAAAACTTAAAAGCATTGTACTCAGTGTGGTTATACCTCTTCAGTGTCCTTTTTAATTTCCTGTGTTATATGGATTCTGTATTGTTTATGAGGAAGTATGATGACTTTTAATTTATAATCAAGCAAAGAAATTATTGTATTTTGGCTTTCTAGGTGGTATTCCTTACCTTTTATACCAACAATTTCATTTTTACCTTCCATATCTTAATTATAATTCCATTATTATTGAAATTTCACATTTTATACATATTGGAAGTTATGCAGGGGGGTGTGGAAAGAAAATAGGCTTTGTAGTTAGGCCGGATTTCCCAGTTATGAATCATATTTTTTATTATAGTACCCTGGGCAGTTTCACCTCTGAGCCATAATTTCCTCATTTGTAATTTCAAAATTATAAGATTGTAATTTTGTATGTAAATCGTAATTTTGTATGTACCTAGAACATTCTATGTTATATAGTAGATGCTCATAAAATAGTACATAATATTATTGTGTATACACCAGTAAGATGTTTTTTGATATTGGTTGGATAGTATCTGTTTATCCTATTTTGAGGCACATAGCGTTTTCCTTTTATCATAAACTGTTTGGAAGAGTCTAAGTTATTATAATTAATTGAGAACCCAAGACAGCATTTAACTCTGAAAGATATAGAAGGATATACCAAACTTTTAAATGTGATAGTTGCCTATGGTTGTGTGCCTCTCCCAGAGGCATATACAAGTGAAAAGAAGATGTATTTATATTATGACCTTTTTTTCTTTTAGTAGTTGTTCTCTCTTTAGAAAAAAAATTGTAGTTATAGATAGGCAGCAAGCCTTTATTGTATTTGATCATTTTTATGTGGTGCTGAGGATCCAACCCAGTGCCTCACATGTGCTAGGCATCACTCTGCCACTGAACTATAGCCCCAGCCCCTAGTGGTTGTTCTTTTAAAATAGATTTATTGTTGTTATTTTTAGGTATATATGAGAGTAGAGTATCTTTTGACATACATACATGGTAAAATAGATTTATTGAGATATAATTTTCATGCCATAAAACTCAACTTTTAAAAGTATTATTTATTCCAATTTAATACATTCCTGCAGTTGTGTATCCATCACTACTATCCAGCTTTAGAACACTCAGACCACAAGTTTTGTTGTGCTACTTTGTAGTCAGCCTCTGCTCCCACTCCTAGCCCAGGTAACCATTGATTTTCTCTATAGTTTTGCTTTGCTTTTCTAGGAATTTTATATTAATTGCATCATACAACATTCCCTTTTGTGCCTGGCTTGTTTCTCTTATCACAATGTTTTTGAGATTCATCCACCTTAGTTCATAAAGCATTAGTTCCTTTCCTTCTATTGCTGCATGGTACTCCATTGTACCACATTTTGAACCTCATATCACATTTTGTTTCTCTTTTTACTGTTAATGGACTTTTTTTTTTCTCCGTGTGGGGTATTGTGAGTGTTTGCATATAAATCTTAGCATCAGTATCTGTTTTTATTTCTGGTGGAGTGAAATTCCTAGGTTATATGATAAGAATATGTTCACTTTATATACGATTTTGTATTCCCACCAGCAATGTACGAAGGTCTAGGTTTTCCAAAGTCCTTCCCGAGACTTCGTATTGTTAGCCTTATTTATTTTAGTCATTCTAATAGCTATCTCATTGTTACTTTATTTATACAACTCTAATGATTAATAATATTGGTCTTTTTTTATAGGCTTATTTGCGAGTCATATATGTTCTTTGGTAAATTATCTGTTCAGATCTCTTGCCTTTAAATTGGACTGTTTCCTTTTATTATTAAATTATAAGAGATCTTTATATGTTCTCCATCATAGTCCTATATCCAAAATAGGTTTTGCAAATATTTTTCTACTAGTTTATGGCTTATCTTTTCATTTTTTAATGGTATCTTTTGAATCAGCATTAAAAAAAAAAAAGTCTTAGGGGACCAGAGATGTAGCTCAGTGGTAGAGCATTAACTTAATATTCATGTAGCCCTGGGCTCAGTCCCTAGCATGGCAAAAATATATATATTAGACATAAAATAATGTTTACATAATAATGTATGAAAAAAGAAAGTATCCTCCCCATTCTTGAGAATATTTAAAAAACATATTGATTGTCTTATTATTAAAATACAGTTTAAAATTCTAGGTCTCTGACTGGGAATGTAGCTCAGTGATTGGAAGCTAGCATAACATGCATGAAGCCCTGGTTTTGATCCCCAGCACATCTAAAAAAATTAAATAAAATGAAAGTTTAAGTCTCAAGAGAACTAACTCTATTAATCATTACCATGATTAGTATTATAAAAAGTACAACAAGATTTGGTGGTGTGTTTGCTTCACTTAAAAAAATCTGAAAAGCAGAAACATTTGAATGAGTTACATTTAAAAATTTTCATCGGCCTTTTGACAATTAAAATTTAATTGTGTAAATTGAGGTAAGCCACTTTCCTGACAGTATCACCCCCCTCTGCTCCACTGCCCTCAACTCGGAAAACCCAGGTCTTTTTGAAACAGGTTTCTCGAGGCATCAAGGAAACAACTGCAGCTTACCCAATTGTTTTCCAATCAGATTTGGGTTTTGGCTACCCATGCTCTAAACTCAGACATGACTTTGAAATTATATACAAAATAGTATTCTATGAAATGAACTACCTGTTTATTGTCACTCATTATTGTTTACTTACCTAATTTTGCCAGAGATTTTTATTCCAGGAAGTTTCATAGATGCCTTTATACTTTAGGTTCCAAATTAACTTGCATTCTGAAACAGAACTGATTAAATTCACTGCAAATCAAATGCATTTGTAGTTTGGAATTGTATATTTATATCTCTGATCATTTGCATTCATAATTAGGAAAGGTATCAATTTTATATATGTGTGTGTCTTCATGAAAGAATTTTAATCATTCAAAAATATTTGTTATTCACTTATGATGAACAAAGATTTCCCACAGTACAGTTCATATTGATGCATTTTATAATTTCCTATTAACTTTCTATCAGTGACTAAATTGTTATTTTATGTATCTGTTAGCATGTTATCACATAAGGGTTTTATCTCCCTCTTCTTTTTGCTTTCCCTCTTCAGTTCCACAGATTTTATGCAATGATTGTAGCTCATGAAATGCATACTACTTTGATCTGTGACCTTTTTGTGGTGCTAATCGGGTTCCTGATATCATTATACCTTACTCATTAATCATATTTCCTGCAGCCCGTCAGGCAGCCAGACAGCACAAGTCCCTGTTTTCAGCCCTCTGTTGGCAGGTTTCTGCTTTTCCAGATTATTACAGACGATACTTTGGCTTCTCATAGCCAGAGCCACATCAAGCTGTGTGTTACAATTAAAGTCAGATGGTCCTCAGGTTGAACAGGGATATAGTGTTGCAGCTGTCTCTCTTCCTGGAACAAACCAGCACTAAGAACAGATGATCTATAGGACAGTGAATAATAACAGATTGCACAACACTTGGCTGGTAGAAGGGAAGCACAGAATTAATTAACTGACACACTTAATTTAAGATACTCAGCATATCTTTTAAAAGTGTTTGGTTGCCTAAATATTAATTCAAGGTGATAGGACATTTTTAGGAGCATGATTCCGTGGATGAACTAGTAGTGTTACATTTTCAATTTGTATTAGAGGTACATAACTACCATCTTACCTAACTGTTTTCATCCCCACAGCTTTCTGTAAATGAAGTTCTAAATGTAGCATTGACAAATTGGTTAAGTGATGGACCCATGAACAGAAAATACAATCTTACGTATTTTAGAAGGAAAACTTACCTAAGTTTGATTAGTCTTTCAAACAAATAAATATATTCTCTTTGTTCTGAACAGTTGAAGTCAGAGTAAAATCAAGGCAGTTTTAATGATATTCCTGAGATTGGTCTGTGTTATCTGAATGGGGGTGGGGAGACATCTTTATTCCAAATACTACTTTAGAAATATAAATAAGAAACAGACTTTAATACTTTAAAGTAATATAAACATGTATGAGTTCAGAATGCTCATCAGTTATCTCTGATGATATAATGTCAGTGTTATGGACCTGTATTAAATTGCCTCTTATAACCCTGAAGTTTTAAGTAAGAGACCAAAAAAAATCACACTGAGCAATAGGACTATTGCTAAAGTTTTCAAAGTGGAGCATTTTGTTTTCATCAAAATATACATAATTTATTCAAATTATAACAACACTAATTCATTTACTGTGCACCTTTCCATGACTCAGCACTATTAGACTCGGTGAATAAGATGGATGATATGGCTACTCTTTGGATATTACCTCCTTTTAGATGCCTGTTGAAATAGAGAGCTTCTCACAGCTGGGGGTAGCAGGAACCCAGGAAGGGAGTGATCTTCCCGAGGTTACCACTTAGAATCCCATTACTTTCCTGTATCTTCTGTCGCTTTTGTCTTCTCTCTTGCATTATGGTGACACAGTCACTTGATGGAGAAAGTAAAGTAAAATAAAATGAGTGTGTTATCTCCTTTCCATTATCATCAGAGGATATATGGACAAATGAAAATGGATGTGATCTTTTTATAGTATTATAGTATTATTTTTCCTATCCATTGTTAAAATTAAATCTATTCAGCTTAAGCCTTCATAGATATTATGTCTCAGAATGAATTAGGTCAGTCTTTTATAACTTTTACTTTTGAATAGAAGTGCACAATTCTCAAGTGATAATACCACAGTTGAGACTAAGAATCATGTATCCCTAATGAAAAAGTGTGGGTAAATGGCATTTAAAAACCTTTCTTCCAGGCAACACATTTTCTCTTTCTTAGACTTGAATTGCCAGAAGTTAACATGCTTTTTTTTTCATATTGTTCCTTTTCTAGTTTCCTTTCCATTTTCCACATTAATGATGATATAAAGAATGTAGATAGCCGTGGTGCTGCAGTGGGTAACTGAATTTCTCAACCAGGGATCTCACCCTTCTGTCCCCTTTCCCTCCCCCAGTGCAGTAGTCAGGTCTGAATCCCTGGGGAATGTGGGCAGAAGTGTATGCAGTTTGAAAAACATAGAAAATGACTATTGTTTGGTCCTGACGTTTAATTTGCTGCGCAATATTTAGTTTAAAACAGGAGGATGCCTAAATAAGTGGAAAAAAAGATGTAACATGTTGATAGATTGTTAATTCTCCCTAAAGATATTTATAAATTCAACATAAAAACAAATCCAAGTATCATCAGGTGTGTTTTGTTTTGACAGAACATGACAAACTGATTCTGAAGGAGAGGGCCAACAGAGCCAAAATCCTAAGAACAATAATAGGTTTCAGAGGGACTTGCTTTATCAGATATCAAGAATTATTGTAATGCTATAATAATTAGGACAATTTAGAAGTAACAGACTAAGGGAAGTGAATTTTAAAAATCTACAAATTGACCAGGACATATAAAGTAACTTTATCTATTATAGAGCTGGTATTACCCATGTGAGGGGAAAGGAAGGACTTTTCAAATTGTACTGAGATAGTTAGTAATTTTCTAGGGCTGCTGTAGCAGTCGAAATTTACTGTCTTATAGTTTTGGAGGCTGCAATTCCAAAATCAAGGTTCAGCAGGGTTGGTTCCTTCTGGAGGCTGTGAAGGAAGGATCTGTTCCAGAATCTCTTGGCTGTGTTCTCCTTGTGTTGTCTTACATCATCTTGCCTCTATGCATGTTAGTCTGTGTGCCCAAATTCTCTTTTTATAAGCACCCCAGTTATATTGGATTAAGGACCTAAAAATATGAATTTTATGGGGGACGCAATTCAACCTTTGACTGGTTTTTGGATGTTAAACCAAGCTTGCATTCCTTGAGCATATCACACTTGGATGGTATAATTATTTTGATACCTTCTAGATTTTTTTGTTGTTACTATTTTCCTGAAGAATTGTTACTTTGAGGATTTTTGCATCTGTATTCATGAGGTATCTTGGTATGTAGTTTTCTTTTCTTGTGATGTCTTTGACTTTATTGTCAGAGTAAAACTGGTTTTAGAGGATGAGATAAAGCAATGTTTCCTCTTCCTCTTCTTTCTGAGAGAATTTGTGAACAGTTGACATTATTCTTAATATTTGGTAGAATTTATCATCAACACTCTTTGGGCATGGACTTTTCTTTGTGAGAAGACCTCAGATTACCAATTCAATTTCTTTCTTTCTTTCTTTCTTTCTTTCTTTCTTTCTTTCTTTCTTTCTTTCTTTCTTTCTTTCTCTCTCTCTCTCTCTCTCTCTCTTTCTTTCTCTCTCTCTCTCTCTCTCTCTCTCTTTCTCTCTCTCTCTCTCTTTCTTTCTTTCTTTCAAAGAGAGAGAGAAGAGAGAAGAGAGAGAGAATGTTTTAATATTTATTTTTCAGTTTTTGGTGGACACAACATATTTATTTTATTTTTATACGGTGCTGAGGATCGAACCCAGCGCCCTGCGCATGCCAGGCGAGCACGCTACTGCTTGAGCCACATCTCCAGCCCTACCAATTCAATTTCTTTAATTATTGTATGTCTATTCAGATTTTCCCTCCTCCTCCTCCTCCTTCTTCTTCTTTCTTTCTTTCTTTTTTCTTTCTTCCTCCTCCTCCTCCTCCTCCTTCTTCTTTCTCCTTCTTTTGTTTTCCTTCTTCTTCTTTACCAGAGATTCAGCTCACAAGCCCTAAACCACTGAGCCACATCCCCAGCCCTTTTTTATATTTTATTTAGAGACAGGGTCTCACTGAATTGCTTAGCGCCTCGCTTTTGCTGAGGCTGGCTTTGAACTTTCTATCCTCCTGCCTCAGAGCTGCTGGAATGACAAGCGAGTGCCACCATGCCTGGCCAGATTTTCTCTTTTTCTTGAATCAGTTTTAGTAATTTGTGTCTCTTTTGGAATTTGTTTGTATAGTCTAAGTTGTCTAGTTTACTAATATGAAATTGTTCATAATATGCTTTATTATTATTTTAATTTATCTAATATTTTTATTTGAATATTGTTTGTTGGCTTTCATTCACCTTAGAATGTTCTCTGTTATTTCTTGTGATTTTGTTTTTTGACTAATCATTATTTAGATATATTTTGCTTAGTTTCCAGATATTTGGGAATTTTCCAAATTTCTTTGTTTTTTATTTCTATTTTCAATTTCATTGTGATTGAAGAATCTACCCTGTATGAGTTTTGGTTGTTTAAAATGTCCTGAGACATGTTATATGACCTACCATATGGTTTAGATTGGAAAATTCTCCATATGCTCTTAAAAAGAATGGGTACACTGATATTATTGACTCTTTCATGAATGTCAGTTAATCAAGTTGGTTTATTGTGTTTAGGAACTTCTATATCTTTGCCAATTTTCTGTTTAATTTCATCCATTTTTGCTAATGGGATATTGGAGTCTCCAAGTATTGTCAATTATGTCATTTTTTGTTTTATATAATTTTGGGCTCTGTATTAAGTGTGTGTATTTGTTCCCTGTGGTTTTTGTAACAAATGACCACTAATATTCGGTGGCTTACAACAACAGAAATTTATTCATCATTGTTCCAGAGGCTAGAAATCTGTAATCAGTGTCATATTCCCTCTAGCAAATACCTGCTTCTGACTTCACACTCTCTTCTTTCTAGTCAAATCTATATCTCCCCCTCCTGCCAGCTCCCATCTTATAAGGATACTTGTGATTACATTTAGGGTCCTTCCTGATTATCCAGGAGAATCTTACAATCTTAAGATCCACAGCTAAACACATTGCAAAGTCCCCTTTCCCATATAAGGTCACATTTACAGGTTCCAGGTATTATAACCTGATGACTTCCTAATTTTGGAGGGTGTCATTTTTCAACCAACCATAGTGAAATATATGCTCATAATTGACCTGTTTTTCTAGTGAATAAATTTTTTGTTATAAACTGTTTCCTTTTTTTCCTGTTGATTTCATTGTCTGTGTTGCCAGATGTTATGGAGCCACTCTCGTCTTTATGGTTACTGTTTGAATCGTATTCTTTGCTCCATTCTTTTATTTTCAGTGTATTTTGGCTTTACAGCTGAAGTGTGTCTTTTGTAAACAGCATATTGTTAAATTATGTTATGTATCCAGACTGATATTCTCTGCTATTTGATGAAATGTTTACTCCATCCACATTTAATGCTACCATTGATATGGTCAGATTCACGTGTTCCATTTTGCTAGTTATTTTTTTAGTATTGAGTCTTTCTGTTTATTCCTCCTTCTTTTGTATTAAGTGTATATTTCTGGTCTATAAATTATTTTACTTAAAACTTTTTTTAACTGTTTTCTTCATGATGGCTCCTAGGACTACAATATGAATCCTAAATTATCACAGTCTACTTTAGATTAATATTAACTTAGTTCCAGTAAAATATAGTGACTTTGCTCTGATTCAGCTCCACCCCTCCCCTAACTTTGTATTGTTATTTTCATACATATTACATCTATATACTCACTGTAGTTTTATATGTACTGCTTTATATAATATTACATATAAAATTACTAGAGAATTTAAGAGAAGAGGGCTGGGGATATAGCTCAATTGGTAGAGTACTTGCCTTGCATGCACCAGGCCCTGGGTTCAATCCCCAGCACCACCCCCCCAAAAAAAAGAATTTAAGAGAAGAAAGGAGGAAAAGTACCTGTTAACTTTGTTTACTACTTTTACTTTGATGGGAATATTCTAAAATAAATAGAAGAGTGCCTCAGACATTCAGTATCATCTACCCCATAAATTACAGGATAATAATCATATATTGAAAGTTCCATAGGCTACGTTTCTGGGCTTACAAGTGTGCCCACCACCCCTGGCTCACCATTTCCCTTTAAATGAGTCTTTTTATGAAATGTATTGCACGGAGAATTCTCAGCTTACATTCTGACACTCAATTTCTGGACACTCATAGTTGTATGTTCATTCATGTGTTTCCTATGGTGCCTTGAAAAGTTATCGAGATGCACAGAATTTTTTGTCTTCAGCTAAAATGACCCACGTTCCTCTGCTTACTTTTAGCTTTTTGTCAGTATTCAGAGTCAGCTTCTGTGTAAGCTGTCACTTTTCTCTGTCTGGGGTTTCCACCTTCTCTTTCATGTTACTTTGTACATACATGGCAAGTTTACAAGCCTGAGACATGGCCCTGCCTCACCATTGAAGTTCATAAACGTAGTACTTGTTTTCCTCCTAACCTTTGGTTGCTTTGAATTTGGTTTTATTCTGGGTTCTCTGAACACTTGAAATCTGAGTTTTGAATAAATGAGATATAAACCATAGTTTTGTTTATTGACACATTATTGTGCACTGTATAAGTGAAATGAAATGTTTTTTTAATATTTTTATTAATGCATTACGGTTATATGTAATAGCAGAGTTCATTTTGACATAATCATACATGCATGGAATGTAATTTGCTCCATTTCAGTTCCTAGTGTGTCCTCTTTTTCTCCCACTTCTCCTTCTCCCTGTTCCTCTTCCTCTATTCTTCTGGTTTACATTCTATTTATTTTTTAATTGGTGCTTTATAGGTATACCTAAAGGTGGAATTTACTGTGGCATATTTATATGTACATAGCATAATTTGGCCAGTTCTGTCTGCAGTTCCTCCCTTTTTCCTGTTCCTCCTCCTCTCCCCACAATCCTCTTCCTCTGTGCCATTGATCTCCCTTTTTATTCATGATTAAAAAATATTCAAATCCATTGTTTATTCTGGAGTAATTTCTACATCTTCCTACCATATTATCACTTAATATTCCTTAAAATATCTACATTAAATAGTAACAAAACCTTTTTTTTTTTTGCAGTGTTAGGCAAGCATTTTATCACTGAGCTCCATACACAACCCCAATGAAAACATTTTTAAAATTTGGAAAGAAAAACATAAAATTCTATTATATCCATTATATCCATGTATATTTCATCTATATAATTGAAAGGGTTGTATGATAACGATTGCTCTGCCCATAGTTTCCAACCTCAATGATAGCACCAGAAGTGTGGGGGATGCCAGCTTTCTTCCTCTTGCTGATGCAGTAACCATCATGGCTGTGCTTCTTGCTTCTAGTCAGAGTTACTCCACATGCTTCTCTTAAGCACAACAGTGCCTGCCGCATTTATTCCTTCTCATTGCAGTATAAGCCTGCCCTACTCCTCTTTTAACAAAACGATATCCTAACACTCATAACTGTATCCTTCCTACTACTGGTCCCTCAAAAAAACAAAATAATTCAAAAACCTGAAACAGCCTTTCTCAAAAACTCATCTTCCTTGAAATCTTTGAGAAATGCCCCTGTATCCTATGGCCTTTCCACCAATCCATTCTCAATCTGATTTTGTATCCATGTGAATTATTGGCTGTTATTCTCCTTACCCAGTAGACCTCTGTGCTTGCTTTGTATGTACAGAATCCTGGTTTCCAGTGTAAACTATATCCTTCACAGCAATGTGGTGCACAGAAAACAATTTGCATTAGAATTTCCTGAAGTACATTAATTCACTTATTCAACAAATATTTATTGAGTACCTATCCTATACTATCCTAGTGAATAAAGTCTTGATCAGGGAAAATAGAGATAAAAATCCACCCTACATTCAAAACAGTAAAGAAAAAGATGGACTTATAATAAATAGTATTGGTTAGCCATATAGAAAAAATAGCCTTAGGTCTGTTTTTCATACTAGCAACCAAGTGATTAAATACCTAAATGTGAAAAAGTTCAACAAATGCTAGAACACCGCCTTAGTGACTTTTTGTATAATCTGGGAGTAGAAAAGCTTTCCCAACTATTATTCGAAATCTAAAAGTCATTGAAGAAAGGACTGATCTTTTAGATTACATATGAATAAGTAACTTGGGAAAACGTATCAAAAGGAAAGTCAAAAGATAAATGACAAACCAATTTAAAAATATTTAGAATTTAAAATTTAGGAAAAATTTACGTAAATCAGAACATTCATATAGTATACTTTATTTATGAAGAACTCCTAAAATTTGTAAATAAATAAACCCAACAATCTAACAGAAATAGGGGCAACAGTTCACTAATTCACTGAAAATAAATGTCACCATTCTTTAATTATAGAAAAAATATACAACTTCACTCATAATAAAGGAAATATAAAATATATTAAAATCACATCTTTACCTTTTAGACTGGCAAAATTTCAAAAATTTACCTAAATCCTCTTGATGAGGTGGTAGGAAAGGAGACATTTTCCTACACTGCTGATGGAAATGTAAAATGTTCAAAGCACAAATGGCATATTCACAGTTGAATCTGTTTCTTTTATAGTTTTGATATAATTTTAATAGCTTTGAATAGATTTGATATATTAAATGTTTTGATATAAATTTAAAATAGAATTTAAAAGGGGGACAATTAAGTTCCTAAAGTGAGGAGACATTGAAATAAATGACCTTTGTCAAGTTGATGGCATAATTGCACAGAGAACAGTTACTTCAATAACTTTAAAAGCAGTGTTTTGACCGTATTCCTTGTAGGGCATTCTCTAATAAGAACCAGAAGAAATTTTAACCTTGTCCTGATTTTATTTTCTAGGTAATTTTGGTATAGTCTTTTGAAACTATTCGGTGTATTATAGATTAGGCAAACAAGTGAATGAATGTGTTAATGTCTTCAAACTCAGCATTTTCAATATAAGAGGTGTAAGTGTAAAATCCATAAAAACCAAAAAAATCGCATAGCAGTCTGACAGTGGCAACTTTTTTACACCTGAAACTTGATTATTTTCGTGTACCAATTTGTTGATGAATATTTTTATTATCTTGCAAAAAACAAACTTGGAAGTGGCATCAAAATGATTTAGCATGAGGAATTTAACTGTTAAGGAATCATTTCTTCTTTCTCACCCGCAGTTTCTCTCTAAGCCAAACTGTGTGGGGATCCAAATGTAAGCAAAAAATCACTTTATAGTAACATTGATTTAGAATACAAGGGAGCATTGGATAATCTTAATTCATTAAGCCGTGTTTTTTCAGTGTTTACACTCTTAGGTTCTGGGGATATAAAGGCCATAAAACAGACAAGCTCTCTGCCCTTGTGAAATGACATGTAAATTCCAAGGACTTTTTTTTTTTTTTTTTTTTTGAGTTGGAGGTTCTCACTATGTTGCCAGGCTGGCCCTGAACTCCTAGGCTTACACCATCCTTCTGCCTTAGTCTCCTGAGTGGCTTGGAGTACATGTGTGTGCCCTGTGCCTGGCTACAAACTCCAGAGGAACATAATGGCCTTGTTAGCCTGAAGCTTCTGTTTCTAGTACACTCATACAATATCTGCTACGTAAATCAGAACATTCATATTTATGTGGTGGTGCACCCTATTTTCTAGGGCCATTGAGGACACACTGTCACGTTTACTTTCTAGGCTTCCCTTGCCTCCACGTTGACTGCCCCACTTTGGTTAAGCCTTTCTTAAACAGGGCATGATAGTCTTAAAACACATTCATTAAAAACTCACTCCAAAGACTGTGACTGGAATTTGGATATTCTTCCCAAATTATTACTTGGACTGTTATTTTACAGCTGGCTGATCTTATTCAAGTTCAGTTTTTCATAATTTCTTAATTTCAACATTTTAAAAAATCCTCGAAATACCTTCATATACTGACATTCAGGGAAATAAACAAAACCCCATTTGTAGTTAACAGTGCTTGATGAGAGCATGTAAAGTTCTTTAGAAGTTAAAAGTAAGAAAAGGAGAGGGTAGAAGGACAAATACTTTTTTACAATGAAAAAGGAGAGGACTAGGAAGTCCACTCTTTGCTTTTTCATTTTTAATCTTCATGTAAATTATCACAGGAGTGTGCTGCCAATTCCAGCTGGAAGTCACCATTTCTGCCAGGAGCTAATGCTAATGGCTGGAGACTAGAAGTGAGACCAGCGGGCTCACAATATGAGACTGGAAGTTTAATTCACAGAGGAACCCTTGCTTGTACCTCGTTGCCACCAATGCTTTCAGTGGTAGTACTCTGTGGGGCTGAGAAGAAAGAAGTTGCTTCCAATCCTCCCCTGCCTTTGTTGCTGGCCCCGGGCCATGTCACCTGCAGCAGCACTATTTCTGAAAAGCAGCATCTCTTCTGTGAGTTTTGTTCTGTTCTGGATGCTTTCATGCAGCTCTGCACAGGGTTACCCAATAAATGACTGCTTACTGTGGTATTTATGTCTGTTTGATTTGCCGGTAACTGGTATATATCCAACAGATTTTTTTTCTAGCAAAGAATTTTGTGTATACTGGCAAATTTCCTTGAATGAGTAACCAGAGAGTGACCTCCCCCACTCTCCCCACCCCAAGAAAAAGAAAAAAGGAAGTGGATTGCCACATGCTTTTCCACCATGACTTTTTTATTATTATTATTTTTTAAGATGGTTGAACTGTTTCCTTTCACTCTATATTCTAGAATTATCATTAGAAGATGAAGAAACTTTAGGATGGATATCATAGTACTTGTAATGCTAGGAAACAATGAGTTTTGTGTATGAATATAAAAGATAGGCCTTTTTACTTAACATTAACAGTTATTCCAAAAAGTGTTAGAATATTTTTCTGTACTAGGTAGATATTCTGATCCTTATTTTTAAGCAAAGGTAAATTTAGTTTTCATTATTTCTATAACATTAAATATGTTCAATTAAATGACATGATTATAGTATCCAATTTTTATTTTATATGAACATTTATTTCTCAAATTGTTAGATCAGTTCTTGAATTTCTTTTCTTCTCTCTCTTTATCTTTTGTTCTTTCTTTCATTTGATATTTTGAGTTTTTTGCTTATATACCTATACCCTCCTAAAATAATTTATTTCAAACATTAACCGTAGACATTATTTTTAAATAAGTTCTTTTTTATATATTTTAATAAAAATTTCAAATTTATAAAAACTTGCAAATATAACACATTGTTTATCCAGATTCACTATTAATAACATCCCCCAACCCCTTCTGCTTTTATTATGGGTTTTCTCCCTTCCTCCCTCCCTCTGTCATCCTCTCATTAGTCTCCCTGTATATACACACACCCCTAATACACAGAATATTTTTACTGAATCTGCTCAGGGTACGTTCCATACTTCTTAGCCTCTTACCCCTAAGTATTTTAACATTTCCTACGAATAGTGAATTTTTTTAATGTAACTCTGGTTTACTTAGCCGTTTCATAAATTTGATGTAATGTTTTTGTCTCATCTCATATATCAATACTGTTAGTTGAGCAAATAATGCTTTTTATAGAATTTACTCTAAGATTGAAGCTCTAATACAGACTGTTACTGCTTTTAGTTGACAGGCAAATCCTCAGTAATAACTTCCCCTGCAGCTGTACTTGCATTAATCTCCTTAGGCTTCCATACCAAAGTACCATACACTGGGTAGCTTAAAAACTTAAATGTGTTGCCTCTCAGTTCTGAGACTGAAAATCTGAGATGAAGGTGTCTATAGGACAGCTTCCTATGGAGGTACAGGGAAAAATCTGTTCCAATTTTCTCTGCTGGCTTCCAGTTAGGTCTTTGGCTTGTGGCAGCCTTAACTCTAGTCTTCCCATGGCATTCTCCCTTTGTCTCTGACCCTGTTTTATAAGGACAACAGTTATGTTAGATGAGGATTTCATTGTAACTTCATTTTAGTGAGATTACCTCTGTAAATAGTCTGTCTCCAAGTAAGATCCCATTCTGAGGTACCGAGGGTTAGGATTCCAACATACGGAGTTGTGTTGGAAAGAGTGTCACTCAACCCACGGCACCTTCTTAATTAACTGCCTTTCCCAAAACATTCTTTGAAGCAGTCTTTTGATAATGTATTCACTTTGTGTGTGTGTGTGTGTGTGTGTGGGTGTGTGTGTGTTTGTGTATCTATGCATGCATGTGAATGTTCGGGATCAGACCCAGAGCCTTCCACATGCTAAGCACACACTCTACCACTGAGTTACTCCCTCAACCCCTCATTTTTATTTTCATTAAGTTGTATTACAGTTATTCAATTATGCTATACGCCAAAAAACAATATATAATGGATTCTGATTCAATCCCTTTTAAAAATTAAATGACATAATTTGTGATCCAGATTTTTTGAAGAAATTTAATCTGCAACTCAATAGCAGATCACTTGTTTTAAGTTTCTGGATCATCCTGAGAACATTCTACTTAGCACTGTAGGAAACCATATAAAATCACTAGTTTTATTTAAACAACTTATAAGTTGGGATACTTCCTAAGTTGGAGGCTTAAAAAATTCTGCTCAAAAATTTAGTGGTTACTTTTAGCCTTCCCAACTATATGTCATGCAGCTTCCTTCACAATCTATCTGCATCCTTCCCCAACTTCATCCCTTGCAAAATATGGTCCAGTTGTACTGAACAACTTACACTTCTTTAAAAGTGCTATAATCTCTCATATGCTACCTCCTTTACCTATAAATTCCATTTGCTAGCCAACATACATACACACATACTTATCCTTCTGCTTTCTCTGTAACCCCCATCCCTTTTACTTGACCAACTTCTGCTTGGTTTTCAGGATTCCCCTGGGAAGGCTTTAATTATACCTCCACCTACTCTAACACTGCCCCACCATCAACACATCAGCATGCTTTGGATGGGTGGCCCCCGTGAGCTCTTTCATTTGTACTTACATTCTTCTAGCATTGTAGTGGTCTTTGTACTTGTTTCCTCCATTCGATGCTGACACTTCAGGACTTCTTATGTTTCTTTGAGTCTCCAAAGCTAACATAATTATCTAACCCATATGGGGCCACTTTTGCTGGAAGAAAATGGATGAGTATTCAATAAATTCAAAAGTGAACCAAAATTTTGGACAATTATAGAACTCAGGCTTCTGTTTGAGAGCCAACTACTCACTTGGTAGTACCTACCAAGAACATACCATGAATAATTACTAGTTTCTGCCAGAGTCACAGGAAAGGAGAATTCAGGGTTTGGTGTCCTGCGTGTCATACCTGAGTATAAGTCCTTTGGTGTGAGAGATACATCCTGTGGTGAAGTACGTGATACACAGCAGTCCATGATGGATAGGCATAGTATTTCAGTGAAATGCAAGCAGTCCAACAAAGTAAATTTCTGCTTAGTAGATAAATTAACACAGAAAATATATGAGTAGCAATTATAAGGAGTATTATAAAGAAAGATAAAGAATTTATAAAGTAGCAAGAATTCTGCAACTATGTTTTATTTGCAGTTTAAGGAGCTATATTTTAATTTCTTGGCATATATTTATATTTGACAGTATTGGTTGGAATTGTCAAAAGTGATATTGAAAAACTATCTTAAATGATTAGGTGTAAAAGTCCCACCACCACAAATATGTCCAAATTAATGTTTTTCTCTAATACTTAGGAAATATATTTTTAGTTACTCAATAGTACAAAAGACTTTTTTTCATAAACCATGTTTTGTGCAATCAAAATCAATATTTATTTTCCAAGAAAAGCAAAATAATTCTTCTGTGTAGCATAATACAGACTCTGAGAGCTGAAGTAAGTGCTACTGTCTGCAGCAGCATCTACTTTATTTCTTTTGTGGGTTCATCAAATGTCCCTCTGCTAATTGGCTTATTTTCTTCCGCGTTCAACAGCAATTTCCTGTGAAAATGTTTTACTGCATTTCCCTGAGATCAGATTTACTTAAAATGAAGTAAATTTGTGATTTTTTTTTCCTTTATAAATGAAATCTTCCATGCATTGTACTTTGTTAGTCCCATGCTTATTTAGGGCTTTTGCTTTCACAGTATACTTAATTTCTGTCCTACCAAAGGGATGTCTGTGAAGAAAAACTCATTGGCAAACATCTTCCCTTAGTTTCTTCTTTCTACCCCTTTTTTGTTCCTTGCACTGGAGAGAATGCTAAAATATATTTAATGTCTTTCATTATTTTTGGCAATGTTTATTGTATATTTTCCACAAACATAGTTTATTCTTATTTTGCTTGGTTTACTTATATTTTGCTATTTAAAGCTTAGATAGCTTTAAATAATTTTTTAGAAATTATAATAAATCTCATTGTTTGAGCACTTAATATGCACCAGACATTGTTGTAAGCAAGTTATGAATTAACTCATTTCACCCTCACAATAGTCCTGTAAGTGCTATTATTTCCATACTCTGTAGATTAGATGGCTGAGGCACAGAGAGGTTATATAACTTGCTAGCGTCACAGAACTAATAAATACTGAGCTGGGATTCCAATGCCAGAAGTCTGTTTTGTTAAATCTATACTGCCTATGATGAAATTATTCTACTGCATATCTATTTTAAAAATACATCTTACATCATGCATATTGAATGAAAATATGCACTTAATGAAAAGAAATATACTTTCACTATCAGTTTTCATAAAAAAAACTAACATCTCAAAATTCATTTACTTGGATCTGGGACTATAGCTCAGTGGCAGAGCACTTGCCTCACATGTATGAGGCACTGGGTTCGATCCTCAGCACCACATAAAAATAAATAAAATAAAGGTATTGTATCCATCTACAACTAAAAAAAAAACATTTAAAAAAATTCATTTACTTGGGAAATGGAAAATCCTGAATATAAAATGAAGAAGGAAATCTAAAAGGGAAAAGGAAGATCCTGGATATAAAAATGTAGGATATAAAATTATGTATGTATGTCTATAAATTCCAAACATAGTAAAATATTATATAATACACACCTATTGGGTATTTTTGTTTTTTCTCTCCCTCCTCTCTCTCTCTCTCTCTTTCTCTCTCTCTCTCTCTCTCTCTCTCTCTCTCTGTCTGCATTTCAGGTTATCTTTAATGGGTAGCTATTATTTTTAATAATAAAAGTAAATAGTAGATTGCATTTGGAAAATAGTAACAGGTAACATATTGTATATTAGAAAAAAAATCAGTATTTGTATTATTCATGGTTCTCCAGAAAAACAAAGTATGTATGTTTGTAATATACTTATCAAAGAAGAGATTTATCATGGGAGTTGGCTCATGTGATTATGGAAGCTGAGAAGTTCCACAATTTGCTGTCTTCAGACCAGAGTCCCAGCAAAGCCAATGGTATAATTCAGTTCAAGTTGCATAGGCCTGAGAACCAGAGAAGCCAACTGAATAACTTTCAGTCTCAGATCCAAGTCCTGAGAGCCAGGGGTCCACTGATAGAATTCCTGAAGTTTGAAGGCCCAAGAATCACGAGCTCTGATTTCTATGAGAAGAAGAAGATGTGTGTCCTGATTCAGGGAATGAAGTGAATTTACTCCCCCTCAACACACCTTTTCATTGTGTTCTGGCCCTCAGTGGATTGGGTGATGCCTGTCCATGTTGGAGAGACTGGATTGTCTTCATTCAGTCTACTGATTCAAATGCCAATCTCTTCTTGAAACACCCTCACAGAGACTCTCAGGAATAACATTTTACCAGCTATTTGTGTGTCCCATAGCCCAGTCAAGTTGACACATAAAATTAACTATCACGCTAATCTACAGCAAAAAGATGTTGAGGAGAAAATGCTTATTTAGTAAATAGCGATTAAATTAAAATGTTCACTCATAAATCCTTCCCAGGCACTGGCATTTGACTACTAGTGCCATATGAAATGAATAAGCTTTCAATCTAAAAAAACCCATACAAATTGGTTAAGATAATGGATTTTTCTATATGGCTACAACATGGGTGTCTTGGGAAAGAATAGTCAGGGATTGAGCTTGAAAGCTGACATTTCTTTCTCTCATTTTTTAAAATATTTATTTATTTATTTATTTATTTTAAAGAGAGAGAGAGGTAGAGAGAATGAGAGAATTTTTTTTTAATATTTATTTTTTAGTTATCGGCGGGCATAACATCTTTGTTTTTATGTGGTGCTGAGGATCGAACCTGGGCCGCACGCATGCCAGGCGAGCGCGCTACCGCTTGAGCCACATCCCCAGCCCCTCTTTCTCTTTTTTAAATATATATATTTTTTAGTTGTAGATGGACACAATGCCTTTATTTATTTATTTTTATGTGGTGCTGAGGATCGAACCCAGTACCTCAAACATGTGCCAGGCAAGAGCTCTGCCTCTGAGCCACAACCCTAGCCCAGAGAGGTGACATTTCTGAAGAGGTGTTTATACCTTGCTAGGCAGTTGGTGTTCGTGTTACAGACAGCCAAGAACCACCAGAAACACACAGGAAGCATGTAATTGCATTGCGTTTGTTCATTAGGAAGGCAGCACTGGAAATTTTGGACTAGAGTTTGGAAAGAGTGGAGACAGGAAAAACTGTTAAGTAGCTTTTAGAGTTACAAGGAACTAGGCAAGAGATGATAACAACCTTAGTTAAAGCAGTGACAGAAAGGATCGAGAAGATATTCAGGAAAAGGACACATTCTATTCATAAAGTATAGAGGATGAAAGCTGAAGGTGGTCTAGAAGTTTTTAATATAAACAGCTAAAGTAGGTAGGTATTACAGAAAGAAGAAGAAATAGGCTTTTTGAGGAAAGTAAATTCAGTGTTATAGTTAAGAATGTGTTTTAATATGGTGTTCAAAATATATTGTTAAGGAATAATAGGATAAATGATAGTTATTTTATGAGTATTTTTAAAATGCTATTTTACCTTCAATAGGTAGTATTTACATATAATTGTTTGAAGTAATTAGAATATCTTTTCCCACACTAGCTTTTTTTCCCCCGCTATGGACGTAGATTCTATTCTTTCTACTTCTTTTTTATGCATTTGATATACTGCTGATAAATTTATCTTCCAAATGGACAATGCGGTCTTGTTACTCTGTCACATTAGTGTTTATTCAGGTACTCCCTAGTCTCAGGTGCAATTCTTTCTTACGTTACTCACCCCTCACTATTATCATAATGACACCTCTATCTATAGAAATCAAGTTGATGGTATATTTTAACAGCAATTTTTCGTCTTTGACATTCTGTTTTCAAACATCTTTTACACTGAGTGAAATTTGATCCCTGTAACTTCTACCTACTGATCCTCATTCTAACTCTAGGACCCCCAAACGAATTTAATTTCACATTAGTATTGCTTATAATGCAATGCAAGTCTTTTATTATTTTTATCCTATGAGATTCCAAATGTACATTGTAGTTCTTACAACTTTCTTTTATGCTAACTTTTATTATAATCACTGCCTATTAATTGTTTTCTCTACCTCACCCTCAGTTCCTTATAAATGGTGACTTAACATTTGGTGAGATTACTGTGAACATTCATTGGTAGACCTACAACTCTAACATAAGTAAAATAACATCATTAATATATGTAATGAATTCGATCATGTGTTGCCTCAGTAATTTTATTAAACTGTGTGATACCTGTGTGCATACATTATATACTCACACTCTGAAGACTCGCTCCAAATCTTCCATATTAGCTGACTTTTTTAATATTTATTTTTCAGTTGTAGGTGGACACAATATCTTTATTTCATTTTTATGTGGTGCTGAGGATCAAACCCAGTGCTTCACATGTGCTAGGCGAACACTCTACCACTGAGCCACAACCACAGCCCCGATCTGCTATGTACTGAATTTTCCTTCTCCAAAATTCTGTGTTGAAGCCCTAATCCCCAGTATGAAGGTATTTGGAGTTGTAGCTTTGTGGAGGTAATTAGGTTTAGATAAAGGCATGAGAGTAAGGCCCTCAAGGAGGGATTTGTGCCTTTATAAAAAGAGGTATCAGGGAGATTGTTCTCATGTGCATGCATTTCTGTGCTCTTTTTCCACCCTCTATGTGAGGACACTGGCAGCTTTGTACAAGCCAGGAAAAGAGCCTTCACCCAAAATCAACCATACTGGCACCTTACTCTCAGACGCTAGCCTCCAGAACTGTGAGGACATACATTGCTATTTTTTTCAGCAACCTAGTTTATTGTATTTTATTATGGCAGCTCCAGGTAAGATACCATGCTAAGATGAGTATTTGAAATAGGAGAAACAAAGTTTACAAAGGTATGTTTCATGAATGGTGATCTGTTTGGTGTAGCTTGGGTTAATAGCAACATGATGTAGGATTAAGACTAGAATGAGTATTCTGAAATTTAAACTATCAACAATAGAAATGTGTCTAAGACTTTTTCTTAAAAGAAGAATAGCAATCAGAATCTTATTTCAGGATTCACGTTACTTAACAATAGGTTAGAGGGATAAGAAACAGAGTAAGTAAACTGGTTAGGAGGACATGAGCTGAAATAAGAAATTTTAGAGACTGCACTAGAGAACTAACAAAAAGAAAAAGGAAAAAAAATAAGATGGTAAAAGAGAGATTATTGTTTCTAGTGCTTAGGACATTATCTAACATGTGATAATGTGTTCTCAGTAGTTTTAACCAATTATGTCTTAAAGAATTCCTGAGGATTTATTCTATCATTGTATAGAAAATCAATGAGGATAAAATTTTGTGTATTTTGTTTACTTATCCAGCTCACATCATAGTATTTTATGTGGTATCTGGCCCATAGGAGGAAGTCATATGATTTCTTGTTACATTCTATATAATTTCAGTTATCATTCTGTCTCACCCTAAAAATTACATTTGAGGGTAGCTGATTTTTTTAGGACTTCCATCTGACCATATTGCCTTTGTAGACTAAGGACACATTTCCTGTTTATTTAAATATAACCATTTTTACAGCCAGTTCTAAGATTTATAGCTTACACACAGTCTAAAATGTAAGGGATAAATGGAGAAGCAAGTTTTCTTTCTGAAGTAAAAATCTGAGCTGATAGACAGTCCAAGGATTTAGGTCTAATCTCATCCTTGATGTCATCAAAGTAGCCAGTTTCCTTCTCTTCTTTCCACCATTACCCAGGGATCGCTTTGCTTTGCATTCATACCTCATCTTCACATTCTAGTTCTTGTAAAGAGGCAAGAGTAAGTAAAGAACAAGCAGCAGCTTTAAAAAAAAGTAAAAACAAAATCAAAAAAACAATGTGACTAGGAAGTTGGGCACTTTAGTTCTGCTTACATCGTAATGTCTAAAGCTTAGTAATTTGACAACTCCTAGCTCAACTCAAGCTAGGTTGGTTCTCTGACACTGCAAGGAGGTTAGTAGGTCTGTTACTTAAAGACAGACAGAGGTAATAGATAATAGGAGACCACAAATAGCTTATGCAACAGTGATAAATGAAGAAATTGATATTACAGAATGTTCTAGGAGAAAATTCCTGGTTTTGCCTTAGGAGGTTCTAGTAGAAGAACTTATTTAGCCTTATTACTACCACTGTATTTTATTTCAATTGTCTGTCATCAACCAACTTAGGAGTATTGAGGTGTTAATAGGGGAAAGAAATGGTCATCCAGTGACAGAAAAAACTGTAGAGAATGAAACTGAATTTCTTGAAGAAACTTTGTTTTATATTCCAGAGCCAATAGAACAAGAAATATTTGTGGAAGGAGGAAAGGCCAAGGGTCCTAGAGTTAGATCAGCAAAACATAGGCAAGAAAGCTTTATTCACAGTTAGCAATAGTGTAACTCCTAAAATGAGATTGCTCTAGACTTCTGGCTATTATCAGAGAGTAGCAAAGGTAGGTCAGATGGGTGTGTGATGTGGCATAAAATATAGCATGTGCCAGGAGGAAAAAATTTACCATTCTCTGTTCTCAGAATAGACACTAAAAGCGTGAGTTAATCCAAGGAAAGCACATTCTGTGGTTTAGATTTATCAAGAAAATTGATGTCTTAAGAAAGTTCAGGAAAAGTATATTCTCTGTCTCTGTGCTTATCAAGAAAATGGGTATCTTAAGTATAAGGCCTATAAACATTTTTTTTTTGCAGAAAGAGCTCGACTATTATAGAAGGAAACTTCCTGTATTTAATTTGTATTGTAATCAAACAAAGTAATACACTGATAACATAAACTATCGTGTCATTCTATCAAATAGAATTAGCAGTCAGAATACTTTGTAATGGAAAGAACTTTGTACATCTATAAGTGCTTAAAAGATTATAAGTACTTTGAATAAAAGTTATTGTTAGTTGAAGACAGTCCATCTATTCTCATCCACTGGCATGGAAGGATGGAAAGATGAATGGATGGATGGATGGATGGATAAGTGATGCCAGGTGCCCAGATCTTAGTTCTCATGGCATATTGTCTAGGCTACGTTTGTTGCCAACAACATTGGCAATTTTACAATGGGACCTTGATAGTGAATCCAATCATTTATCCTGCCACTATCAAAGGCTTGAGTAAGACTGATGGTACCTGACATTGAGACCACTGGACATGTTCATGTTATGTTCTTATGATTCAGATCATAAGAAAGTAAAACTCTGAATATTGTTAAATTAATTTCCTGCATAAATACTTCTTTTTTGGGGGGGCAACTGGAGATTGGGTACCCAGGGGCACTCAATCACTGAGCCCCAGTCCCAGCCCTATTTTGTATTTCATTTAGAGACAGGGTCTCATTGTTGCTTAACGCTTCGTTGTTGCTGAGGCTGGCTTTGAACTCGTGATCCTTCTATCTCAGCCTCCCAAGCCACCATAAAAACTTTTTAATGAAAAATTTCCTAGCTCTCCCGTATTGCCTTTATAAAAGTTAACAAGATAATCTTGTGTTGCATGTGATCCCCTTAGATTCTTTACAAAAGTATAAATTAAAGATGTTATTTCTCTTCATTTATCAGTTGTCTTCTTTTTTTAAAAAAATTTTTTTAGTTATAGGTGGACACAATATTAGTTCTGCTTATATCGTAATGTTTAAAACTTAATAATTTGACAACTCCTAGCTGCAGGGGAGTTTGGAAAGAGTGCTCTACCTCTGAGCCACAACCCAGCCCCAATTGTTTTCTTTTTAAAAAAATTTTTTAAAAATAATTATTTTTTAGTTGTAGTTGGACACAATATCTTTATTTATTTATTTATTTTTATGTGGTGCTGAGGATTGAACCCAGTGCCTCGCACATACTAGGCGAGTGCTCTACCACTGAGCCACAAGCCCAGCCAGCCCTATCAATTATCTTCTTAAACCATGAGTACTAATAGTTCCTTGCATATCTTTTCATATCAAATAATTATAGTGTTACATACCTTTCAGGCCTCATAAAAGGATCATTCGCTAAAATTTTCAACAATGATGTTCGTATTTGCACTGTCCATAATGGTAGCCTATAGCCACAAGTGAGCACTTGATATGTGGGTACTAAGTTTTTAATTAAGTCAAATTTAAATAGCTACATTTGGTTAGTATTTACCATGTTGGCAGTGCTTTTTTTTGAGTTACAGTGGTTAATAATAAAGTCCCTGACTTGGGGCTGGGGGATGTAGCTCAGTGGCAGAGCATTTGACTAGCATGTTTGAGACACTGGGTTCCATCCTTAGCATTACATAAAAATAAACAAATAAAATAAAGGTATGCTGTCCATCTACAACTACCCTTCGCCCCCCCCCCACAAAAAAAAACAAACAAACAAAAACTCACTGACATTTTGGATTGTAGGCTTCTTTGATGTCAGTGAACTCGTTTTAAACCCATTATGTCCCATCATCTTATATAGACTTGAAATTTTTGTACTTATTGAGTATGCACTTTATTTTATATGGCCTCACTTCATCCTCCAACAGCATTCTAAAAAAAATTGTTTCATTATTTATAATTTCCTATTTCTCATTTTTGAAAAGAAAAATGCCTATCCTTATCTGCCCCATCATTGTATTTGGAAGCAAATATCTTGTTTGATTTTATGAAGACTCACAACTGGGGAGGACTTTTCCTCAGGATTAATCTTACCCCAAGTTTCATCCATATCTAATATGGGTGATATGGAGATGAGACTTTGGACTTCTGGCTTTAAAATTGATGCTGGAATGAATTCAGACTTTTGGGCTTTGGGAATGAAATGAATGCATTTTTGCATGCATTAAGAGCATAAATTTTGGGATGTTAGGAGCAGAATGCTATGAAATTAATTGTGTCACCTGAAAATTCACGTTATGTTGGGTTAGATTTGAGTTACCCCCTAAAAGTTCATGTGTGAGACAATGCCCAAAAGGTTAGAGATGAAATGATTGGGTTAAGAGCCTTAAACTAATCAGTGCATTGATCCACGTGAATGGATTAACTGGGCGAGGCAGGTAGTGTGGCTAGAAGAGCTAGGTTTCTGGGGAAGGCCTTTGGGGTTTATATTTTGTTTCTGGTGAGTGGAACTTTCTCTGCTTCCTGGTGCAATGGCCTGCTGCTTTCTTTTGCCATACCCTTTTCCCATGATGTTCTGCCTCATCTCGGGCCCAGAGTAAAGGAGTTGGCCTTCTGTGGACTGAGACCTCTAAAACCGTGAGCCCCAAATAAACTTTTCCTCCTGGACTTGTTCTTGTCATGTCTTTTGGTTGCAGTGGCAAAAAAGCTGAGTGAAATGTATGTTGAAGCTCTAACCACCCATGTGATTGTAATGGAGACAGGTCCTCTGAGGAGGTGATTAAGGCTAAATGAGGTCCTAAAGGTAAGTCTCTGATCTAATAGAACTGATATCCTTAGAAAAAGGAATAGACACCAGAGATCACTCTCTCTATCATGTGAGGACACAGCAAGTTGGTAGCCATCTGCAAGTCAGGAAGGGAGCTCTGACTCAAAACCAAACTCTACCACAACCTTGGTCTTGGACTTTCTAGCCTTCATAACTACATTTTCCATTGAATTCAGCCTTCAAAAATAACTTTCTGATGTTTCAGCCTTCCAGTCTATGGAATTTTGCTGTGTAAGCAAACACCCCCCCCAGTCTAACTGTTGTATTTTAGTATCATGACTCTACAATCAATACCTTCTATAATCTAATTATAATAACTATAAAATATAATTTTCCAAAGATAACTTCACATGATAGTTACTTTATTTGTTCTGATTCTTAAATTATTCATTTTATGTTTGCCTTCTAAATACTTTTTACTTCAGTGTTGTTTATGGTTTAGGGACCATTTTAAACTTTACTTCCATGAGGCCCTTTTCCTCATTACACTTCTTCCCACTCCATGAATTTCTATAGAATTTATTCTGTGCACCACAGAACTTACTTGGTGTTTCTTACTTTCTACTTTGATTTCCTTAAATGCTTGAAAAACTTTTAGGGGTAGGATCTTATTTTTTTCCTAACTTCAATTTTTATTACATTAATCCTGACAAAGAAATAAGAAAATTGACTTTTCTGAGGCTGGTAAGATTTATTGAATTAATAATAAATTTTAGTTTTTCAAATATATCAAGTCTAGTCATTTGAAAAATTTTGTTTGATAAATCTTGTCTTTGATTTTTTTACTGAAATTTTAGAGCAGATACTTATTTAAAATAAAAATTCTCATTGTAGGGCTGGATTATAGCTCAGGGTATAGCACTTGCCTGGCATGTGGAAGGCACTGGATTTGATCCTCAGCATCACACATATAAAAATAAAGGTATAAAAAATACAATAATATTATTTTTAAAAATTCTCATTGTAGTATTTACCTTGCATTCCATAACCATAAAAGGCAATATAGATAGCTTCCTAATGATACTTTGAACCTTCTTTTAAATGGAGGAATATGAATGAAGATACTTTGGAAATATATTATTTCAGAAGTTCCCTTAAGGATTTTCACATTTCTAGGTCTATGTACCATAGAGCCAGCCACTAATATATATTATAGGGAATATTGCCATGTATTATTTTTTAGTTTGTTAAACTGCTCTATACATAATGTTTAGGAAACAGTAATGAAATATAGTATTTTGGCTGGGGTTGTGGCTCAGAGGTAGAGCACTTGCCTAGCATATGTGAGGGACTGGGCTCGGTCCTCACTACCACATAAAATAAAACATTGTGTCCACCTATAATTAAAAAATAAACATTTTTTTTAAAAAAGAAATAAAGAAATACAGTATTTAGAAAAGGCATTTTTTTCTTTATTTTAAATATTTTGGAATACCATTCAGATAGTTAAGGGGAATTCTGGTGTTATTATAAAACTCTGCATTGAAAGTATTTTAGGTGTATGATCTCAGCAGAGCTACTGTTCCACAAGGATAAATCCATTCTTAATGTAATTTTGCCGAGTAAATTTCAATCTATTGCATTTCAGTTGTTGATTAGTGACCCATTGGCAGTAGAAAGATGGCAGTGTTATTTCCAGGCAGTTTGTTCCTCTAAGTATCCAGACAAGGCCGAGTCAGCCTTATATGTCTAAAGCTGCCAATTTTCCTGTGGCTTCTTTATTTCTTTATCCCTTTATCCAGCTGCTGCTGGCTGCTATTGCTACTTTTGCCCTCTGGCTTGGGGATAGCATGCTCAGCTTCCCCCGAGGCTGCTGTTAATGCTTCCTTTTTACTCTGCTGGCTGGGAATGCACTTGGCATCCTCAGTCTCAAACCTCTCCTCCCTTTTTTTTCAACAGACACCAGGCACTTAAGTAGCACTTTCAGCCTCCACCAGTTATCAGTAGTAGCTTTCAACCCCTCATTTCTGGTCTGGTAACTCAGCACACTGTCCCGGGAGAGCTTGACTAAGCTAATCTGCCCCCTCTTCCCTCCTTCCTCTGTCTGTCCATCTTCCTCTTTTCTTTCTCCTACTTATCCATTTCCTTTACTCCTTTTATTTATTTTTTCTTACTTGCTTTTTAATCTTATAAGTGATTTGTGTTTTTTTTTAAATTTCTGCCTGTATTATTTGCCACATGCTAGACAAATATTTTTAGTGGAAAATGAGACAATAGTAAATTTAAAAATTAAACAGGTTTGCTCCATATTTTAACTGATTCAACAACAAAAAGGTTATATTTTCTATACCTTACTCCACTTGCCCCTTGTGGGTATAATGCAGATTCCACATGGTAAGTTTATGGGGGTTTGTTGTTTTTGCTTTTATATACACAGGTAGATGTTTTATTTACATGTGCCTACTTACTCAAAGTGACGTCTGATGTGGGAAAGAGTCACTTTTTTTAACAAATGTTGGAGAACAGGAAAACCACTTAAATTGTGTTTTTGTTTGTTTGGTTGGTCGGTATTTGCCTAGAATGATGAGAATATGCTGTTTGAGATACTTTTCAAACTACCTATTTTCTGGATTAATATGGATGTTTTTCATTTTTCAAGAAATGATTTATACACATTTTAGAATTCATAATCTAAGATTTGTGTCCCACAGATTAGAAGATAGGTAATGCCTGAGAATTGGGGGATCAAGAATAAGAATAGTGCTGTGCAAGCCTCTGTCAAGAACTGCTGACAAAGCTGAATTCCCAATGTCCACCAAAGAAAAACATGAAACATTTATATTGATAGTTAAAGACAAAGTCAGTCATCTTAAGCTCTTAACCCTTTCCTGCCCTCACTCCCTCTTACTTTTTAAAATATTTTTTTAATTGTTGATAGACCTTTATTTTATTCATTTATTTATATGTGGTGCTGAGAATAGAACCCAGTGCCTCACACATGCTAGGCAAGCGCTCTACCACTAGGCCACAACCCCAGCCCACTCCCTCTTATTTCAATTCTTTCCTCTGGGAAGAAAAATCTTATGAAGTTTGTGTTTTACTAATATATAAACCCAGTGTATATTCTTTTTCTATAAACTGGTATGACTAAAATTTTTAATTTTACTCTATGTCTACAATTAGGCCTTTACTTTAAAGGTACAAAGTTATCTTTTTCATCATCATGCCCTAATGTGTGTTTTGTTTTGTTTTTTAGAGGCTTAGTGCAGGGGTTGATGTGTAAAGGGAGCCTGTACCCACAGGAAGGTGCACACTGCTTCAGAACCTTAGCTGAGTCTCCAGTCTTACTCATTTGCAGAGTAAGGAGAAGGGAGGGGCAGGAGAGGAGGAAGGACTTGTTTATCACATTTCTATGTAAATTTTCTTAGTTGAAAGCACTATAGAAAAGAAGCTTTATATATCAGTTTCATAGCCTTTTAAATAGGTGTAAAAACTGCACTATTCCTTAATGCTTTTATTACAAAAACAATAAACACTAAATACATTATTTTAATAAATTAAATATGCTTTTTAAGCCACACATATTACCCCTATCAGACTGAAATGCCATACACACCCCTTCCTCTACCCCTGAGGCAGATAGACGGGTATTGGCAATTTTAGAATTCTTTTTGATAGTGTCTTGTTCTAATTTAAAGCTATTTTTAATAATTCTGCCCTCAGGAAGTTAGCAGTTCTACCTTCATTTCCTTATCTTGTTCAGTGTTGCCAGCAGGGGGGAGACCTCGGTGATGCTGTTGATCTTGCACACATTTTCACATTTTATTCATGTATATGGCTCTGAAATTCATCGTCATGCAGGAGTTATGTGATGCCTGCCCCACAAACTTCCATAAGTTATCTGTGTGCTGTGTACCCTCAAAAAGATGTTAGCTGTTGTCTTTAAGTTACCTGTATAAAATTGACCAAAAAGTTAATTAGTTTAAGTCGTTTTTCCTTTGGTTATATTAATAAACGTACTTTAAGAAAACAGTGTACTACATTTTTAGTACTACATTTAGAACAGAATTTTACATGCAATACTCCTCCTTACTAATGTTCATATAAATCCATAAGAAATGGTAATTATGAAGTGAGATACTAAGTATCATTTCTCAGAAAAAAAAACAGAAATAGCTATCTATAAACCTGGTAAAGGTTGAAGAGGGTTCACACAGCTGTTATAAAAACAAACCATGGTTGCATATTTCAAACTTACTTACCAATGATTTTGTGGCCCATAAAAAATTCACAGTTGGGGCTGGGGTTGTAGATCACTTGCCTACCACATGTGAGGCATTGGGTTTGATGCATAGCACCGCATTACCAAAAAAAATAAAATAAAGGTATTGTGTCCATCTACAACTAAAACAAATTTTTCTTAATTAAAAAAGTTTACAACTCTTTTCTGTATTTGTTATTATCACCAATGGGCTGGCCCTTTATAAGCATTAGAAATTTGAAAAAGTATTTTGTCAGATGTTTGTTTGGTTTGGTTTCGTGGTTCCGGGGATCAGGCCCAGGGCCTAGCTTTAGCAGTCTCCTAGCTTTAGCAGCTGACCATGCAGATCATAAGGACAAAAGCTGAGTTGTTTCCACTTATGATGGTACTTATCTTTTTTGTTCTTTGTTTGTACCAGGGATTGAACCCAGGGATGCTTAACCACTAAGCCACATCCCCAGTGCCCTTTTACATGACAGTAGACTGTATTTCGACACATTATACATACATGAGTATAACTTACTCTAATTAGGATCCCATTCTTGTGGTTGTACATGATGTGGAGTTTCACTGGTCATGTATTTATATATGAACATAGGAAAGTTGTGTCAGATTCCTTCTACTGTTTTTGTTATTCTCATTTCCTCTCCCTTCCCTTCATTCCCCTTTGCCTAATCCACTGAACTTTTATTCTCCCCTCTCCCCGCATTGTGTATTAGCATCCATATATCAGAGAGACCATTTGAGTTTGAGTTTTTTGGGATTGGCTTATTCCACTTGTCATGATAGTGCCAAGATCCGTCCATTTATCCATGCTCCAGATTCATCCATTTACCGATAAATGTCATAAAGTCATTCTTTTTTATGGCTGAGTAATATTCCATTGTGTATTTGTACCATATTTTCTCTATCCACTTGGTTGGTTCCATAGCTTACTATTGTAAATTGAGGTATCATAAACATTGGTGTAGCTGTGTCACTATAGTGTGCTGATTTTAAGTCCTTTGGGTATATACTGAGAAATTAGTTAACTGGGTCATATGGTGGTTCCATTCCAAGTTTTCTGAGGAATCTCCATACTGCTTTCCAGAGTGGTTGCACCAATTTGCAGTCCCATCAGCACTATATGAGTGTACCATTTTCCTCACATCCTCGCCAATATTTTTGTTACTTGTATTCTTGATAATTGCTATTCTAGAGTGAGATGGAATCTCAAATGTAGTTTTAATTTGTATTTCTCCAGTTTCTAGAGACATGGAACATTTTTTCATATATTCACATTGCTTCTTCTGTGACATGTCTGTTCAGTTCCCTTGCACATATATTAATTGGGTTATTTTTTTCTTTGTTGTTATTTTTTTTTTTTTTTAGTTTTTTATATATCCTATCTCAGATTCAGGTGGCAGAGACTTTCTCCCAGTCTGTATTCTCTCTCATCAAGTTCTTATTTGTTTCCTTTTTCCCAGCCCTTTTTGTTTTTTGAGACATGGTCTCGCTAAGTTGCTTAGGGCTCACTAAATTGCTTTGAACTTGTGATCCTCTTGCCTCAGGCTCCTGAACCACCAGGATTACAGGCATGCACCACTGTGCCTGGCTTTTGTTTGTGTGGTTTTTTTTTTTTTTTTTTTGAAACATTTTTCAACATAATTCGCTTTTCAACATATACTATATATATGTGACTCTTTTTCCTAAATTCGGTGACCTGTCTTTGAACATACATGGCTGATCTATAAGCTGAGGTTATTGCCATTTTTTAATCCATTTTAACTAACCAACAATCATTATTTTTTCTAATGTAAACTTGCTATTTTGATTTTTATCTGCTAATGATGTTTCTAATTATGGAATTTTTATATATGGACATTTAATAATAGATTTTAATTCAACATTTATTTGAATATAGTGGCTTACTAGTACTGTTACTAATGAAATAAACTAATAATAAACATGTTAGTAATTATTATTCATATGTAAGTAACTGTAAGGATAGTTAAGATACTGCTTTGGTGAATTTATATTCTTAATTTAGCATTCTCTGCTCCCTGAGTAATTGCTAGTGTACAAACCAGTCATATTTGTAACGTTGCCATTCTATTTCAAGACATTGTGCCCTTGCTTTCATCATCTGGCTATAGCAGGTTTCTACATTAGATATATGTTAAACTTATCTTGGGATTGTGGCAGTACGTTATGTTTACCAGAACTGTTTTAGCTCTCTTACCTGTCTATAGAGCAGCCTAACATCTTTGCTCACAATCTGCTTCCTGTCTCTGATGGGCACACACAAGTTGCTTGTCTGCTCCCGATGCTTCCCAGTCTTCCACATCTTGAAGTTGTTTTTAGTATCTGGACTTCCGTTTTAGAAAATTGGTTTGGAGAGTTTACATCCATTTACATCCATATACAATTAAGATCTTTGAAATTATAGCACTTTAAAAAATAATAAACGCCATCAATAAAAATGCTATTTAGTTTCTTCTAGAAGCTTGATTATTTACTCACAGAAGAGATACAGATTGTGAATGACTATAACCAATTGATGAAAAGCAATGATTATTATTGGGTACATTTTAGGGATTGCTATCCAGTCAAGCAGAGGGGAAAAAAAATATAATATTCCCTATTTTGATGGGTGAATCTGTGCTCAATGGATTACAAAAGCCAAAGTGGACAGGTAGTCACATTTGTTGACTATTATCAGTCCTTGTCTTGTTATGTTAATGCTTGACATAATTTTGAATGCCACTTGAATGCATATGTGAGAAATTTGGGAAGATACGTACTTATAATTTTGTAAAAAAGGTGATTGTCAGGCACCAAAATACAGACTCAACCTGGGATGCCCAGGGGGACTAAGAAAGATAGGCACTTTTAAATTGGTGTAGAACAAACACTTAAACAAGTGACAGAATCCAAGTTCCTATAAATGGGGCATTGGTTTGCAGATATGACTGATTACTTATATTAGTTACAATGTCTTATATTATAAAACCTGACCTATGATCTCCCAAACGGGTCTATGTCTTATAGGGACTTGCAGTACTGTTTGTTTAGTTGAGGGATATGACTTTTCTCGTCTCCCACTTCCAGAATTAAAACAATCCTCTGTTTCTAAGAATTTTTTAATCAAGTTCTACTTTTCTTCAGCTGCTGCATAGCACAGGGGTTCTTTAATTTACTTGGTAGACATGTTTACTGCATACTGTATAGTTTATGAGTGTTACCCTAAATGGTTAATCATGGGCCCAGGTTTCCATGTGTGAAGAATTGCATGAACTAATATAGTTGCTCTATTGTTTGCATATTGGTGGACCATATTCAGAAAATTACATCACACTAAGTGTTTAAAGCATTTTTACTAAAACCAGTGATGTTTCTGCTTAAAAGTTTGTAATAACATTTAGCAGCAACTTTAAACAATAAAAAGCCGCAGTGCCTAAACCGATTTTTTCTTCTAAATTATTAGTAGTAGTATTTCAAATATGCTGATTTAAAATCATGATCAAAGGATGCACGATAATTATAACTTAAATTAGTATAATATTAACATTTTATAAATAGCTTTCACCTGTTAGTCATTTAAGCCTCGTAATGTCCTTACAAAGCTAGCAGGAAACTAGAAACCCAGAAAGGATGATAGGCAAGGTCACATAACTAGTAAATATCAAAAAGTCAAAACCATATTTCCAGAATCCAAGTCCATTACCCTTTCATTCTGCTCTTGCTGTAATACCTATTATAGCACTTTATAGGTTACAAAGCAACTTTTACATGTCGTATTTGAACTTTATTAAAACTGGATATGCACATGCGGAAGAGTGAAATTGAACAGTTACCATACACCATACATAAAAATCCCACTCACAGTGTATTAAAGATTTAAACATAAAACCTGAAACTGTAAAACTCCTAGATGGAAACATAGGAAAAACACTGCTTGACATTGGTCTTGGCAATGATTTTGTGTCCATGAGACCAAAAACTCAGTCAACAAAAGCAAAGTATAGACAAGTGTAATTTCACCAAACTAAAAAGCTTCTGACAGCAAAGGAAATAATCAACAGAGTGAAAAGCCAACCTAAGAAACAGAAAATATTTTTAGACCACATGTCAAATCAGGGGATAATTTATAAAACATATAAAGAACTCCTACAATTCAATAGCAAATAACTAATAACCTGATTAAAAATGAACTTGACACTTCAATAGAAATTTCTCCAAAGACAAATGGCTAGCAGATATATGAAAAGTTTCTCAACATCACTAATCAGTAGGGAAATGCAAATGAAGTCTCAGTGAGGTATCACCTCATACCTGCTAGATTGGCTTTGTTAAAAAATAGAAACTAAAGTCTGGAGGGAGATACAGCTCATTGATAGAACACTTGACCAGCATAGGCAAGGCCCTGGTTTGATGCCCAGCACTGAGAGAGAAGGATACAAATGAGTATTGGTGAGCAAGTGTTGGTGAGAATGTGGAGAAATTGGAGCCATTATACACTGTTGGTAGAAATGTAAAAAGGTTCAGTCATTATGGAAAACAGTGTTGGGATTTCTCAAAATATTAAAAATAGAACTGCCATATCAGGATAAATAAAATGTGGTATATATACACAATGAATATTATTCAGCATTAAAAGAGAATAAAATCATGGCATTTGCAGGTAAATGGATGGAGTTGGAGAATATAATGCTAAGTGAAGTTAGCCAATCCCAAAAACACAAATGCTGAATGTTTTCTCTGGTATAAGGATGTTGATTCATGAGGGGTTGGGCAGGGGGAGCATTAGAGGGCAAAGGGATGGGATGGGGAGGAAGAGGGCTTGGGGGTAGGAAAGACGGTGGAATGAGATGGACGTAATTACCCTAAGTACATGTATGAAGACACGAATGGTGTAACTCTACTTTGTATACAACCAGAGACATGAAAAAATGTGCTCTATATGTGTAATATGAATTATAATGCATTCTGCTGTCATATACAACAAAACTTAAAAAAAAAAAAAAGAACTGCCGTATGATCCAGCTGTCCCACATCTGGATATTTATCCAAAAGAATTAAGATCAGGATCCCAAAAGAGATATTACCATGCTAATATTCATTGTAGTGCTCTTTATAATAGCCAAGAAATACATGCAACCTAAATAGTCATCAACAAATGAATGGATAAGGAAAATGGAGCATGTACTTATAGTGAAATATTATTTGGCTTTTAAAAATCAGGAAGGAAAGCTGGGCACAGTGGCAGAAGCCTGTAATCCCAGCAACTTGGGAGGCTAAGACAGGAGGATCACAAGTTTGAGGTCAGCCTGTGGAACTTAGAAAAACTCTGTCTCAGAATGAAAACTAAAAAAGACTGGGGATAGAGCTCAGTAGTAGAGCATCCCTGGCTTCAGTCCCCAATGCCCCCCAAAATAAAAAATAAATAAAAAGAAGGAAATCTTACAGTGATGCAATAACATGGATGAACCTTGTAGATACACTAACTGAAATAAGCCAGTCACAGAAGGGCAAATACTGCTTTATTTCATTTATATGAAGTATCTAAAATAATTAAGCAAAGAATTAGAGAATACAAGGATGGTTTCCAGGAGCTGGGCGGATAGATTGTTGCTAATCAATGATCATAAATCTCAGTTATACAAGACGAATAAGTTCTAGAAATCTGATGTACAATATTGTCCTTATAACGGAAATGTATTGTACATTTAAAATTTTGTGAAGATGGCAGATCTCTTGTTTAGTGTTTTTATCACAAAAGGTTAAATTTTTTAAAAAGAATGTATATTTTTTAAAAATTGTAATTGTAGATAGACTGCATGTCTTTATTTATTTTTTAATGTGGTGCTAAGGCTCGAACCCAATGCCTCACTTGTGCTAGGCAAGTGCTTTGCCACTGAGCTATAGCCCCAGCCCATGGAATATATATATATATATTTTACTTTAGATCATTACTTGTTCATGTCATAGAACAAGTAATTAGATAAAATAAATTAGTCAACTATTAAACAGAAGGCAATAAATGAGGATGCTTTATTGAAATGACAGGTATCTAAAGAATTAAGTTATAAAGAATGTAGAACCTTCCAACCATGCTTATAACCCATGGCAAACTCATCCTGGAAAAGCAAAATTTTTTATCTTTCTAGCATTACCCAAGTTGACCAAACATGTGCCAGGTTTTGAGATAGAAACAAAAACCTGGCAACTATCAAGACATTTGTGTGTAATGATGTCACAGGCTCAATCAGCAAATGAATTTTTGGAACTCACCTTATAATAGGACCCTCAGGGTGAGATTAGAGACAGGAAATGAGGCTGCAGATGTACAAGAATAGGAAAGGGTGACCAGTACAGAATGAATGGAAGAGTGGCCAATCTCAGTGATGCATCCTATTCTCTGACATTGAACACACCAGAACCTGACTGCTAGAATTGTATTTTATACCACCCACTTAGAATACTTTTCTTTGACTATTTCTTTGAGAAGCTAATTTTTATCCTTTTAGCCTCACCTTTCCAGAAGAACCTCTTCATCATCATTCTATTCAAAATAGCTTCTCAATTACTTCATATATCATTACCTGGTTGTGTAGCACTAATCAGTGTCTGACATTATCTTGTAGAATAATTTGTGTAATAAATGCCATTCTTCTTCACGAGAATGAGAACAGGGACTTTGCTGCTATATTTTAGTGTTTAGCCTAATCCATGATACAAATGTTAAATTCTAAATGAATGGATATCAATAAAATAAATGAATTAATTTAGTAGGGCCATGGGGTTTCCTTAGTAAGGAGGGAAAGTAGTAAACCAGAAGGGACTACCATTTGTTGAACACCTACTGCCAAGCATTGATTTAGGAATTCTTTCATATATTACCCATTTTATTCTTCCACTGTAGATATTTGCCCTACTTTGATGAAACTGAGGCCTAATAAAAATAAGTAATTTGTTCAATGTCACAACTGGCCTAGTAAGTCTTAAAGAGATCTTAACTCATGGTTGATGTCAGATTGAGTTTCTAGTTCCACTGAGGAAGAACCTATTCATCAGCGTCTTCCAAGATAGTCTCAGGTGCCAGTGTTGTGTTCTCCAAGGAGTTGGAGGGAGAAGGAAAATACCACCAGGGACCACAAGGAAACCAAGTCTCCTTAGTCATTAGAGCCATCTCTTGGGCTTTCAGATTCTTAGTAGTTCAGGTTCTACCCCTAATAGCTTCTTTCAGTGAAGAAAAGGTCAGAATTCAATTAATGTATTTAAAAGTTGTTTTGTGAATCTTAAGCAGGGATCAGCAAATGTTGGCCCAAGTGACAAAGAGATTCAGCTACCATGTTTATTTGTTTATTGTCTATGTCTGCCTTGGGCTATATTGGCAGAGTTGAATAATCATGACAGTGACCATGTGGCAAAGCATCCATATATTTAGTATTGGATCTTTTTATTTTCCTTTTCTGAAAATTATTGCAGTATGGTTATACATAACACTGGGGTTCATTTTGACATAATCATACAAACATGGAACATAATTTGCTGCACTTTAGTCCCCAATACTTCTTTTCCTCCCCTCCTCCCTCCCACTCCCTGGTCTTCCTTCCTTTCTTTTTTTTTAAAAAAAATATTATATATATAATATTTTTTAAAAAGATATTACTATAAACATTACATATAGTTAATATTTTTTAGATGTTGATGGACCTTTATTTTATTCATTTATTTATATGTGGTGCTGAGAATCGAACCCAGTATCTCAAACATGCTAAGCAAGTGCTCTACCACTGGGCCACAACCCCAGCCCCCTAGGATCTGGTCTTTTATAGAAAAAAATTCCAACTTTTGCTCTGAAGTATAGTTTACACCAAATCTAAAGCAAACATAAAACAAGTTCTCCCAAAAAAGCTAATAATAAAAAAAAAATCATAAAATTATAGTGATTAAATCTGTAGCTAACCTTGAACATCTAAGCTAAAGACTGTACAGCACACAATTCCCTTTCCTGTTCTAAATTCCTGCTTTTTTTGTTGTTGTTGCTGTTGTGTAACTGTTCATTCAGATGGGATAATTGAACAAAATGACTCTTTCGTTTTAATGTGTCTTTGACACATAATGTTGACATTGTGCCATCAAAAAGAACTTGCCACTCATTTCATGGGATCATGTGTGTTATATATTTCAAACCTGTCTCAAAACTGTCTGATCTTTTCAAAGTTTACTTCCCTGTATAATTTAGAATCACCATATGATTGCAGCATTTCTAATTATATTCTCAAATATATTTAGTTAGAATAAAGTCGTACTTTATTAATATACAGGGGAGGTGAAATATTTTGTTAAATATCACGCTCAAGCTAAAGCAAGCCAGAAATTGCATATTTACTTCTTAGGTAAAAATAACATAACAACATGTTATCTTTCTTTGATAGGGTCATTCATAGCTCAGAATCACTGTTACAATACTAATAGGAGCGTCAGTCTGAAAAAACCTGGAGTACCAAAGTTATTTTGCTCTGCTGTTCATGAAATCCAGACAGCCTTTCTGCATTTCTCATTGGGGTGATTACCTGGCTGATGTTTGAGCACTTTAGTTGACAGGTGAGCATGTATGAGTGCACTGAACAGGAGAAAGAGTGAAGGAAGTGGAGGTTGAAGGCATTTCTTCATAAGACTGAGAACAAGAACAAACTAGGTGTGAGGAATGAGTAGTTTGGTTGTCTTTCTCCCCCAGCCACCCACCCCCCACTATTGCTGAGCATAGGAACTTACACATAAGAGACCTTCAAAGGGTGGCTGTGAATATATATTTGAATTGAATTCCAGCAAAGGAAAGAACAGAGAGAGAGAAAGAGAAAAGAGCTAACCAAGTTATTTTGAGACAGCCATTCAGATTTACTAATATAAAGAAGAGAGTCATTGAGATTTAAGAATTGTAAAAGGAGTTTAAGGTCAGATATACAGAGAGACTTAAATGCCATGACAAGGATTTACCCTGTAGGTGAAAAAAATGCATTTAAGAATTTTGTGGATAAAAGTGATATGACTGAAGTTCCAATTTAGGAAGTTGGTTCTAGTGACATCATATAAAGGATTAAATGGAATGGTACAGTTGGTATTGTGAAACCAACTTCTAAGTCTTTTTCAAATATCCACATAACATGGGCCTGAAGAAGAACAGTAGCCATGGAAATGTATGGCACAGAAAAGAAAGAAATATATATGTAGAATTTATGGATTTTTTTATCTGAATAGAAATTAAACGGTATTCTAAAATATTGACTTCCAGATGACTGGAGATAGGAGTGAATTTAAAGGAAATGGGGAAGTCTTAAGGAGGAAAAAGTTCTGGAAGCAAATGACCATAGTCACCCTTGGACAGATTGTTGGTTTGAGACCCAGGTGGTGGAAGTCATCCATTTAAGTTGTAGATGTGGAGCAGAAGTGGCAGACTGGTAGCCAGTGGTCAGCAAAAGCCTACAGAAATGTTCTCTTCATTCAACATGGTGGTTTTCTTTATCTGAAATTATTTTTATTTCATCCTCACAAAATGTAGCTAATAAACTGAATATTATTTTCTCTCCTAGCATTTAGAAAATATTAGGACACTTCTGGCTTACATTGTTACTTTTGAGAAACAGTATCATTCCTTTTTAGTTGGTTTGGTTGCTTTTAACATTTTTCCAACTATAATATTTTGCAGTTTCATTGCAATATGTCTAAAGTAAGAACTTTTTAAATTTCTTCTGCTTGGGCTCAATATTCATCTTGAATCTAAGGATTTATATCTTACATACATTCTGGAAAGTTCTCAAGTATTAAAATTTCGAATTGCCTCTTTTCCATCCTCTCAATTTATTCTTGGTAGAATTCCTCTTTTTTCCTCTATATTCACACAGTACTTCTGAAAACAATTAGGGTGGGGTGTTTCTTCACCTTAAGCAATAATCAAGGGTTTTAGAAGCACTGTGCCAGGATTTGGAGACAAAGACCAATATTATTCTTATTATTTCATAGTAGCTTCTCCCACCGTGTGTGTGTGTGTGTGTGTGTGTGTGTGTGTGTGTGTGTGTGTGAGAGAGAGAGAGAGAGAGAGAGAGAGAGAGAGAGAGAGAGAGAGAGATTGATTGATTGATTGATTTGGGCTGAGAGAGTGAGATTGGCTGTGTGTGCAGCCCAGACCCTTACACATGCTAAGAAGTACATGCTCTGCCACTGAACTACATTCCCAATCCTTGGCCTTTCTTTTATATTTTCCATTTTATATTTATTTCTTATCTGTTCTGACAATTTTTTCATGTTTCTTAGATCACTAATGTTTTTTCTTCAGGTATTTAAATCTGCAGTTTTATCAGTCTACAATAAATTCACTGACTTTTCCATTTCTAGAGATTCTGTTTAGTTCTTTATCAGATCAACTTAAAAAAATCAAACCTTATCCCTTTATCTCCTTTGTATATTTTCCTTCCTTGTATGTCTTTAACAACTTAAAACATTATTTTCCCAATTTGAAATTGCTCTTATATGAAGCTCTGTTTTTGTGCTGTCAAAATTTTTTATTTTACTTATTTTATGTATATGTATTAATTTTTGCAGTGCTGGGACTTGAACCCAGTACTCTACCACTGAACTATACTCTCAATCTTGATAATTGTTCATCTTTTTTAATACATTATTTTTTTATTTGTTCTTTTTAGTTATACATGGCAATAGAATGTATTTTGACATCATACATATAGGGAGTATAACTTCCCATTTTTTTTGGTTGTACATGATGTGGAATTACACTAGTCATGTATTCATATATGTGATTCTTTATCTTGATAGTCTTATTTTATTGTGTAGTTTGTAGTTTTGGATTGTGTGATAATCTTCAGGAGAACTACTCTCTCTTAGACTCTTTGATGGCAGTAAGTGTATTTTCCATCTTCCATGTATCACAGCCTAAGATGAGTCTGCATGTAAATTTCAGACTCATTGCTTATACTTTTAAATCTGTCTATATAAGAGGCAGATATCTGAGCATACATTCCTAGGAAAGGCTTCCCTACATCTAGCCCAAGTCAGGACAGATTGGTTTTCTCTTATACTTTCCATTGTCCTGTCCCTTGAGGTCATGGCTCTTTGACAGGTCCAGCTTTAAGTATGAGGAAATCTTACTTCCACCAACCTAACAAAGGAGCCAAGGTCTCATCTTTTTCTACATGAGCATGAAAACCAAACCAGACTCCTGGGAAACTGAGACTGAGGGGCTGAGGGGAATCCCAGGATTTAATCCTTACCTACCTACCACAGTGTAGTACCTTCCTTCATTTGTTGCTATTGCTTGTTTGTTTGGGGCTCCTGGGGACTTTGCTATTTCTTTCTAATTCAGCATTTATCTAAAAGCTTATTTGTTCCTTTGTAATTGATAGATACAACAACTAAAAACAATGTGGGGTTTGGGGTTGGATCCTGGAACAGAATTAAGCTCTAATCTCTATAGTTTAGTATGTTATTTGCTGGGTTTGATAATAGTACATTGATCATGTAAGTTGTTAACATTAGGAGAAGCTGATTGAGAGGTACACTTGAACTCTCATACTATTGCATTTTTCTGGAAGTCTAAAATTATTTCAAAATAAAGTTCTTAGAAGCACATTTGTTTTATTCACTTCTGAATAACTTGTAATGAGAAGGTTTCCAATATTACACACAGCCCTCCATATCTGCAGTTCTACATCTAGGGGTTCAACAAAGCATGGATCAAAATTCAGGAAAAAAAATGTGTACCAAACATGTACAGACTTTTTTCTTGTCTTTATTCCCCAAAGATTATAACAGCTATTTATATAACATTTACACTGCATTAGTTATTATAAGCAATCTAGAAATGATTTAAAGTATATGGGAAGATATGTGTAATATGCAAATTAATGCCATTTTTAATAAGAGACTTGAACATCTGCAGATTTTTTTATCTTGAGGTTGATAGGGGAGTCCTGGAACCAATCCCCTGTGAATACAGATGAATGACTATATTACTAAAATAAACTACCTAATATTTTAATAAAAGAAGTTACATTAAAAATAATAAAATAAAGATCTTCCTTCTCCAAAATATGGGATTTTTAGCTTCTTTAATTTAAGACTGTCTGATCAAATCCAGGGCTTTATGCTTGCTAAGGAAGTGCTCTACCACTGAGCTACATTTCCAGCCCAGCAATAACATAGTATTTAGTCTTCTCTGGTAAAATTTAAGAAAGCATGTCACAATGGAGGAAAAAAGATAGTTAAGCCAGAAGAGCTAGAATTGGCACCGTCATGAAGAAAGCACTAAGGGACAAGTTATAAGACTGTCAAAAAGTTCAAGAAAATATTAACATCAAAATTTACAGCATAGAGGCAGGAGGTCTGAGCCCTACTGTAACCCAACAAGTTCAGGGCCAGTCTGGGCAACTTAGTGAAACCCTGTGTCAATAATAATAATAATAATAATAATGTTATTATTATTATTATTTAGACTTAGAAGAAAATTCCACAGATAATAGTGAGGAACTCTTTTTAAAATTGCTCCCTTAGTATTATTTTTAAAGGTATGTAGGATAGTGTTCTATGGAAAAATATAGTCATCAACACTTTCAAGTGGGGTAGCAATTCAGAAGAGTTGGACTCTGAAATGTTTTTCGAATAACCAATTTATGTCATTTATATTTTTATTTTTACATATGTGTGATACTTAAAATCTATGTCTAAAAAGCCTTGCAAGCTCTTTTAATCATCAAAAAATTCAAATTCTGCCTAATAAAGCTTTTATATAATTATTTTGCAGCTCTTTTCGTTTCTTAGCAGTACATAAAATAAAAGTCTTAGGTCTACAAAATTAGTATATTTTACTACACGTGGTGTGTTTATATGTGTTCTGTGGATCTTAGCCAAAGGTCGTTGAATCCCTGTAGCTGCCACAGCAGTTTCTAAACATTTTGAACATAGTACCTTTACCTGTGAAAGGCAACAGCAGCCAAGTTCCCCTCCCCGTGCCTTCAGCTAAATCATACCAGGTCTGCACCATTGGTTATCTTTATAATCACAAGGTCTTTGTAGCCAGTTATACATTTTTGTTGGGTATATTTGATAACATTTTTCAAAACATGCTGTCCATGGAGTAGAGAAATAATGAAATAATAAAAGGACATTGAGATAACATGTCTTAAGATGGCTACTTTAATATGTAGCATTATTCACTTATTAATAACTATTTTTGGATCTGAAATTCACTAAATTTTCAAACATCTACCCCTCTATTAGGAATATTGACTGTCAAACCTAGTGTTTAAGAAGATTCATTTATGTTTAAAAAATATAGTTTCTGCTATCATCTTCTGAGTCCCCAGGCCCTCCTTTCCACCGCCTATACACCATCAGACATTTGAACATTGGATAAAGTTTAATCTGTTTCAGGCTGTGTGCCAGGGATACCAAATGTGGTACACAAAAAGACATCCTCCTGTTAGCCTGAGTGAGAGGAAGGGAACAATTAGATAACACAGTAATGTTTTTAGATGTGTACATAAAAAGCTCTTTTAGAATATATTTTTCTAAATTACTTGACATGAGCATGTGTAAGTTAAACAGGATTTAGTTCTCAGTGTTTTCTTCCTCTAGAGATGTCTTTCCTGGAAGGATGATTAAGTGAAATATAAACACCACATGAAAAGTGGACTGGTTTTCAAACATTTTAGTGATTTGTTTTTTTAAATAAACAACCTATCATTGTTACCTTTAGTGAAAAGTGTCTCTCCTGATTGCTATATAATGGAAAGTGAGTTTTAAATGATTTTATACATTGGTAGTTCAAATGCTTCAGCAATGGTTCTGACTTAGGTACTGAGCACATGTAACTTTTTTGCTAGTCCTTAATCAGCACTCTGTACCCACTGTCCAGAGTGATATGATGCCATACTGTAGATAAAACTCATACTTTGATTTTAAAGTATGATAGTTTAATGGACAATTTTTTTTACAGTGTGAATTATTTTTTCTCCATTTTTAGAGAGAGATTCAAGTTTTTAAATTTGGGTTTAATAGTACTGCGGATGGAACACTCTGTGGAGCTCAGATTTTAAACAGTGGGTTTCTCTGATGGCAGGCTGTGAATTTAGGGGAATTATGACCTTTCTTTTCACAAGATGTAGGAATTGGAATCTCAGAGGAAACAGCAGCATAGAGTACTATGAAAATCTGAAGGTGGGACTGGGGGAGAATGAGGACTGACTTTCATGTCTGAGTTTGAGGGAACACTCGCTCTTCTTGTGCTGCCTTAAGCTCTTAAATAGCACACCATGGCCTTTCAAAATGAAATAGTCTCTCAGTCTAAGCCTTCTCAATATTGCTGCTTCTAAAGTTATCTAAGGGTTATATTGACCATCTTAAATATGTTTATTTGTCTGTGTTGATATTCAATTTGTTAACATTCATAACAATATTCTTCATAGAAGAACATGATAGAATTAGCTAAGCCATTGGGACAAACAAATATCCTTCTCTGTGCATTTTATTGGAATGCATTGCTAAAAGTGGCTTAGGGTATAAGCAAATTACTTCATTTTGATTCTAGATGCTGAGCTCCTAATAGCTTTTAAATTTATACAGTTTTTGTTTAGCTGTCAAAACATTTAATTATATCATGCCCAAAGGTGTAAAGCTGTCAAATAAATCCAAGTTTAGGCATAAACATGTGCTAAGTTACATGTGCTACTGCACCCTAGTAGTCACTGGGCAGCTTCTGAACCTGTTTGGGGGGAGGGGTGTGCCGAGGAACATTAACTCAGCAGGTACAGAACAACATTGGCCCAATGAATTGATGATTACTTGTAAAACAGCAGGTAGTAATGCCCCCAAGTCTTTGTAATTCCTCTCTTCATAAAATAAAGCAGGCAAGAGAGTGTGTGGATTCTTTGGCTCAGTTTGCATCCTATGAAAGCTGTCTTTTTGAAAAAAAAAAAAAAAAAAGAAAAGTATTTTTTCTTCCCTTACTTTAACTTTATTCTTTGTTTTCTCATTAACAACAAATGTACCTCATTCATATGTTATACCCTTCTCTCTTAATCCAAAGTCTTTGCTCTAGGAAAAATGATTCCAGGAGCACTTATAAAGGAAGCCTTGTAAACTGATCAACAATTAGTTGCTTTAGGTTTCAAGTTTTCTATGTAAAACATTTTTAAAAGAAAGATAAACTTTTTAAATGTTAATTTTCATCAGTACTGGTTATTCCATACATAAAAATTTTTAGTATTTGATGACATTATTTGGAGGTAGATTGTTAGCGAAAATACTGATGCAGACTTCACTAATGCAAAATTCACTAAGAGGTAGGGGAGTAAAGTAAATTAGTTCTACTTTGAAGCTTTTATTTTCTTCCCCTTTCAAAATGAATGGGAAGGCCCTTGAGAGGCCCTTGAATGAAAGCTGCTTTTCATTAGTGCTACCAAATACCTACTTGAAAGAGTGGAGTTCTGACTGAACACCCACACAAGAGAAAGGGAAAGCTTCCTTTTCTACTGGAGGACCATCAGCTAAATAGCTCTTGGCTTCTCTTTTCCAATCAGGTGGTTTCACATCAGAGTTAATTACTCCAGTCATTTATTCTAATCACCCTCCTCTTATGGCTAGCTGCATTCTGTCATGGGGTGGCATCGTTTGAAGCCAGTTAAGTTTGAAAACCACTGCAGGGTACTTGAGGCTCATTAGTGAGGCCTATCCATGCCTGGCTTTGGATTTGCTCCCTGATTAACTCTGCATCTCCCTGCCTCACCACCCCCAGCCCTCTCCCAGCCCCCACTCCTCAGTGCAAAACAGGAATGTTTCAATTAACTCTTGCCATGCTGCTTGTCTTTTCACCTACATATTTAAGATAAATTTAAGAGCCTAAGTTGCTACTAATATATTTGATTCTGACCTTTTAACTATATCCTGAGTTGGTTTTAACTGCCTTGGTACCCAGAGAAGTTGTGTTTTTGAACAACAAAGAAGGAAAATGGTGGTCTCCGCCGAATGAATACATTCATGTCCTTGATCCAGTTCTCCAAACCTAACAAGGATAACGATTCCAACTCTGAATTTAGTAGTATTTCAGTGTGTTTTACCAGGGGTTGTCTGAAAAGCTTTAAAGAAAAATCTCAAGAGATTTATTCCTTTGGCATCCTTGTTTCTTATCAGTTATAGTATTTTAATAAAAAAGCATTTGTCACGGCTGGAATTGTGGCTCAGTGGTGGAGTGCTTGCCTGGCATGTGTGAGGAACTGGGTTCAATTCTCAGCACCACATAAAAAGATAAATAAATAAAATAAAGGTACTGTGTCCATCTACAACTAAAAAAAAAGCATTTGTCAAAAGGCGCATTTAAAAAATATTAGAGGGAGAGGGAAGATGGCGGCGAGGGGAGTGCATTGCCCCCGTGTGCTGCTTCACTGTGTGGGAGTATGACAAGTCAGGACGGCTAAAGGCTATCTTGTTAGGAATTTCCAGCAATAGTGGGGTGCTCCAGAACCTGGAGGAAGGATTTCCATCGCATGAGGATCGGCTACGGGGACTCAAACGCGAGAGGTTTGTCGCACGGAGGGTAACACTGCTTATTCAGCAAATCGCCCCGCGGCTAGAGTCTGCAGCGCGCGCGCTGGGAAACGAGGAGATAGCGACGCAGGGATACAGCGCTGCAGTTTCTGCCAGCCGTGCAAGCACCATACTCAGGGCTGAATTCTGGGTTCAAGATGGGGGAAGGAAGCGGTCCATCTCGGTTCTCC